>NC_090444.1:665686894-666013010 GCF_031143425.1 Pleurodeles waltl | reverse complement strand
GAGAAGGAGTTCACCTCAGAGAAGTCAAGCAGGCTTGAGTCCGTTTCTTCTTGGCAAAATATTTTCCCAGAGACTAAAGCGGTTCCACTCCGACATCCAAACCAATTTGAGTGCACTTGCTTGGTGAAACTAACAGAGCAAAGTCCATTTCCACCAAAGTGCCAAAAAGTGAAAAAACAAAAATGCATAAGCCATGGTGGCCACAATTCTTGCTCCCATGTTCAAAAACTGGCGCACTTGCCTGCCAAGTGGTGTACCTTTTATCGTGAAAATCAATTAGCCTTTGTCCAATTCTCCAACAGCAGTGGGGTACCACATCCAATTTTTTGTTGCAGAGTTCTACATTTGAATGGCGATTCGAAGACTGGTGGGAGGATATGGCAGAGGAGGACACTGGGACCACAATTATAAGAGGCGTGCCTCGCCAGATGGAATAGTGTTGAAGAAAAGGCTACTGGCATCCTGTGCCCACCCACACAAATATGTCAAACACAGAACATCAACCATACACAACAGGCCCCGGTTATGATCATCATAGTTAGACGTGGGAACACCCCTAAAAGGCATTACAAGTATTTCGCTTTACCTCACCGAAACTGTGATAAATGACAAAAGCATGAAAGAACTGTAGATAGGAGCATTCTCAGTTTGAACTGTAGCAAGATGACTTCACGGCACAAGCATGACAAACGTGGTCTGTGCAAGAGGTGCTTGGAACCCAGAGAGGTATGGCACACATAATGGGTCATATACAATCTATACATCCAGTGTTCAGTTTACCTCACATAACTATACTGGAAACCTGCTCGCAAAGAGAAAATGCACGGAAACGTAGCTCGAACAGAAAAGCCCAAATTAAATTGAAATACAAAAGCAGGTAAGTAAAATGTGCAAATGAAGACAAATAGACGTGTTGCGCTTACCTGGGACTCGGGCAAAAGTGAAAAAGCAGTCCACACAGTGATAAACTCCCATTTAATATCCGGAACATTCAATCGAGGAGAACCTTACATTACGTCCTGCACTGCGAACAGGATTTAGCTTTGCTAGCAACATTAGGATACATCATGAAATAAACACAAGGAACTTATACATTTTATTCACATTTATTTTTCGCTTTTAGTGTGCTCACAGAAAATTAGAACACCTTAAGCAGGAGTTTAATAGCAATTTTTGTAAGCAAAGTTACATTCCATCTCTAAGTCAAATTGGTCAAAGCTTCTCCAGTATTTACAAAACGTGATAGACAAGATGCTACACAAACAAAACAAAAAAAAAAATTGGATCTTAAGAGTTTTCTGGAATTCTGAAAGACGACTGGAAAAGAAAGTCTGCTGTAATCAAAAAACATACCACAGTATAAACAGCAACCATTCCACTTATCACAGCTTTTGTTGAGTTTAAAATTTGTGTTTAAAAGGTCCAAGATGACTGCAAGTTTTACAAAAATGGGCAGGGTGGATATTTTGCAAACTTCATGTGCTTCTGAATATCAAGATTTCCTTTTTATACAATAGTCACAGTTAAAAACACCCTGCTGGTAATACATAATTACATTTTTTTTATTAAGGTCATAACCAGCAATAAACAATAAAGCCTATACAACTTGTATTTCTACTTAATCACCGACTGGTACAGCTAACATGAGATAAGTGAAAAGTTCCTATGGTTAAAATGAATTACTATAACTATGAATCTTTTATCTGGGTATTGATTTTGTATTTTTCCATCTTATTCAAGATCTGTAGTGTTGTAAACCTTATAGAACAACCATCCTCAAAATAACATCGTAATAACTTTCTTTAAAAAAATAACAAAAAAAAGACTAACCCCTTTACATCATTTAGTGTGGCACATTGTAGCCCCTTTACATCATGTGGCACATTGTGTTGGCAATCTCGTGCACCACCCCAAGTTTCCACCTGTGCCCCATCACTTCATTTTGATACCCCTTATTGACCCACCCATCTCCTTCATATATGGGTATGTCCATCGAGTTGACAAAAATTTTACATTTTTCATAAAAGATGCAAGTATGCAAAAAACATTAATACTGATGCGAAAAAAGGAAGCAGGCAAAGGGCCACCAGAGGCAGACCTCTCCTCCGCCTGTTGGAATGGTGGTTAACAGAACGAGCTGAGATGGGATCTGTAAGGGAAGAGGGAGGGGGGAAAGAAAATAAGAAAAAAAATATCTTTTAAATCAATCCCTGGTTGTAGAAAAGTTCTCCAGAACCAGTACCTGGCACCACTCCAACAAACAAACAATGGGGAGGGGAGAAAAAAGTCCTTTGATTATCTCAAAAACTGCCATGGGTTTCATTTACTCTGCTGATTCGGTTGGTGGGGCCTCTGTACTGGGCTCGGAAGGTGCTTCCTGTGTCGGGGCTACTGCTGGTTCTTCTGATTTGGGGGGCTCCTGTTCGGTGGAAGTGGCTTCAGGGGCAGCACTGGGCGCCTCCTCAACTGGTTTCTCAGGCTCCTCTGCTGGTTTGGGTTCTTCTGCTGCAGGCTTCTCAGGAGCAGCCTCCTCGGGTTTGGCCTCGGGGGCGTCACTGGGTTTAGCCTCCTCAGGGCTGGCAACAGGCTCTTCAGGAGAGGCCTTTGCTTCCTCAGTGTTCGCAGCCTCAGGTTCAGCTGCTGCCTCATCCTTGGCCCCCTCAGCTGGGGCAGCAGCTTCACCCTCCGCCCCTTCACCCGATTCCTTCTTATTGTTGTTCTTCTTGAAAGAGAAGCCACTTAACTTGAAAGATTTCTTGAAAGAGAATCGCTTTTTCTTCTTCTTGGGGGTCTCGTTGCTAGTGGATGGGGTGGGTGTGGCACCCCCTTCAGCCTTGACCGACGATTCCCCTTCAGCAGGGGAGGCCGGTTCTACACTTTCCCCCTCTGTTGCCACTGCCTCCTTCTCCACAGAGGGCTCGCTTGGTGCCTGCTCCTCCTTGGCGGTCTCCTCAGCAGGGGCGGAGCCATTAGCCTGGACCTCCTCCTTACCAGCCTCAGCAGCAGCTGGGGAGGCATCTCCATTCACCTTCACGTGGCCATTTTCCTAAAGAAAAACATAATAAAGTTTCAATAAGTCTACCAGTAGAAGAGCAACAGGGTAAAATTACTTTGTCACTATGTGAACCATTAGAACTTGTACCAAAAATTCTAGTGTACTAGTTGGCTGAAACTTATTTTTTCTTGGCAAGCTTGGGTAAAAGAAAGTCCAAAAACCTATCACCTAGGAATACTTTCATCCACCTGTCTGCTCTAGAGACAGTCCACTGCCCACATCCCTAAATGTTATACTGGATCCAGTAAACTGTTTTTGAACTCAGTCAACTGATGTTTCCAGAAGATATGTCAGATCTGATTAGATCAGTGTCCCATGAAAAACTAATGCACGGCTACGTTACTGATGAACTACTACACTGCGTAAGTCTCCCCCAACCCCCCCAGGTGAAATATGAGACTTAAACATCATTTGACCCGCAAATAGAGGATTTGATTTTTTATTATGGTAGTGGGGGTGCAAGACTGTTTATAGTCCAGACAGGGAGCCCCACCGCCATAACTGTTCGCAGCAGCCATAAAATTATTACAGCAGGCAAATAAAACAATGGGACTATCAGTGCAAGTTTTTTATTCGGTTACAAAAAAAACATCACACTGAAAAACAATGTAAAGGCTACACAGTGTAGTGGGAACAAAATGCAAACGTGAACACACCCTTGATTAAATCAACCAACATAAAAAGTTTCTTTGAACTGCATGGGACACACACATAGCCATTCATAAATTTAGGTATCAATAAATCAACGTCGTTATACAATTCTTGTAAATGGCGGCTAAGCTTAGCTAGTCTAGTCTTCGGTAATATAACTTAAGGACAGAACGTAGCGTTGTAAGTAACCTACGGATAGTTATGCGGGTTAATGACGTGAAGACGGGTGTGAGAACATCTCAATAACAAGCAATACAAAAAAGTGCTTATAAATTATTTTAAAAAACGGGGCGAGAAGTCGAGAAAAAACACCGCCCATGCGAAGTTGAACGATTTAGCAAGAGGCCCTAGAGGGTTGTGCTCGCTGAAATATGCGTAGCTTCTGTGAAGGGACTAAAGATAACTAGTTGTTCCACTGGGGTGATAGGTTTTCGAAGTGGGGTGACTGCTTTGGGTTGAGGAGAGATGGTGGTTTAAGTTTTGCTTGCGTTGGGAAGTAATTTAACTATCCCAAGTGGTTCAAATTAAGCTTTCAGGGACTCGTCGCTCCAGGTTTCTTTCGCCCAAAACTGATTAACAGCATTTTTTGCAGTGATGGAGTGTGGCATTACCGTTTTCTTGAAGCTGAACAGCGGCTGGGATCTCAAAAATTTGAGCATCTTGGCCTTTCGTCCTCACTGAAGCGTCTCCTTCAGGCAGTAGCAGGGCGTTTGCTTGAGCGAAACCCGGAGCATCCCGTTATAATCTATAGAAAAAAAAAACTCAGTCCCTCCCTCAACAAGTGACCGGAAGAAACCGTACTCCAGAGTATCAAGTTCGAAGAGCTGGGTGGAGTCCTAGAAATGAAGGAGACCTAGCTTCTTCTGGGAGGGTCTCGAGAGACCCCCAATGTGATAGTTGGTGGTGCAGACAGAAAAACCGGCCTGAACCTCTGAGTTTCATTAAACAGCCCCTCCCAACATCTATCCCACCCAGAGTTAAACAACGGCAAAGTAATGGGAGTGAGAGGTGCAATACCACCAATCGCCAGCAGAGAGCGCTACCCACTCGCGTAGCAATCGAGAGGTTGCGCAGCGCCACCCGCCAGCCCTAAACGGGAATGCACCTAGTCCTTGCGGAGCATTAGCGTGCAGATCACGCCTTTTCTTTTTCTACCCCTTCCCTCCACCCCTCAGCGGTGGAGACAAAAGCTGGAGCCATCCAATATGGCTTACGGAGCGTCTTTTTCCCGACACAATGCCGCCTCGACGTCTCGAACCTCCCTCTGAGCTTGGGCGCTCGGAAACTGCAGCATGCTTGTAAATGGCTGTTCGGACTATTAAAACAGACATCGATTTCGACACAGATGCAATTTTTTAGGCCGTTATACAAACTGTTGCGATTTGAAAATACGATGCGCAGATGGTATAGTCGATCATTAACAAATGCGTGGCAAGCCACAAATCCACTCTGGCACAACGAAATTTAATCTCAATAAAGTAACACTCAATTAAAATGCAACTGCAAGAAAGGAATCATCTGCCCAGAGCTAGGAACCTGCTGGCTGACAACGAGCGCGCGGACTATGCACACAGTGCCAGGGAGGAGGGTAGGGTTCAGCCGGGGCCAGGCAAAGTCTCGTCGGTAATTCACAAGGATAGAGAAGTCTGCGGGGAGCTGTAGGGAGAGAGGGCATACTTAGCGAAGGATGGAGAGGCGGACCGCCCATCCATCGGTGGTGCCCTTTTAACACCGGAGAAAGGGCACAAGAAGTCGTCTGTGCGTCTCGAAAGGAGACCAAATAATATGATACTCAAAGATAAACATCCTAATCAAATTTACAAGTGAGCTCCAACGTCCAAACCCACATGGACGGGGATGCGGGAGCCTATACAGTACACCGCCCTCTAACTATCACCTCAGCCAGAACAGCGACGTCCCACAGGTAGCCAGCCACGGCAAGCACGCTGCCCCCAGACCACCTTACCTGTCCGTTGGCTTTGGAGGGCGAGGCGGCCACGGCTTCCCCGGGCTTGGCCTCGGCGGTGGCGGCGTCCCCCTTGCAGGCGCCGGTTTTGGAGAACTGGGTACCCATGACGGATGCTTCGGGTAGCAAGGAACGGAGCACAGCTAACAAAGAGCAGCGGCGGCGCGCACAGCCAGGACCCGCACTGCTCGGCTCCTCCGGCAGCAGAACAAAGGCGCGCTCGGGGGGCTGGGCTACGGGCGCTCGGCTCCTCTTTTTTTTTTTTTTTTTTTTTTTTGCTCGATGAATCAAAGCAGCGGCTCAGGCGCGGTGGCGGTAAAAAAACAAAAAAAAACGGATGGGCGAAATGTGCCCCGGTTTTATTGCGATAAATAATAATAAAAAAGCAGATATCCCTGGTTTTTGGTGCCGTAAACTGGTAGAACAAGGGGTAAAATGGAGAAATCTCCCCGTTCGCTAATAAGATGCGGAGTCCAACGCCCAAGTACACAGATGAATGGGCTTCCCGGGTGATGACGACACCCCTAGGCCCCCTTCCTGGCCAATCAGAGCACAGCCAGACAATAGAAGAGGCGTGGCCTCCGAAAGGGGAGCGAACAATGGAGCACAGGCTCTGCAAATGATTTGAGATCAGCCCAGACTGATAATTAATACCACCAACAAAAAACACACCCACCCTGCAAACAGCCTTCTCCAACAGGCGCTCTCCATTCGTTTAATAATTAAAACAACATAGAATGCAGCCGTTTTTAAGTGTTTCACTCTCTTTATTTTATCATAATACTGAACGGACTTTTTCAATTAGGCTTAGGAGAGCAGTGTACTTGGCTTGGGGGGTGTCAAGTTAAATAGATAATTTAATTCTTTCGACGGCTTCTGTTTAGCTACAGATGGGTAATCAACAGATTGCGCTTTTCTGTACCCCAAAATAAAAGATAATTATCACGCCCCTTCCATTAGGGCACAGAATACATGTTCCAAAATAAACAAGGCGGAATTTCGTTTGGAGGCTACGTGACGACCTGAAAACTAGAGCGTCTGTGGTCCAGATGTGCGAACAGTGCGGGCTAGAAAAAAACCTATCCTGCCCTCGCTGCTTTTTTAGGGCTTCCTCCGGGTTTGGAGAACGGACATTTCTGTGGCCCTAATCATATTTGTCCAATCCGTATTGATTTTTTTTAAAACAGTCATTACGTGCCTTGTGAACACCCTCCCATTCCCCAATTATTGACACATAAATTAAGGAGAAAATAGAATACCAAAATGGGTGAACTTCCTCGGCACCAATTTGTACCGCATTCCACAGGAAATGCGCATCTTGCATTCTCTCTCTACGGTGTAAAGTCTGCATTGATCGACGACCCCCACCCTCGATTTCCACCCCACCCCGCCCTAAAAAGAGCAGCGAAGGCGGATTTTCGTGGGTTAAAATGTGTCCACTGGGAGCGGATTTGTTTCGAAGGGAGAGAAAGGAGTGATTGGGTTCCCGCATGAGATCCGTGGCTGGGGAACTTGTAAGCGCTTTGCAAGGATGCACTCCTGTTGCAGCATCCTTCACCACGGGCATAGAAGTCTGCTCCGTTCGCCGAACCTCACCATTTCCTCTCCGGTAGCCAAATGGGAGGTCGATCTCAGGTGGTGCAACTGCACAGCACCTGTGAACGTAGAGAACAGCAGTGACCACAGACACGTGGAGACCACACACCGTGGAGGCGTACACAACATAGAATCAAAAGCACTCTTCTCTGACTGTGTGTTTCTCTCTAAATACCGCTGTGTGGCAGGATTTGTGTTTATGGACCGTAGGACTGTGTTTGTGCTGGGAACTCTGAAAATGCTGTATTGGGAGAGTGAAGATGGGTGTCAGTATAACGCTCACTGGATTACATGGCTGGGTCGTTTCGGGGGCAATTTCTGCATGCGTTTCACTTGTGGTATCGGTACGGCTGTTTGGCTGGGCTTATGTTAGTGTCTGTGAGAGATGCTTCCCGTGGTAGCGAGTTGTGAGTCGAGGCAGCTGTGCATCTGTATTACTGTTGAGGTGGGCGTGTGTGCGTTTTAACTGTGCCGGCATGGAGCTAGGCTGACTTTCTTCTGCACGTGTGTTGGTGCAGAGGGTAGTAGTTTGGACGGACGCATCTGAGCGGTTGTCTCGAAGACGACAATGCTTGTCTTGGTTTTGCGAGTACAGCGTGTCAGTGCTAGAGCTGCATGCGTGCTGGCCAGGTCTGTTTCTGGGGCACCGCTGGTGGTGATGATTTTATAGTCCGTGGGAGGTCCGTGTCAGCGCTCTGCTTGCGGGATGCTCAGCGGGCTGGTGTCATTCTGGGTTCAGAAGAGAGTTCTGTCAGTTCTTAAGGCTGTGTGGGTCCCGGGTAGGGCTCTTCCTGAGACATGTCTGTACCTAAGAGGTCCATGTCAGCCCCGTGTGTGGACTGTCACTGTGTACATGTCTGTAGGTCTCAGGGATTGTTCCGTCATTGCTAGGGCTGTCAGTGCTTAGTGTTAGCGCGCAGAGTTGCTTGGTCAGATTGTCTGTGCTAGCCGTCAGCGCGTCGCCCGCTGATCCGCCATTAGAGAGGGAGGGGGAGGCAGAGACCACGAGAGAGAAAGACACGAGATACTGGAATTACTGCCAGACGGGCTACGAGCCAGAAACCATGGAGGGGAAACGTGTAGCCCCTCACTCTGTCATAGGAAGCCAGGCAAGGGGCTTTCCAGATGGGCGTGCCTTCCGAGACTACTCATTGTTTTTTTATGGTCTAAACCACAACTATGTATTTTTTATTCAGCTATTTTTTAAATGGTATCAGCTGCTTGAAAACCGAGTGTGTGACGCGTTCCCGTCAGTCACAGGCATTCTTGAAAGGAGCGTGGAAACACCTGAAGTGTTTCTGGGAGCGGGAGGCGGCCTTGTTGTCCAGCTACTGCCTGAGTGGCATGACTGTGTGACTGTGCGGTGGCTGGTCTGCCATGTATGGATCCTCTGCACACACGCAGCGACTCTGCATGTGTCCCACTCTCCTCCTCGGCTAGGCAATGGGCTAGTTTCCATGGCAACGCTGGGTTAAGATTGCGAAGTACTGGAGAAAGGGGAGCCATGGACGTATGTGTTTGGGGGGGGGGAGGTTGGATGGAGGGCGAGGGACAGATCAGATCCACTCCGTGTCCCGGAGGAGGGTGCAGCTGGCACAGTGTTAAAGCAAACGGGTGGGGGGAAGGGGGCGACCAGATGAGACGGGGAAGAAACAGAGGACGGCATTATCCTCGTCTTGACTTGATTCGCGGTTTTTTTTCGAATGCGCCCAGCCCAGTTGAAGAGAACATGGCAGACTGGCACTCTGACACTATTGTGATTTTAACCAGCCAAATGCCCGTTCTATTTAAGTAGCAATGAGAAACGCAGCATTGAATCACTTGCAAAATGCATTTTGTGCCCAAACTACCTAACACTGAGAGCTGTGGTAGGGGGCGATGTTTGGAATGCAGAGAAAGGGGAGACGTCATTCCTTCTCTGAGAGCATATTTTAATTTCTCAGAAATGCGTCCACTGTCCCTTGACAGACTCCAATCATGGTAGTATCGTGTTTAATCAATGTAGTTGGGGCATACATGAGAAGATTTTGAAACTGTAAAGTGGGAGATAGTGAAAAAAAATGATAGGAATTTGTTTTCCCTTTTGACTTATATTTAAGCCTGGGCAGTTTTGGGCGGGAGACAGCCAAAATACAGCCTTTTCTGGTTTCTAAAATCTTAAATCTTCCCTCCTGACTGGTCTGTTGGCATGTATGTTGAGGCAATGCATTTCGGTGGCAGCAGGTTGAGAACGGGGTGGTGTATTGAAGGTAGTGATATACTTGTTCCTTTTACAATAGGAGTCGTCGCATGCGCCATGTCATAGCTCTAAACTTTGAATCAGTTTTGTACGTCCCCCAAAAAGCAGCACCCGCCAAACTTTCCACTAAATGGTGAAGACATATTGCTTGATTGATAAGGCCTATCATTGACTCAAGTAAGAATTGGACCTTTCAAATTACATTCAGTGGAATTGTGTGGTGTTTGCCCTTGTTTGAAGTAAAAGGCACTAGGTCCAAAAATCAATCATGCATTTTTGCAAACTGCAGTCCGACTAGAAGGAAAGATCAGTATCTCACTATCATAGTGCCCACTGTAGTCTAGGGCGGACTAGAAACCAAAATCAGGCTTTGCAGAATGTTCAAACCAGCCATAGACTGCAGGAGACTCTGATAAGAATGGGGCCTTGGTGGCATGGTTGAGTCATGGCAGCACTTCCTACTCTGAATGCAGCAGTTTATCCTGCGAGCCACCGGGAAAGTGAAAAGTAAACATTGTAGGTACAGTAGTGTGCCAGTGCAGGTCTGGTGCGAATACATGCATGTCTGCCCTGCATACACAACACCAGCTGCAGCATGCTGTTGATATACACCGAAGCAGGTGTCCCTTTGCACAATATAATATATATATTTTAATTGCCTTGTTTATAGTAGGTTAAGAGAGATTGGGCTTGTGCATATGTACCTAGGCCAGTGATTCCCAACCTTTTGACTTCTGTGGACCCCCACTTTATCAATACTGGAACCCGGGGACCCCTACTGAATCATTATTGGAATCGGGGGACCCCCACTGAGTCATTACTGATAGTTGGAACCTAATATTATTAAATTTTCTAAGCAGTTGCGGACCCCCTGAGGAGGCTTCGCGGACCCTCAGGGGTCCCTGGTCCCCAGGTTGGGAACCACTGACCTAGGCATTACACTCACTTACATTGCATCATGCAGGCATCTGCCCCATGCAGTGTCATAAAAGTGTTTGCATGTGTGCAGCGTTGGACTGGCCTATAGGGCAATCAGGCAGTGCCTGATGGGCAGGTCTGGTAGATCAATGTATGGGCCGGTTTTATAGCAGTTTGTGGGCCCATTGTATGGCTCAGTGGGCCAGTTTTTACTGCTGATTACCCTGATATTCCCACAAGCATTGCCTGCAGCAAACGCATGTGCTTGCAGTTTCACCTACCTTTCAAAATACTCATACAGCATTGCAAGTTCAAAAGCAGCCTGATTTGCAAACATGGGCCACTTTTTTAGCTATCTGATCCGCTAATGGGGGCCTTTTATTTTGGTGCCCTGGCCTATTTTTTGTCCCAGTCCAACCCTGTGTGGCTGTTGGTTGGCAGTGACACTGGCATGCAGGAGTTGCTGTTAATGGGTTACAGCTATGCATTTTTTGTAATAATTATTAGAGAAGTGTGATTTTTGCATAGATCCCGACTTACAGGTTGCCATTAGCTTGCATAGTTTCCTGTTTTCTTTTTGACTGTGCTGACTGATTTCTCTTTTGGGCTGGGTGATTTGAGCATAAACGTCTTATCACAATGAATATTCACAAGAAAAAGGTAAAAAAGAGCATTTCATCTTGGGAAAAGATGGTGAAAATGGGGGTCTTCTGATGAAAAACATTGTCAAAGCATAATTTTACATGGGCACCCTCCTTACGTAGCACTTGGAAAAACCTATAGTGCCTGCAAGAATCATGCCAATAAAGTGTTGATGTACACCCCTTATCACAGCTCTCATGAGAGATGAACCTTGAGAGGAGTAAGATATGCAAGTGATCAAAGGCTCAGAGGAGTCAAGTAATGTCCTGTTCCCGCCTTATCTGCCAACCAACTTGGTTTCACCATAATCACCTTCTCTTATTACTTTTCAGGTAGCCTTATTTTTTCTTTTATTCCAGCATTCCTCTGCACTTTCTACTTATGTCTTGGTGCTGCATGTTTTCCAACCAGTATTTCCCGTTTAGAGCTACATTCTCAACCTTAGTCACATCCACCCACATTGTTGATAGATCTGCCTCAAACAGTCTGAAGATTTGATCCCTAGGCCTCCGTCCTTCACTGTCTTTGGTTTTCACCACTAGACTTGTGGCAGTGTTGGCTTCTTTTGGTGCATACGTCAATACACTGTTAGGAAATGTAGCAGTTTACCTTGGCAATGGATGTTATTGTGACCATCTACCTCTGAAAGTGGTGCAAAAAAATGCACACGAAGTGCAATTAAAACTATGCACCTTAACCCTTATTTTCCCAAAACAAAATACCCCTGGCATCTAGAGGCCTTTCTGCCCCTGCCTCCTAGCTAGGAGCAGATTAGAGATAAACATCCAGTCTGCCACCCCGAGGGGAGCAGAAAGCCTGTAAGCCTCTTTTCAGATGGGGGTCAGCCCTGATACCTGGGAGAGCTATGCCATCCCTTCATTTTCTTTTTAAAAATAAGGAATCCCTGTTGTCTATTAGGTTTTATTCCCCCCACCCAAGAGGCAAATAGGGAGTAAAACACCCATGTGTCTTCAGGATGTGGGGGCAGAAAAACTCTTGGGCCTGTTAGTGGGTGGAGATTATATCCAATTGCCAGAGTGGGCACCCGATCCTTTTTTATTTTTTTATTTTTCCGGTGTTCAGTGGGCTTTCTATTTCCCCAATATGTTTCACGTAGGCAGTGGGGGGGGGGACAGAAAAACAGCTGGGCCTGATATTTGGGGAGGGGGATATTGCCTGATGGTTGTGTGGGCTGCCCCACTCTCAATCACTCTTTTTCTTCCTATTTTTAATCTCTTATAACTAGTGTGCCTGAGGCTCTTCAGCAGCAGAATGAAGCAAATCTCCAATCTGCGCCCCAGAGGGGCTTTTAAACTTTTAAAGAGTGAGGGCACAACTCTGCATTGACAGCCCTCCCCCTTCTTTAAAAAAAAAAAAAAAAAAAAAAAACTTCCTGGTGTCTGGCAGGTTTTTTCCTCTCTATAGGGGGCAGATATGGCATAAATCTCCCAATCTGTTGATCTGGTGGGATAAAGACTGCAGGGCTTGGTATCATTTAGGGACATGCCCCGATTAGTGAAGAGCTTCCCCACCAATTATTTTTCTATTTCAAATGTCCCTGATGTCTAGTTTGCTTTCTGCCCCATCCCCGGTGGGCAAAAAGTCTGCTTGGTCCATTAATTAGTGGTCTGGGCAGGCTGCCACTCACACCTTAGTTTTTTAAAGTATTTGCCCTGGTGCTAGTGATCGATATGCCTCCTTAAAGGGTAAATACCACATTTTCCTTTTTACTGGGAAGCACATGCACATGGCCATTGGGATCACATTCCCCTTATAAAATTCCTCGTGGCTAGTATGCTTTCTGTCCCCAGGGGAAGGCATATCAAGGGTAAACCCCACCATTCTGTCCCCATGTGTGCCATGTCCAGTGGCAGGATGGGTGTCCCAGCCCCTTTGTGTTTTTAAAAGTGTTCCCTGGCATCTAGTGGGATTCTGGCCCCTGGGAGATCAATTGAAGGTAAACCCCTAGGAGGACAGAAAGACTATTTTTCCTTTGAAGGGGAACGCTTGCTAATGCCCAGTGTGACACGTTCCTTCAGACGAATTCCTGGTGTCCAGGGGTGTATTCCTGCTTGAAGATCACCTTCTGAGGGCAATCAAGCATGGATCCACTTGGGAGAGATACTACCGGAAAGGATTATTATCCCCTTTCTAGTGGTATGTTTCCCACAGTGAGTGATGCTCAGTGGCAAAGTTAGTTCCTCAGAGCACCGGTTAAATTGAAAACAGGTCAGTGCCATTAGTCACTGACTGCTTTCTCTTTTAATTGTATGTAGTCAGTGTGCTACTGTAGCCAGCCATTTGCCCTTTAAGTCTTCTGCTCCATTTCTGTTTCTTTATCAGATTTCTCTCATGGAAGCAGGAGGCTCTGTGACAGATTTTAGGGCATTGACCAAAAGATTTAGTGCCAAATTGCTGAGCCTTGGCAGAGCAGTAGCACAACAGCAAGGCTCTACATGACCCTCAATGTTTGTTATGGGCAAAACCAATCACAAAAAGCCCATATGTGATGCTGCTAAGTTTCCACAACTCTAGAACAATATTGAAGATCACAGTTACATCTTCATAAAAAATTACAGTTGAAAGTTAAATGATGCGATAAGCATATCCTACTCAGATTATACTTTACATTCTGGAGCTAACAGTTTTGTTTTCAATATCTGAACCCAACTACAACTCAATGGATCAGAAAAACAGAAACCTGGAATGGTGTAGTACACCTTTATGGAAGAAGGAAGTTCCTTGGTGGGAGCAGGGCCCTGATATTAAATCATATACAGTGACTGTTATCAGAGCGATATTGCAGCCATTTATTGTTCCATAGCCTCATAAAGGCATTTGGCCTTCAGCCTCATGCCTCTATATGCAATGGAATTGTCATATAAGGTATAATATTCTCATAATGTACTATCGGGGATATCTCATCACATCTAGACGTTGTACACTAGTTTAATATTATTCTTATTTATAATGTTGTTTTATTATGTTTTCTATGTACTGGTTTACGTACTCAATGGACTATATAAAGAAATTGAATGGTAAACAATTGGTAATCCAGTATTTGACTGGAAGTTTCATAATGTTTACAAGTGCCTCTGCCTCCTTAAGCACAGTGGACTCCAAAGTAAATGTAGGAATGCAGGACAAATGGCTCATATGTGAAAAGGGAAATGATTCAAGATCCGCCTGATGGAGTTGTACATTTAGGGCAAAATATTGTTAGCTGTTGCCACCTTGTTCTTCATAGCAGCAGTGCCAGTCACGTAGAAGCTCACACTCCTTGTTATAGAAGGTAAGCGCTCTATGGAATAATTCTGTAGTGGTATTTTGAGCAGACTTGTTCTTCTTGATTCCATAAAATATTTATTTCTCTGCATGGTTTCCAGCTGACATCTGTTCCACTTAAACACACTAGTTAATTAATTGCATTAAGTAATTCATTTAATCCTAACAGTTTTACATAGTACAGTTCAGGCTCCAAGGCTTCAGAGAACAGAGCACAGAATATAGGAATCAAATATGATATTATAGAGAAAACAACCATTAAGATCCATGTTATTACTATTTATAACACAGTAAGCAAAAGACAGCCATCAAGAGAAATTTAGTTACTAGTTATAAAAGTATCTAGGAAGCAACTTCCTGGAGACGTGTGTCTCAATTATGACACATTATCCGGAAAGCAGTCTTGAAGAAACATGTTATTAGTTGTTGCACAGCATATAGACAGTAGCAATCCAAATGGCATAATTAGGTATACCAAAGTATCTCTTGAAGGCAGCCCCTTAACAGAGTACCAAATGATACCAGACAATCAACACAACAATTCAATGCATAAGTGACACCACTAATTGCCCTAATCTGCCACTTTGGAAAGGCATGTGACATTTATGGTGAAGACACAAATAATTTGCTGTTTACTTAAAACTCCACTTTTTAGCAACATGCGCTGCATTACGGCCTCCACAAGATTCAGTTCTAGATGATAAGAAATCACTTAATGGTGATCTTCGTCAGTGGTGACCTAACCAATGCCCCATGACCACTGCTCTGATCAAAGTGTCTGCACACATAGCTGTTGGAGGTGGCACAATCTGGTTGCCTGAGGCAAAACCCTAGCCAAGCAGAACCTATCACTTCTTTCAAGGGTAGGTGATTACACTCACTGTATAACCTGCTCTCACCCTTGGGTAGCTTGGCACAGAGCAGTCAGGCCTACCACAGGGGCAATGTGTAAAGCATTGGCACAGCAGTACCACACAACAAATACACTGAGCGTCACAAAAGACACTTCATATGAGGTGTATGTAAATAAAGTTGGTATTAAACATACACATTAGTTATCACAACATGGACATCATGTAAATCCGGGCATAAATCACGTTTAGAAATATCACTAGCAGTACTAGGCCCAATTGTGTTAAAACAACATTAGCAGTATGTACACTTGAGAAAAACAATTCTTTCCCTCCCAGCACCCCCATTTGGTGCCAAAAGATTGTCAGCATGAGACCCACCCTGGCAATTACCCCAATTCAATATCACACAGTTATAGAGTGCACCCCGGTTCACAACGATAGCAGAAAAGTGTACATACAGAGAATTGCAGCACTTTTAAATAGTTCTGTGGCCTAGGCCACACAGGTAAAACCCAATGTCAACCTTGATAGTCCTCTGACAAAGAAACAACATGTACGGCAACACTGCATTGTGGTGTAGTCAATCACAGGCAATCACTCTCACTCACTTGTTCCACACTGCTACTCTGTGCAAAGTATATCAGGTAGGCTAGTATAACATGCACTCGCACACACTGGCTCCCAGCACCCTAATGCGGTGCATTGATATCTGGCAGGTTAGTTCTCACTTTGCTCGCAGACACCGCAGGCCCAAACCATCCTACACCCTCCAACTAGTTCCTACTGCCCGAAGCGCTGGAGATGCAAAGCAACTTTTCCCAGGATACTAGGCTGCACATGGCTGGAGTGACACTTATTGAAGATTCCGGGGAAAAGGTGGGGGGAAAAGAGAGAGTTTATGGCAGATCGGGAAACATTCAACAAATGGAGGTTTGGCCAGCACTTGGGAAGTTCACTCAGGGGTCTCTGCACCCTGCCTTCTGGCGCAGGCCCCAGACTGCCAAACATGGGGGGAGGGTCACCTTGGGACCCACACTGTTCACAGTGGCGCCCAGCCAAGCCAGGCACTCAAATACACAAACAGTTACCAATTCCGCACCTCCTTGAAAAGGGGGGCACAACATATGGGGCGCAATGACTTGAGTCACCCCGGACAGTCCTGGTTGTGCATGAGTTACCAAATGCGCATCTCCCTGGAAAGAGGCATAAAGTTTGATGCACGTTGACTTGATTTGCACCAGATGATTCCGATCACCCATGGAGACTTACCAATTTTTGTGCCTTCCTGGAATGAGGCACATTGTCAATTCTGATCACACACAAGGTGATCAATGCTGCACCTCCCTGGAATGAGGCACTACGGCTGGTGCACAATGACTTGAGTCACACTAGACAATTCCGAACACACAAGTAAAGTTACCAATTGCGTACTTCCCTGGAACGAGGCACAACGTCTGGTGTGCCATGACTTGAGTCACACCAGATAGTTCTGGGAACACACACAAAGACTTCCAATCCCATACCTCCCTGGAATGAGGCACAACATCTGGGTACAATGACTTGATTCCCGCCAGACAATTCCAGACACACACGAAGAGTTCCAATCCCATTCCTCCCTGGAATGAGGCACAACGTCTGGTGCGTGATGACTTGAGTCGCACCAGACTAATCTGGTCACACACGCACAAACGCAAGTTCAGCAATGCCACATGAGGTAGAATGCAACACTGCTCCGGATACACCCCCACCTCAAATTGTTGCAACCAGTGAATCAGGCACCGCACACAATAAGCATGCAGTTGGGTGTCGCACAAGAGATATGCAGCACATTTGACAAAAGTGGGCCATGCAGGATCCTGCAACCGGTGAATTGGCTCACTACCAACAAGATGCTTATGCATGTCCTGGCCTGACGATGAAGGACCACACTTATGGAATGCGGGTAGTACTTTCAAGGCTCTGCACCAGACATATCCTGTCTCCAGGTGCAACACTTAGTTCCATGCTCACCCCACTGCTACCAGGTGACGTCCAGCAGATGATGTAGGCACTTAAGAGGGCACCACTCTCCAGATGACACAAGTAGAAGGTGTAGGTCGCTCACAAGAGGTCTTTGATGTCCCTGAGACCTCCACAGGAGAACAGGGGGCAAGCAAACAAGCCTTTTGAGAGCACATTTCAGATTGCCATGGAGCAGCAACCAGTTTGCCCAGGACATCCATGACGCAGGACGTGTGTGCAGTCCCGTGCCAGGGCTGTATTTACTCCCTGTGCACAACAGATTCTTCTGGCAGTGTGCACCACACAATCCATGGTCTCTGCTCCACGTTCCTGCAAGTGTATCTCTGCTTTGCTGCAGTGTGGCACCAGTAGTTATACTGTAGTACGCCTTTGAAGTTGGGGGAGATTCAGGGGTTTCCCCTTTGAACCACAGATGTCTCCCCGAAATTTCAGTCCTGTCTGCCATGGAGTTGTGGAATCAATCAATCAATCAATCAAACATTTGTAAAGTGCGCTACTTACCCACTAGGGTCTCAAGGCGCTGAGGGGGGGAGGGGGAAGGGACTGCTACTGCTCAAATAACCAGGTCTTGAGGCATTTCCTGAAGGTCAGGAGGTCCTGGGTCTGTCGAAGGTGGGCGGGGCGGGTGTTCCAGGTCTTGGCAGTGAGGTGGGAGAAGGATCTGCCACCGGCTGTAGTTCGATGGATGCGAGGGACAATGGCGAGGCCAAGGTTGGCGGAGCAGAGTTGGCGGGTGGGAGTGTGGATCCAGCGCAGGTCTCTGAGGTGGGCTGAGATGTGGTTGTGGCAAGGGATGTTAAGAATGATGCTTGCAGAGGCGCTCTGTATACATTGTAGTTTCTTCTGGAGCTTGGCTGTGGTTCCTCCGTAAAATGCGTTGCTGTAATCCAGTCTGCTGCTGACGAGGGAGTGGGTGACCGCTCTTCTTGTTTCAGTGGGGATCCATCTGAAGCATGCAGACGGTGTTGAAGCAGGAAGAAGAGACGGCGTTGACTTGCTGGGTCATGGTGAGTCCTAGGTTGCGTGCATGGGTGGCAGGCATAGGTGCGGTTCCTAAGGTGGCTGACCACGAGGACTCATCCGACGAGAAGAGGTTGGAGCCAAGGATGAGGATCTCTGTCTTGTCCGAGTTGAGTTTGAGGTGGCTCTTCTCCATCCAGATGGCGGTGGCATGCAGTCCGTCGTGGAGGTTGGTTTTGGTGGTGGCAGGGTCCTTGGTGAGTGAGAGGATCAGCTGGGTATCGCCAGCATAAGAGACGATGTTGAGGTTGTGGGATCGGACGATGTTGGCGAGCAGTGCCATGTAGATGCTAAAAAGTGTTGGGCTGAGAGAAGATCCTTGGGGAACGCCACAGATGGTTTTGGTGGCCCCCGACAGGAAGGGAAGAAGGCGGACTCTCTACGTTCTGCCAGCGAGGAAGGACGTGATCCAGTCAAGAACTTTGTGGCAGATCCCTGCATCGTAGAGGCAAGTGCAGAGGGTGTGGTGGCAGACGGTGTCAAAGGCAGCCGAGAGGTCCAGGAGGATGAGGGCCATGGTTTCACCTTTGTCGAGCACGATCCTGATGGAATGCAGATCTTAATCTTTAGTGAGGCCATGATCTCTTGCCAGGAGGCCAAGTGTAAAACCTCTCCCTCCAATCTATCCAGACAGGCCCACAAATGGCAGAGGTCTTCGTTCCAGTTGTGTGCCCAAGTTTTATAGCTGCCACTGGGGAATACACAGATGTGCTCCCTCCAGTGTGAACTTGAGTCGAATTAAAAGGCCCACAAAGCGTTTTAGGGCAGAGCAATGTCCAATTTCTAAAATTAGCATTTCTCCATGATTATTGACAAAACCACTGTTACCATAGAAAGGGGTTTGTTAGGACGAATCCAATGATGCTAAACATTATGAGGCTGCTCCACTGTAATCCACTGTTGCAGCTAGGAGTAATTGTAACACTTCCTCCATGTTACCCTATGGGCAGAGCAGCTCTCATATGTAGTAAAAACACATATGGGTATTCTTCACTCAGTGGGCATACATGCCTTGCGCAAATACAAGCCTGCATTGACAGACTGGACACTTGTTTAAAAGCACCATAGATGTCAATGCACACACCGGCCTGCTAAAATAGGTAGGATACATGTTTAAAACACCAGTGGTGCTAGTGTGCACACATAGGCCTGCACCACTTCCCAACATACGTGGGATGGCGCAAATGCACTTTTACAGTATACTTACAGTGGGAAAGTGCCCAGGGCCCTAAGGCCACTAAGGAGGAATCAGATAAAAACAAAAAAGTTTGAGGAAACACCACCACTTCCCAACATACGTGGGATGGTGCAAATGCACTTTCACAGTGTACTTACAGTGGGGATGTTCCGAGTGCCCTAAGGCCACTAAGGGGGAATCAAGAAAAATCTACCAGAAAAAAAACAAAAAAGTTTGAGGAAACAAGGTCTAACAATAGCAATCACCATCCACCTAGTAAAAACCTATTGCTAACCATGAGCTCAGAACTCATTATGAAGACAAATATCAATATATGTTGTTCAAATTTGCTTGTTCATACTCCACACACAACAGTGAACGCCTACATCCATTTCCTACCCTCAAAAACTGCAGGACATGATTGCGATGAATCTTGTCATACCTGTACCATTCAAATGCCCTGTTTATCAGCCTTCCTGAATAACTTGAAAGGGGACTGCAAAGGGTACAAAACCAGCAACCACACCCCTGTGACACTTCCCCATTACACAAATTATTATTACCAGGGCACTGGAATTATGTGGCAGACAAGTACCAAATTATGCTGCAGAGTTGGGTGAATTATCTGGCAAGAAAAGGCAAATTATGCAGCCTAATGTGGCACATTTTGTGATGGTATTACTTCATTAATGTGTCATTTGTACACTTGTTAACACTGTCTGGGCATTGCTTGCACCTCATTAGTACCAGTTTAGCACCTAAATATAGCAATAAGCAAGTGAAAGTTGACCAGTCAACTTTTGAAAAGTTCCCTGCACTACAGAGCAACTGGTGTTGCTTCATTTGTAGTAACTTTTGCACCGTTTGAGCTAGATGATGGATTATGTGGCGAATGCGGCGAATCTATAATTATGGGGAAAATGCCACAGTGGCACAATCACATAATTCTGGTTGCCCTGATTAATACTGCATCATGCATTCCTGTTTACTTTAACATGCACTTGCATTAGAGGGTAATGAAAATGCATGTCCTTGATACCAATCGAATAGCGAGAAGTTAAAAGCACTGTCAATAACATAGCCTTCTTTGCCATAGATGTGAGTTCCCCAAAGTCAAACTCTTTCAGCCTGTTTGTACTTGACAATTCAGGAGTCTTTTTTAATTACAAACAGATCAATCTTACAAGAAACATGTTATCTGTTTTGCAGTGTGATAATTGCTAATTTAGTGCACGATCACCAAAATTTCATGGTGGTGAGAAAAAGGATTCCTTTCCACATAGTACAATTCTTGGACTAAAATAGATCCTAATTAATTGTAAAAAGGCAGGTATTTGGGATTTCTAGAATCTAAGCAAGTGGGATTCACCACAAAAATAACAAGGAAACATATTCCAGCATTTGCTTTCACCACCAAAAACGCTCTCTCCCATTTTTACCCTCTTATTTGGCAGACCTCATAATGGGATGATCCATATCTTGAAGTAAAAAAAGGAAACAGGTAATTGATGCTTAATACCTGTTTTCAAGGCCTTAAACTTGAATGTTCCCTTAAACATAGGCAGTGAAGGTTCCACAGGGTAGATTAAATATGATCCCCTTTCCTAAGGCCAGTAAGCATTCTAATTCCTGAATTCTGTTCCAACAGCAGTCAGTAAAAATTATTTTTGGCTACAGTGTGATAACCAAATTCTCCATGCTGTATTTTATAGTAGGTGGAAGAAATATGTGAATGACATGACAACTGAGCAATAGACGAAGAGGGCTAGTTGAAAGCTCCTATATGAAAGTACTGATATATATAATTATTATTATATATATATATATATATATATATAGAGAGAGAGAGAGATATATATCACCAAAGGCTACCGGGATGTTATAGTTAGGCTCACATTTTAAACATACAAAACCATAGAAATACACCTGTTAAAGTGATCTCAAGTAACTATAACTCATGCCCTAAGGTAACTATAACTCGCACCTTCACCATGCATGGCTAATTACCACACAAATTACAGCACTCATGACATCTTTGATAACACCATTGATAATGTCACTGTAACGTCTGCAGTAAAACTATTAATCAGATAACTGTGCATGGTGGGGACGCCATGCAGGGACACCATGCCCAGTGGAAGTGGTGGTCCCTGGGGCATCAGGGGTCAGAAGCGGACCCCCTTCACTTTTTTATTATAGCCCGGGGGAGGTGATGGTCCCCAGGGCTGCAGGGTGGGGGGGGCAGCCCCCCAGTTCAATTACATCTGTGCCTTGGGGAGGTGGTGGGCCCCAGGGCTGCGGGGGGCCATTAAAATTAAAAATGCCCCGGGACTTGGCTTACCTGGGGGCTTAATTTTAAAAAAAAGTGTGCAATGGACCTCAGCACCAGAGCTAGAGGGTCAGGGTAACTCTACCCTGGCCCCTTGTCTTATTTTATTTTTTTTAACTTTTTTTGTGGGACTCGCTTGAAGCTGAGTCTCAAGATGGCTGTCAACACTTCCTGATTTGAAGGGATGGCAGCCAATCAGAGCTGTACATTTGCTGTGCACGAGTTCTTAATCTTTGCGAAGTTGGCACAAGCTCAGATATATAAATGTGTTTTACCTTTGGTATCTCCTAAACTATTAGATGGATTTACTCCAAATATGTGAAAGTGTAATCTGCATACCACAATCCAGCTTTCTGCTGAATTTGGTGTAATTCCATCCAGTGGTTCAGGCTGTAATCATATCTAAAGGTCCTATGAGAATTAACATGGGAAACCCACATTTTGTGAAGATTCATCAAACCGTGCCTAAGAAATAAGCAAGTCAAAAAACGTTTTCTTTATTGAAACATGGTCCTAACTAGAACTACCTAGTAGCAACCCACACTAGTCTATATATAAATATATATATATATCACCATGATTAGTGGTCCGTTATCTATTATAGTTACCACTTGGGTTACACTTATGGTGACTGCGGCAAATGCTGTATTCAGCATTTCACCATTCTGAGTATAATTCGCATTCACCTCCGAGAAGCACCTAACCTTTGATGCACGTAAGTAATCCTTCGATTTTGGCCCTTCGCTGTACTCTGTATTAACCAACACTAATCATGGACATGCATACTCCATTATTTTGTGTTC
This sequence comes from Pleurodeles waltl, assembly GCF_031143425.1. Classification (NCBI taxonomy): domain Eukaryota; kingdom Metazoa; phylum Chordata; class Amphibia; order Caudata; family Salamandridae; genus Pleurodeles; species Pleurodeles waltl. The sequence goes on along the minus strand of NC_090444.1, from coordinate 665,990,453 downwards.
ACCTTCTGTTTCTTTCAGCAGTTTTTGGTTTGTGGGCACTGTTTGTATGACGGTACTGTGTTGTATACACAAGCACTTTCACGGCTACTTTGGATTCGGAAGCATGTTAGTTTTTTTGGTTTTGCAGTATTGTTTTGCTTACCCAAGCACTTTCATAGTTTTTTCGTTCTTGAGCGCATATGAGTTTTTTGGTTATCGCAAACACTTTTACTTTGGCTAGTCCGTTCATTGTACAGTGCAATTTTTATTCTTTGGTCACTGTCAGTAAGAGCACTAGATATTTTCCCTATTTGGTTTGATTAGTACATTTTACTAGGCATTTGGTGCACAGTGTTATTCTCACTATTATGCGAGAACAGTTCGTTTTGCGCGATTTTATTTCATTGTTTGTGTATATATAATTGTAGTATCAGTCTCATTCTCCTTAACTCCTATTTTCTGGTATTCTCATTCTCAAAATGCATTTGGTTACGCACAATAAACATTATGAAGAACAGAGTTGTTGAAGGTATCATGGAATTTGATTTCTTATGGAATTTATCTTGGAATGTACCTTGAATGATTTATGAAGATATAGTAATAAAGTGGTTCATGAAGAACATTTGGTTTTTAAACCATTGACCTATTGTTATACTTTTTGAAGCTCGATACCAGTTATTTGGAAGTGCATTGGGGGACTTCCCTCAGACCAGAGGGATGCTTTTTGTTCATTTTGTGTTCACACCCTAGGATTAGAGGGCTATACCCCATTTGCAGCCAGTAAATTGAGTAAACTTAGTGTTAATTGAATTTGATTGACTAACTGAACAAACCAGAGTGTAGATTTCTCCCCTTTTTTTGGCATTCTTCCCATATCGACATGCGTTACAATTTGCAGATCTTATAAACTCCCCCCCCCCGTTTTAAGCCTGGTTTAAGCCAAGGCTCCATCTTTGTGATAATGTTACTATTCACCAGCTCATCTCTCATAGATATGGCTTTTCTATAGGTCATCTGAATTGTTCTTGGAGCCTTCTTTCCTGTGACTGGATTGTTCCATATTAAATGCTAGTTTCCATTCAGGATATGTGTAATTGTATTATGTGCAGTTTTATAGTCAGCAATGAATCTCTCACACCCCCCTTGCTTTTCTGTCTTTTAAACTCTGAAAGGGGTGAAAAGAGCCTCCTCTCTTTTTTTGATCCTTTAAGTTTTGCTGACCCCAGCACTTGTTCTTTACACCCTTGTTTTTAATCTGTGAACCATCTCTTCTTCTAACTCTGGGTATTTTACTTGTGAACTGGAAATTCTCCTACCCCTAAGATGTTAACCATAGGGTATGCAGTTGTTGAGGGGTTCTGGGTGGAAACTCAAGTGTATAGTGTGCTATTCCTGTGTTAGGTGTTCTATATAGTATGGTTGTCAATCTACCATCCTCTACCAGGAGTTTCACATCCAGGAATTCATACTCTTGTTTTCTTATTTTACTTGTATAGCTGAAGTTAAGGTCATTGTCATTTAGCTCTGTCACAAATCCCTCTGTTGACTCAATACTTCCTTTCCACATCACAAAGATATCATCAGTGAAGGGTACCCACAAAGTAATGTGCATGCTCCATGTGTTAGACCCAAATATTACCTGTTCCTTCCACCAACCCATATGCAAATTAGCATAGCTGTGGGTGAGGAAAATAACCATCACTGTCCCCCTCTGATGCTCATAGAACTCTTCATTGAAAAGAAAGATATTTTTTGTGAGACACAGGTGCAGTATTTCCAATAACATGTTAGTATGCTTTCAAAATTTGGTAGGGCAGGATCTCAGAAAATGTTTTACTGTCCTCATCCCATCACCATGCCTGGTAGTTGTGTATAGATGAGCTACATCTATAGTCACAACTAACATTTCATCTTCCCAACTCACATCAAAGATATGCTGAAAAAACTGTTGAATCTTGAACTTAAAAAACAGAAGTTCAACAGTTATAGAGCTAAGTATAACTTTCGCCCCCCCATGCATTGCTTACAACCTCACCTACAAGATCAATCATGACGTGTCCTATGACATGATTTATGACATTACTGATGAAATCTCAAATGGAACCCTATCTGTAACAATTCTAAGAGGTTCGGTTTTTGAGTCTCAAGTGTTCAATTTAGATAAGCGCAATCTACTAACGATTTTTCCTTCTGAGTACTATGGTGATATTAATAGATATCAAATTGGGTTAGATTTATTTCCATTTTCATAAATTGATTGAAAAATTGATCCTTTCTAAGAAAATGGAAGGCTTCTATTAATGAAGATGTTGCTGCATAAAGGGAAGAGAGCCTCCACCCTTTTCGTTGGTGTCTGTTTTAGTATGTTGACTGGGTAACCATTTTGCAATTGTAATGTATAGTGTTGTAGATGGTTGTTGGTTTTGTAGAGGGATAGGGAAGTTAATTAGGTAATAAATAATTAATAACTATTTAATACATTTTCTTTAATTGTATGATTGATATTTATTATGTAATTTATGCAATACTGATTTATTTTCCTTATATGTTATTTGCATGCTATTATATTTTTTGGGGCAGAGGGTGGGAAGTTAATTAAGTAATAACTATTAATTGTTGTTTGGCATGGGGTTGGCTGCATGTGGGGGATGGGCACAGGGCCTGGCCACACTGTTGGGGGCAGGGGTTTGGCCACAAGTCCTAGTCTGCAGCCAGACTGTTAGAAATTGGGTCTTTAGTTGGCAGTGGTTGGCACCATGTCCAAGTAGGGACCCTCACTCTAGTCAGGGAAGAGAGTCACACAGCTAAGATAACCCCTGCTCATTCCCTTGGTAGCTTGGCATGAGCAGCCAGGCTTATCTCAGAGGCAATGTGTAAAGTATTTATACATAAACACAGAAACACAGTGAAAACACCATAAAAGTACTCCACGCCAGTTTAGACAAATAGCCAATATTTTCTGTGTAAAACAAGACAGAACAACAAAAATCAAACATAGAAAAGTAAAGATACAAATTTTCAAAGATTATATCTTAGTATAGCATTTAGAAATACAATAGCTCCAACTGGGGCTATCACGTTGACTTGACGGAGTCGCTTCCAACAGTCCAAAGCCACTCACAAGGGAGTGCGGGCCGGTCACAAACCCTCACTGGCCCTTGGGTACAGTACCTTGGAAATAAAGACATTGCATGGAGTCGGAGAGGTGAGGCGCCACTGGAGCAGGTGCAGTATTGGTTCCTTACTGCTACCAGGGAGGTGAGGCATCGGTTCCTTACTCCGGGGTAGGGGAGGTGAGGCAATCCATCACTTCTTTCCTCGCAGGAAAGGTGATGCATTTATTTCCGGACATGCAGCTACAATTCCTTGCAGCAGTGCAGGGTTGATGAGAAATTGATGCATAGGGACAATGCATGGAAAATCCAGATGCGCTTTGTTGATGAAGCTGTGGTGAAACAGGCGCTGCATTAGTTCTGCAGCCGAGAGACAGGCGCTGCATTGATTCTCTAGCCGCGGGATAAACAGTGTGTCGATTTTTCAGCTGTGGCACGTCAGTGAGTGGATTTTCTCCTTCAGGTCACCAGAGTACACTTCAGAGGGACTGGAGCTGGCACCAGCTGGCAATTCAGGGTTGTCAGCAGAAGAGCCCAGGCACTGTTAGATTAAGCCTTTATTGTCCCTGAGACTTCTTAACAGTAGGCTAGCTAAGTTCAAGCCCTTGTAGAACCTTGGAAATCAGTATGTAGAAAGCAAAATCCAGTCCTTTTATTCCCAGGACAGAAAGAGCAAGCAGCAGGACATCACAACAAAGCAACAGACAGAGTGACAGTCCCTCCTGCAGCATCTAGCTCTTCTTCCTGGCAGAATGTCCTTAGTCCAGAAGTGTTCTATGTGGGGTCAGAGGTCCAGTACTTATACCCATTTCTGTCTTTGAAGTAGGCAGACTTCAAAGAGAAGTCTTTGTAGTGTACATGAACCTGTCTTTCCCTGCCCTTGCCACAGACACACTCCAGGGGGTTGGAGACTGCTTTGTGTGAGGACAGGCACAGCCCTATTCAGGTGCAAATGTTATATTTTTGGCCACTCTGACTCAGTAAGACCCACCAGGAAATACAGGGCACACCTCAACTCTCTTTGTGTGACTGTGTACAGTTAATTCACAAACAGCCCAGCTGTCATCCTGATCCTGATGTGTATTCCACAGACAGGCAGAGGCCCAGAATGGTTAAGCAAGAAAATGACCACTTTGTAGAAGTGATGTTTTCAAACCTACAGTTCAAGAACCAACTTCACCAAAAGGTGTAGTTTTAAATTGTGAGTTCAGAGACCCCAAATGCCATATCTCTATCTGCTACCAATGGGAAATTACACTTAAAAGGTATTTCAAGGCAATCCCCATGTTACCCTATGGGAAATACAGGTCTTGCAATAGTGAAAATTGCATTTAGCAGTAATTCACTATCAGGACATGGAAAACACACCAGTACATGTCCTACCTTTTAATTACACTGCACCCTTTCCATGGGGCTGCTTTGGACCCTCTTGTGTATTGGCGACTTGTATGTAGTAAAAGGGAAGGTTTGGGCCTTGCAAGTGGGAGCACTTGCCAGGCCGAAATGGAAGTTTGCAACTGCACACACAGACACTACAGTGACAGCCTTGAGACATGTTTGCAGGGCTACTCATGTGGGTGGCACGTAAGTGTTGCAGGCCCACTAGTAGCATTGATTTACAGACCATGGTGCACTCTACTAGGGACTTACTAGTAAATTAAATATCCCAATCATCGAGAAACCAATCACCAATACATTTTAGATAGAGAGCATATGCACTTTAGCACTGGTTAGCAGTGGTAAAGAGCCCAAAGTCAATAAAAACAGCTCAGAAAAATTACAAGGAAGAAGGCAAAAAGCTTTGGGATAACCCTGCAAAAAGGGCCAAGTCCAACATAGGCCCTGTGGCCAACCCCATAAAGGAAGCCAACTACAGACTGCACATGGCCTTCGGCCATGCTCAGTGGGGGTTGGCCACAGGGTCTGGCAGTAGGAACCCTATCCCCCGGGACACTACTTAAAATAAAAGAGAGGGGGCCACTTGATCCCCCTCCTGGAGCATTGTTAGGCCCCGGGGATACCATCCCAAAGCCTACTCCTTTAAATAAATGGGAGGGGGAATGTCTGCCCCCCTCTCCCCAGGCCAATTTTGACCCCATCCTCCGGGACCTGGTGTGATTTTCAGGGGGAGAGGGGCATCCTCCCCAACCAGTGTTGGCCCAGGGAACTCCATCCCCGGTGCCCGGTGAGATTTTCAAGGGAAGGAAAGTATGCAACCCCCTCCTCAAGCCATTATCGGCCCTGGGACCCATACGCGGAGACCCTCACACTTAAAGGTGGGTGCCCACTGCTAACTACCCCACATAATACATAAGTCATGACATCTTCTATGTCATCATTGATAATATCACTGCAATATTTACAATAAACTTATTGATGAGAAATCTGCGCATGATGGGGGCTCAAGTTATAGTTACCTTGCGGCACCATGATAGTTTCTTTGGATAACTATAACTATAACTGCTGAATTTCTATGGTTTTATGTGTGTAAAATCTGAACCTAACTATAATGCCCCTGTAACCTTTGTATTTTAGTGAATTTCTAAGGTATTTTTAAATCCTATTTCCTAATTATAACGTCCCTGTAACCTTTGTTTTTTTATTTAATTTCTACATTTTTAATGCTATTCCCTAACTTTAATGTCCCTGCAACCTTTCATTCTCTCAGTAGGGGTGCTGGTATCCCAGAGGGCTCCCCCAGGGCTTAAAAAACATTTTTCTTTTTTATTTCAGCATGGATCAGCCAAAAGTGAAAAAAATAAACAAGCGCGGGCTCCTGTGCTTATTTTGTAAAGAGCCCCCAGGTGGGCCAGGTCCTGGGGGCAATTACATTTTGAATAGGGGCTACCTGCCCCCACCTCACTGGACCCCAGGAGAACACCACCACCCCGGGCACAATTACAAATTGTACTGAGGACTGCCACCTCACCAGGGCTTTTAAGAAAATGGATGTGAGGGCTGCCGGGCCCGCCTGCAGCCCCAGAGATCACCATCTCTGCGGTGCTTTCAATAAATACGGTGTGGGACGCCATGTGCCCACCCCCACAGAACCAGGGACCACCACCTACCTGGGGCTTTCAATAAATACAGTGCAGGCCAGGCCCTGCGGCCAACCCCTGCTTCGCACGACTGAAGGCTGTGCGCAGCAAGGGGTGAGGTTGTTATAGGGGTTGGCCGCACGGCCTGGCCGCAGGCAGTGGTAGTAATGAAAATTACTTTACTTAAAAAAACATAGAAATTCACTAAAAAAGGAAAGGTTACATGGACGTTATTGTTAGGCTCACATTTTAAATGTACAAAACCATAGAAATTCACCTCTTATAGTTAGAGGTATCTCATGTAACTACAACTCGTACCCTAAGTTAACTATAACTTGCATCCTTGTCATTCACTGCTAATTATCCCACAAATTACAGCACTCATGACACCTTTGATAACATCATTGATAATATCAATGTATTATTTTCAGGACATTTTTTGTGGAAAAAACTGTGAGTGGCAGGGTCAGAATTTCTATGTTCAGTTTGGAAGTCAGAAATCTTCAATGGGACAAGGCAGCAGGCTGTGGCTGAAGAGGTTAAAGGGGTTGAAGGGGTCTCAATGTCATGGGATGCCTGCTGGACATGGTCTCAGTGAAGCTGTTGACTTTTGTCAGGAAAGCTCAGAGCAGGAAATACTTGATTTTCGTACCTGGGTTAGGTCCCTCGCTGGCTGGATACTTTTGTACTACCTTCACCTGGTGAACCTTTGGAGCAAGGCTGCATGCTGTAACCGAAGAGGACTCCAGAAGGCTGGATATCTTTTCCATGAGGTCCCACTGAATCAGACTTGCTACTCTGGAAAAGCTCGAGTGGGAGCAACCTGAATCTGCAGCCTGTAAGCAACGCACCTTTGTCGGACCAGTTTGGCAGGGTGGTCCTGGTCCTCCAGCATCTTTGAAGCCAAAAAGCCAAAAAGTTTCTAAGTCCCAAGTTTTGGGAAAATATAAGGAGAAATGTATTTGGACACTAGACAAGGGTCCAGGACCTTGGGGACAGTACTTTGGAGTCAAGACTTCAGCAGAGGCCAGCAGCAGGACCCAGAGCAGCTCCAGATGAACAGGTCAGCTGGGCAGTTGCCTGAAAGGCCTCTTGTAGCTTGTTGTGTCCCTGTAACTTGAAAGAGAGGTCAGCCCTGACACTTTGAGTCCATTCCTTTTACATGTCCTGCATTCAAATTAGGCCTGGGCAGAGTGGGCGGAGTCTCACTGTGCAGAACTCTGCAAAGTGGAAAAAAACTCTGCTGTGCTATGCGTAGTTCTGTGAGCAGGCAGATTTCTCTATTGCGCCCGTTCGGGTTGCGTTTGATGTCAAACGTAACGTGAAGTATGTGCTCACGTACAAAATCGCATGCGAATGGCACCACATGGCTCGCATAAGCACGGCCATTTTGTTTTTCACTCTGTTTATGGTGATGGGCCTGTTTTTTCATCTCACATCCATCCTACATCAATCTTTTCAATCTTCCACCATTGTACTTAATCTACTCCTATTTTTTTATTTATTGTATTAGTGTGTCTTTTTGTGTCCGATTATTTTTACTTTAAAAAAAAAAAAAATTTGGTTGACTTTTTGTATTTTTGTTTATTTTTCCCTTTTTTCTTCCTTCCTTCATTCTTCCTTTTTTTTTCCTTCTCGTCTTCACCCTGCCCCATCCAGCACCATGGCGGAGCAGAGGAACATTGACGGCCTATCTTTTGGGTGGCGGTGCCTTCAAGGGGTGCAGCCTCTGCCCATCTTTATTGAGGAGGAGGTGGCAGCACTGTTTTTTATGTGCAGTGCCACCTTCCCTCCATGCTGGCAACAGGTGGCAGACCTGGGAGCGGTTACCCCCTGTGGGAGCATCAACTGCATTGGTCTAGGGTGTACCAGAGTATCAGGGCCACCACCCAGCAGCTGACACACCGCTAGGTGGCTATAATCGGCTTGACCGTGAGCAGGACCTGCTCGACCTGCTAGGTGTCGAGATTTCGGGGCTTGGTGAGTATTATATTTTTATTGTGTTTGTGTTCTACTATGCTAACTTTGTTTTCTGAATAGCATGTGGCTTGCACTCCGAGGTAAGTTACATTTAGCTTTAATATTATTTAATATGTGATCCAGTTAGAGCTAGGCAGGTGCTGGACGCTAAATCATCATACTTATAAGCACTCACTTTGTCTGATTATTTAAGAAGCCATTGCAAAGCAGACTCCTCTGTCCTCCTGTCTCCATAGTTAATTAGTGATATCAGTGAGTTAGCGTTCTCTGTGTCTTTATGTAGCTCGTACAGTCACAAGCAATTTCACAGTTATACAAGTATATATCTATGCATTGCAAAAAAGGGAGACTGAGATGGTCCTTCAAGGGGGTTGAGAATAGATTGAAAGATCATTCATTGCAATGCATTTGTTTCAAATGTAGTTTTTGTTAAGGAAATTTGGAATAGGGATTTTAGTAGTATAGCCAATTCAATGATAATTCATCATACTAATACCATAGGCAATCTGATTTAAGTACAATGTTATTGCATCTGCATGTTATATAATAATATTGTGGAGATTAATGGTACCCATGTATTACTTTCATTCTTCTTTATTTCTTGCATCAGCACCCAGGGGCAAGAAGAGCGGCACTTTTTTTGTTTGGCTTCACTACCTGGCTTTTCTAATATTCCAACAAAATGTCCAGAGTTATCTTTTGATAGAAGATACTGCAGTGCTAACTGAACTGCAACAATGTATTACAGTTGCATTTGTTTGATTTAAAAAAAAACTTAAGAAAGGGATGTGTACCTGCCATCTATACTGTTTTTTTCTAGCCACCTCAACCAGTGCGACCATTGGATCTGGCTCAAGTTCCACCGCTGCAGGAGCAGATGGAGCAGGAGGAAACGCGGTGGAAGGGACGGGCGATGTTAAGTCACATTGCTTGCTAATTGACAATTACTATTACTCACTTGCTACAAGAGTACTGTCATGATCGGATTCATGAACCCCCCCTGCATTACATCTACTGCAGTGGTTGGGTTACATATGCAACTCAGCAAAAGCACACATAATGTACACTAAAAATGATGGCTTGTTGGAAACGTGAAAGAATGGATGGTTGAAAGAAAGAAAGTATGGGTGAAAAGAGGGAAAGTAAAGGATGCATGAGTGGATGAAAACTGATGTGTGGGTGAGTATTGGGTAAATGGATGGATGAAAGGATGATTGAAAGAAAGGATGGATAGTGGGTACTGAATGGATGGAAGAATGATTGTGAATTTGGGTGAAAGACTGGATGACAGAAAGTAAAGCATAAATCATGGTGGGTATGGGTGAAAATAGTAGGAAGAATGAAAGTATAATTGAACAATGTCTCGAATGACTAATGAAGGGAGCTCTTCTGTAGAAGGGCGTGCTTAGATTCCCACCTACTTCATTTACTTTTTGGGTTTTATCATTTATTGTTATCAAAGCTTTGGTTAAAAGTGTGGGGTATTTTAATTTGTGTTCTAATCCCTTGACTCACTGTATTTGTTAAATGAGGCAGATATGTATCCCATCATCATTCATCAACCCTATCCCTGTCCATTGCTTTCCACCACCCATGACCAAAGAAGTGCAGTGCACTATTTCCATAACAGGTTTGTTTTACGCCTGTTCAGATTTTCCCTTTAGACTTTTGCTATACAGTCATGGAATAAGCCAAAGCTTAGATACATGATAAATTGATGATCAGTGACACCCCTCTATTGTTCTATAGCAAAAGCTCTATCTAGCTCCCTAACCCCTCTGCCTTACTCTGCAGTAGAGTAAGTCAAATTTCTTTCCTTTCCTTACTGCCCAGCGAATTAATTTGTTGGAAAGAACTTTTGATGATGGACGAGGCCAGTGAGTAAATTGTGACTAGTAAGTGCCCAATTAGATTTCAAGTTTGGCATACGGGATAATCTGTGATGACATGCCAAATATAATCAATGTAACCCAATGTCTTTCCCTGTAGTCCAGTGCATCGTTTTCCCCACTGTCCATTTACAGCAGACAGGATAAATATATCCACATTTTATACATGACATGTGTGACGTATCTCATTTATTCATCTGCCTCTTTGGATTTAGGGTAGAAACTAAGTGAAAGACATTTGGGGAAGAGCAGGTTTATTAGAATTAAAGACAGATGATTGAACAAAATATCTCCTCTTTGATGGAATCAATCCATTGGAATTTGGCATTGGCACTGAATTCTTTTAATCAATGATTTTCTAGGGCAGCCATGCTAGGTGATGTAAAAAAATAATATAGGCAGTGGCATGTGAGGGAGGCAGGCATCATCTCCATTGACCTGAAGGGTATGTGGGGGCTTCTTCACTGCACTCAGATCCAACTCTAATCTGGGCTTATATGTGACTATAAAATGGTGGGGCAGCATAAATCTGACACAAACATAATATTGCACTAGTATTTTTTTGCCAAGAAAAAAAGAAGTTCAGCAAGAAATATTTAAAAAGTTCAATAGTGGCACTGGCATACTCATTCCGGGAAGTAGAGTTTGACCTCAAAATCTGGTTGTTAACCCAGACATTGGTCAGCTGGCATACTTGATTCCGATCAAATCAATCATCCTCTTCCTCCTGCTGTGGTGTTTCGAGAACAGTGTAATCAGGTGGTATAGAATGCTGGCTCATTTTGATAATGGTTAATTTCTTCACGGTTTGAGGCAAGAGACTGGTATTTCCCACTGTAACAAGTGCACCAGCTGCACTGAACACACGTTAGCAGAAACAATGGCTACATGTCAAGCCAGAAACTTTATTCTCAACGTGCTGAGCTGTAGCCATTGGCACATCTTCCCATACCAATACACCAATGGGTTTTGATCCACATACACCTCTTTCAGGTCATCCAGATACTCCTGAAACATCCTCTGAATGGTCATTGGTGCTGCCACTTGCTTGACCAATTTTGCCTTCTGCACTTGACCTAAGACCAGCCACTTGAAACCAAGCCAATGCAGAGGGTGGGTCTGATTCTTCTGTTGCTGTTGTCACTGGTTTTCTTGTTGGTGGGGTTGGCAGATTAGAGACAAGACTGCCCTCTCTGGAAGTTCAAGGCAGCACCCCAGAACTGCAGAGTGGGACTCTGAGTTCCAGGCATTCTTCTTCCAGTTCTCCTGCTTGCTGAACAATCCACCTCTTGTATTGTGAAACACCCCCTTCAGAAAAAGGAATGAAAGTGTTTTTTTTTTTTCTATAGCTTGGATAAAAAAGAATGGCAGAAATGTACACTTTTATGGCGATAATGTCATTTGGCAGCCTTGCACTAGGTCCCATTTGTCTGCATCCATAGTCATAGCGTTCCCAATTGCATCCCCTCCTCTTTCAACGATATAGTAATTGATCTGTTTGTACTGTTCATACAGATGTTGCAACATGTAATAGGTTGAGTTCCAACGCGTTGGCACCTCCTGTATCAGGGCTTTAACTGGTACTCTGTTATCACGCTGAATAATCCACAACTGTTTCCGGACTTTAAACGAATGGCTGAAATGAGTGCAGATGTGTCTGCAAGTGGGCAAGTGGTGACTATGGTGGTCATTACAACCCTGGCGGTTGGTGTTAAAGCGGCGGTAAGACCACCAACAGGCCGGCGGTAAAAAATGTGCAATTACGACCGTGGCGGAAACCGCCAACAAAGACAGCCACTTTAACACTCCGACTGCCACGGCGGTACAAACAAACAGTGCGGCGGTCACCGCCAACAGACAGGCAGGAGACAATGTACCGCCCACACTATTATGACAAGCCAATCCGCCACCTTTTCCGGGGTGGATTCACAGCGGATAAAAACACGGCGGAAACAGGAATCCCGAAGGGAAAACGCTCACCTCTACACACCCCACGAGGAACGAGGACACCATGGCCTCGGAACTCCAAATTCTACCTGCAATAGGCTTCCTGCTCCTCTACCAGGAGCACGAATGCTGGTGGCGAAGACCACGGTGAGTACTGCACCTACGACACTGGGGAGGGGGGAGGCAAAAAACAGGGACACACACACGCAACACCCCAACCGTCACCCACTACAACACACACACTAATGCATTTCAATACATCACAGTTACACCCCCCAAGCCCCCCGGAAGCTTCAAAGACAATAGAAAATGAGTGTAACCATTGTAATATATTAAAAGCAAGTAGGCAAAAATATATATATACACCATATATAAAATATATACCAAGCATAGTAGTCCAGGTAGTGCTCTAAGAAAGTCCGTGGAACACTGGGACCACACGGTATGGGCGAGGCCCACACAAGATCCCCAACCATGACGGAGAGAATACTGCAGGGGCATCAGAGAGCAACTAAACAGGCACCTCAGGGGGAAGGATAAGGGGGGGCACCTCAGCCGCTTGAGTGCATGACGCCAAATCCACGAGGGGGCCACATGCCTACTGTTCCATCCTGGGGAGTGCAAAGCCACAGTCTCTCAAGTCTCTACAGTGGGTGGGTTGCCCACTGTTCAATCCAGGGGAGTGCAAAGCCACAGTCTCTCAACTCTCTACAGTGGGTGGTTTGCCCACTGTTCAATCCTGGGGAGTGCAAAGCCACAGTCTCTCAAGTCTCTATAGTGGGTGGGTTGCCCACTGTTCAATCCTGGGGAGTGCAAAGCCACAGTCTCTCAAGTCTATACAGTGGGTGGGTTGCCCACTGTTCAATCCTGGGGAGTGCAAAGCCACAGTCTCTCAAGTCTCTACAGTGGGTGGGTTGCCCACTGTTCATTCCTGGGAAGAGCAAAGCCACAGTCTCTCAAGTCTCACAAGTGGGTGGTTTGCCCACTGTTCAATCCTGGGGAGTGCCACAGCCACAGGGGGTCATTCCGACCCCGGCGGTCAAGGACCGCCAGGGCCGGGGTTGGCGGGAGCACCGCCAACAGGCTGGCGGTGCGCCGCAGGGCATTCTGACCGCGGCGGTTTGGCCGCGGTCAGAACAGGAAAACCGGCGGTCTCCCGCCGGTTTTCCACTGCCCTGGGAATCCCCCATGGCGGCGCAGCTTGCTGCGCCACCATGGGGGATTCCGACCCCCTCACCGCCATCCTGTTCCTAGCGGTTCCGCCCGCCAGGAACAGGATGGCGGTGAGGGGTGTCGTGGGGCCCCCGTAAGAGGGCCCCACTTTGTATTTCAGTGTCTGCTTTGCAGACACTGAAATACGCGACGGGTGCCACTGCACCCGTCGCACATCCTCCACTCCGCCGGCTCCATTCGGAGCCGGCATCCTCATGGAGGGGTGTTTCCCACTGGGCTGGCGGGCGGCCTTTTGGCAGTCGCCCGCCAGCCCAGTGGGAAACCCAGAATACCCGCGGCGGTCTTTTGACCGCGCAGCGGTATTCTGGCGGTTCCCTCCAGGCGGGCGGCTCCCGCCGCCCACCAGGGTCAGAATGACCCCCACAGTCTCTCAAGTCTCTACAGTGGGTGGTTTGCCCACTACCATCTCCTGGGGAGTGCAAAGCCACAGTCTCACAAGTGGATAACAGCCTCCACTGGTTCTGGAGGGGGCACGGTGCCCAGAGTGCTTCATCCTGCTAAGGACAGAGGTAGTGGATGACAGTCTCCACTGGTTCTGGAGGGGGCATGGTGCCCAGAGTGCTTCATCCTGCCAAGGATTGGGTAGTGGATGCTTTTCTCCACTGGTTCTGGAGGGGGCATGGTGCCCAGAGTGCTTCATCCTGCCAAGGATGGGGGTAGTGGATGCTTTTCTCCACTGGCTCTGGAGGGGGCATGGTGCCCAGAGTGCTTCATCCTTCTAAGGACAGAGGTAGTGGATGACAGTCTCCACTGGTTCTGGAGGGGGCATGGTGCCCAGAGTGCATCATTCACCCCATGACGGACTCAGTTGCGTCAGTGCCCTTGCCGCTCATGGGCCAGCGGTGCTTGAGTTGGCGGTGCCCTGTGCAGCGGTGCTTGAGATGGCGGTGCCCTGTGCAGCGGTGCTTGAGATGGCAGTGCCCTGTTCAGCGGTGCTTGAGACGGCGGTGCCCTGTTCAGCGGTGCTTGAGACGGCGGTGCCCTGTGCAGAAGTGCTTGAGATGGCGGTGCCCTGTTCAGCGGTGCTTAAGACGGCGGTGCCCTGTTCAGCGGTGCTTGAGACGGCGGTGCCCTGTGCAGCGGTGCTTGAGTTGGCGGTGCCCTGTTCAGCGGTGCTTGAGATGGCGGTGCCCTGTGCAGCGGTGCTTGAGACGGCGGTGCCCTGTGCAGCGGTGCTTGAGTTGGCGGTGCCCTGTTCAGCGGTGCTTGAGTTGGCGGTGCCATGTTCAGCGGTGCTTGAGACGACGGTGCCCTGTTCAGCGGTGCTTGAGTTGGCGGTGCTTGAGATGGCGGTGCCCTGTGCAGCGGTGCTTGAGATGGCGGTGCCCTGTTCAGCGGTGCTTGAGTTGGCGGTGCCCTGTTCAGCGGTGCTTGAGATGGCGGTCTCCATTGCAGTGTCTCAGCTGCTGGCGTTCCTTCATGGCCCAGCGGGGCTTGTGCTGGCGGTCCTTCATGGCCCAGTGGGGCTTTTGCTGGCGGTCCTTCATGGCCCAGTGGGGCTTTTGCTGGCGGTCCTTCATAGCCCAGCGGGGCTTTTGCTGGCGGTCCTTCATGGCCCAGCGGGGCTTATGCTGGCGGTCCTTCATGGCCCAGCGGGGCTAGTCCTGGCGGTGGCCTCCTGGGCAGGTGTGCTGGTGCTTGCGGTGGCCTCCTGGGCAGGTGGGCTGGTGCTGGCGGTGGCCTCCTGGGCAGGTGGGATAGTGCTGGCGGTCCTGTCCTGGGCAGCTGGGCTTGTGCTGGAGGTGGCCTCCTGGGCATCGGGATGATGGAGGTCTTCTCCGCCGTGCTGCTCTTCCCAGACCTGCCACGTTTCTTGTGGCCCTTCCCCACCTTGGAAGGTGTCACAGCTGACTCCACACTCCCACCGGGACCCCTGGGAGCGGCTTTGGTGGCTGGAGTCTTCCCCCTCTACCGCCGGGCACCGGCCAACTTCTGATGCTTCACAGGTGGGGGACTGTCTGTGCTGTGGCTCCGTGCCACACTGGCTGCCCTGGTGGGCGGTGCACTCCAGATTCCGGTGACTACAGGCACCACTTGTCCCGGAGATGTTGTGGCTGAGGTGCTAGTTCGGGACCTATGAGACGGACGGGGTGGGGGAGGTGTGGGAAAGAGGTCAAGGGTGGACAGGAAAAGTTTTTGGGACACACTGGGACGGGTAGCTGAAGGGGGTTTGGGAGTGGAGGAAGAGGTGGTGGTTGTAGGAGGTGTACGTTTGGTGACTTTGGGTGAAGGTGCATGCGCTGGAGGCTGTCGTGAGGTGGATGGCAGTTGGGTGGGTGTGTGCCTGCGTTTGTGTATCTTGGGAGGGGGGGTCACAGACACACTGGGAGAGGACGCAGGGGACGTGTGAATGGTAGTGGGGGTGGTGACTGCACGTGAGCGGGGTGTGGTGGGTGTGCTGGAGAGGGACATAGTGGCTGTAGAGGTAGTGCATGCAGGTGTGAGTGTAGACGAGACTGGGAGGGAGGAGGGAGACAAGGAGGAGGGGAACACAGTGGAGGCAGTGGATGTTGTTGTGTCTGCATGTGTCTGATGAGTGCCTGTGGGATGTGTGGTGCTTATGTTTGCCAGAGCTTCCCTTGTGTGCTGACGTGTGTGCATGCTGGTCTGTAGGTGTGCTTGGGATCGGCTGAGGTAGAGGGGATTGGATCTGGGTGGAGGAAGTTGGAGGGGGGAGGCTAGAGACGGGGACAATGGCTGCCATCAGTGCTGAGGCCAGAGTCTGAAAAGCTCACTGAAGGGCCGCCTGACCAGAATGAATGCCCTCCAGGAATGCATTTGTTTGTTGCAACTGCCTCTATACACTCTGGATGGCATTCGAAATGGTAGATTGCCCAACAGTGAGGGACCTGAGGAGGTCAATGGCCTCCTCACTGAGGGCAGCAGGGGTGACTGGGGCAGGGCCTGAGGTGCCTGGGGCGAAGGTGATGCCCACCCTCCTGGGTGAGCGGGCACGGGGCAAAGGCTGAGGGGCTGATGGGAGGGCGGTGCTGGTGGGGGGGTTGCGGCTGTACCTGTAGATGTGGGGGGCACAGATGTTGCCGCCACCACAATGGAGCTCCCATCACAGGACGAGTCCGTGTCGCTGGTATCAGCTCCTATCCCCGCCGTGGAGCTCTCCGTCCCACTGGTGAACTCTGAGTCTGTAGTCTCACCCTCCAGGGCCATGTGGGATGCAGCTCCCTCGTGCTCCGGTGCCACTGCCCCTCCGCCTGATGATGCTAATGCACACAAGAACAGGGAGACCACAAAAAGCGGGGGAACGACAGAAGAAAGACATGTTGAGTGCATGCATTACCGCTACCGTTGGCGGACACGACAGACACAGAAGCCCCCTGCACTACGCCGCGCTCTTGGGCTCCACTGTTCAATTCCTGGGAAATGGCCTACAAGGCTATGGACGACATCTGCACACATAGATGACACAGGGGCATGACTAGGTGTACTTGGCACTCTACAGAGGTGGGGTGGGGTGCCACATGGCCTGCCTTACGGAGGGGCCTTGCCTATGGAACTCGCCCTGGCCTAGGGAAACCCACAGCCCACTTCCCCCACCCAGACACCTCCACTGCGCGCAAAGTCAGCAGAATGAGAGTGTACTCACCCCCTTGTCGATGCTGTGATGCCCTCAAGCACCCATCCAACTCCGGGTACGCCACCGCCAGGATCCTGAACATCAGGGGGTCATGGTGCGACGGGCACCCCTCCCAAGTTGGGAAGCCATCCCCAGCTGAGCCTCCGCTGTCTTCTTGCTCCAGCGGCGAATGTCCTCCCATCTTCACCAGCAGTGGGTGCTCCGTCTGAGGTAGACCCTATGGGCCGGACGTCCTTGGCGATGGTACTCCAAATATCTTTTTTTGGTGGGCGCTGACCTACATGAAATATACAGGGGAAAAAGAGAAGTTATTACCAACTGCACCGTCAAACTGATTGGCCCCCATCCCTACTCTTGCCATGTGGCATATGCATTCACCGTCTTTCATGCACGCAGCACTCTCCCCCCTTCCTTCTTACATCCAGCCCTCTCCACACAGGCATAGCCCATACAACATGCTCCCTGTGTACTTACCTGTTTGTCTGGAGGACCGTAGAGTAGCGTGTACTGGGGGAGGACCCCATCCACGAGTTTCTCCAACTCTTCCGATGTGAGGGCAGGGGCCCTTTCCCCAGACACTCGAGCCATTGTCTCTTCCAGACCGAGGTCACAGCAGCACTTGCAGTGTAGGTCCTCTTCTGTCGAAGATCAGGTATCGAGTGATTGAACAGATAGAAAATGGCGGTCACGTCCGCAGCGGTGCGTACCGTCACCGCCAGCGTACATCGTCATTGGCTCCTGGGACCCATAGGGTCCAATGTTAACCAATGCAGCATTGCGCCGCGGTCTTCGACCGCCTACCACAACAGTGTACAGCGCCAGCGCAGTTACCTCACATCCCATTATCCCACTTTACAGGTCAGGCAGTCGCCATTTCAGGGGCCCACATGGCTTCATTTTCAACTGCGTCACACATACCTAGGCCTAGACTCAACACACATACAGGCCATCTTTTGTGTATGAATGGTGTTCTGTGTAAACTGATGGTACGTACCTCTGAGTTGTTTGACTCTGTGCTCACTGTTGTCCTTCATAGGCACCGTCTGCTGGGACATGTGAGGAGATGGTGGCATCCTCCGGTGTACCGACCATTGGTGGACCTGTTGTCATTGGAGGAGCGACATGTGATTATCACATACAGGCTTGACCGTGCCACAATCCAGGAACTGTGTACCCAGTTGGAGCCAGACCTGATGTCAGCAATCTGCCATCCCACAGGAATCCCCCCTCAAGTGCAGGTGCTGTCAGTGCTCCATTTCCTTACAAGTGGGTCTTTTCAAACAGTGGCCATATCATCAGGGATGTCACACCCTATGTTTTCCAACGTATTGTCCAGAGTGTTGTCTGCCCTTCTGAAACACATGCGGAGCTTCATCGTTTTTCCTCAGGTGGAGGATTTGCCTACAGTGAAAGGTGATTTCTATGCCCTGGGACACATCCCCAACATCATAGGTGCCATTGAAGGGACCCATGTGGTTTAAGCCCCCCCACACAGGAGTGAACAGGTGTACAGAAACCGGAAGAGTTATCATTCGATGAATGTACAGATGGTATGTTTGGCAGACCAGTACATCTCCCATGTGAATGCCATGTTCCCTGGCTTAGTGCATGACGCCTACATCCTGCGGAATAGCAGCATCCCTTATGTGATGGGTCAACTCCAGAGGCACCGTGTGTGGCTATTAGGTGAGCACCTGGAAGCAAGTCAGTGGGAATGGTTGTCTGGGTCTGGGGATATCCCTCCAGGTTAGTGCGTGTCTAACAGTTGTCCCTCACCATTTGCAGGTGACTCTGGTTACCCCAGCCTGTCATGGCTACTGACCCCAGTGAGGAATCCCAGGACAAGGGCAGAGGAATGCTACAATGTGGCCCATGGGCGAACTAGGAGGGTGATCGAGCGGACCTTCGGCCTCCTGAAGGCCAGGTTCAGGTGCCTCCATATGACAGGTGGATCCCTATTCTACTCACCAAAGAAGGTGTGCCAGATCATCGTGGCCTGCTGTATGCTTCACAACTTGGCTTTGCGACGACAGGTGCCTTTTCTGCAGGAGGATGGTCCAGATGTCGGTGTCGTGGCAGCTGTGGAGCCTATGGACAGTGAAGACGAGGAAGCAGAGGAAGAAGACATGAACAACAGGGACTCAGTGATCCAGCAATATTTCCAGTGAGACACAGGTAAGAGTACAGACCTGCCTACTGCATGTACTTTAACACTACTACCTCTCTACTGTCTGTCGTTTTCACCCAGTGTATGGTCACTGAGTTGTCACTTTCCCTTACGATTTCACAGATGTGGGTCCCACTGTGTGACATCTGCTTAGATTCCTCATGGACTAGAGCTGTGTGACATAGGTATGTTGACATTACAAATGAAAGAGCATTTTGTCACTGTAATTGGTAATACACTATTTCGAAATCACAGACAGACTCCAGATTGTTTTGTGCTTTAAGTGTGTTTATTTAAGTGCTCAATATTGGAGGGGGTAGTGAAATGGTGAGGGGTGATGGCGGAAGAATGTCCATGGCAGAGTCCAGTCTATTAGTCTCACAGGTGCATTGCCCATATGGGCATAGGAAGTGGAGCTGGGGCAGTTTAAGTATGGACAGGGTGACAAAGTGGGACAGTAGGATGACAATCAGGGTGGTCTCATTTCTTGGCGGGGGTCTTGGCATCGTGCTCTGTCTTTGTCCTGGATCTCAGGGACCATTTGCGGGGTGGTTCTCCCTCTGCAGTGGGTGGGGTGCTGGTGTGGTGGTCCTGTGGCGGGGCGTCCTGTCCACTAGCGCCGGCAGAGGTGGTGGGCAGTTCATCATCCATGCTAGTGTCAGGGGCCCCTTGTAGTGCCACAGTGTCCCTCCTGGTGTTGAGTACTTCCTTCAGCACCCCTACGATGGTGTCCAGGGTGGAGCTGATGGTTCTGAGTTCCTCCCTGAAGCCCATATACTGTTCCTCCTGCAGGCGCTGGGTCTCCTGAAACCTGGCCAGTACCATTGCCATCGTCTCCTGGGAGTGGTGGTAGGCTCCCATGATGGAGGAGAGGGCCTCGTGGAGAGTGGGTTCCCTTGGCCTGTCCGCCCCCTGTCGCACAGCAGCCCTCCCAGTTCCCCTGTGTTCCTGGGCCTCCGTCCCCTGGACCGTGTGCCCACTGCCACTGCCCCCAGGTCCCTGTTGTTGTTGGGGTGGTGGGTTAGACTGGTTTTCTGTAGTGTTGGACACACAGCTGATTGACGGAGGTATGGGCCTGCTGGGTGGGTGCTGCGCTGGTGTTTCCAGAGGGGGGAAGGTCTGTGGTGGCCTGTGACTGGGTGAGGGGAACCGACTGTCCTGAGGTCCCCGATGGGCCTGGCTGGTCATCTAGATCCAGTTGGACAGAGCTGCTGTCATCACTGTGGGCCTCTTCTGTTGGTGGTGTGGACATGTGTGGACCCTCCTGTCCGGTGACGTTGGGTAGGGGTCCTGCAGGGGTATAAGAGGATGGTTATTACATCTGTGTGTGTCATGGTGTGAAATGGGTGGGTGACTGTGTACCCCAGTGCTTGCATTCCTGTGTGGGACCTTGTGTGATGATGGTTTAGGGGGTTGTATGGGTATGTGCAGTGGGCATGCTTTAGTGATGGGTGTCCATGCTTTGTTGTTGCATGGAGGGCTTGGTGTTGGGATGTGTGGTTTGTGATGTTGGGACATATGTGAGGAGTTGGGGTGCTGGGGTGCTGGGGGTGAGGGTGGGGGTATGTGCTGGCATGTAGGTAGGGTGGGGGATGTAATAATTAAGATTTGTCTTACCAGAGTCCATTCCTCCACCTACTCCTGCAAGGCCCTCAGGATGCAGAATCGCCAAGACCTGCTCCTCCCATGTTGTTAGTTGTGGGGGAGGACGTGGGGGTGGTGTAGGTGATGTGTGGGGTGGAGTGTGTGGTGATAAGTGTGCTGATATTTAGTGGTGTGTTGTGTGAGGTGCGTGGAAGTTCAGTGGGTGATGGTGTTGTGTGCCTGTGGATGCTAGTGTTGTTGCTGGTGCTGTCTCTCTCTGGCTTTCGTTCGTGATTTGTGGTCATAAGGGTTTGTGGGTGATGTGGGTGTGTGTTTTATATTGTATTGGGTGTGTGGGAGTGGTGTGTGTATGTGTATCAGGTGTGTGTATTTCGAATTGTCCAATGTGGCTGTGTTTTGTAAGAGTGTGTGTATTTTGAGCGCGGCGGTGTGTACCGCCAATGGAATACCGCGGTTGAAAGACCGCCACATGGATTCATGTGTCGTGATAGTGTGGGCGTTTTTCTGTTGGCGTGACGGTGGAGTTCTTGTTTTCGCCAGTTTATCACTGACCTTTGGTGTGGCGGGCTTGTGTGGGTGTCTGAATTTTGGCAGATTCCGAAATGTGGGTCTTAATAGCTGTGGCGGAATTCCGCAGCCGCAGCAGTGTGTTGGCGGTCTTCTGCACGGCGGTAAGCGGCTTTTACTGCCAATATTGTAATGAGGGCCTATGTCTTCTTTTTTAAGAAGTCTTGCACAACCAGATTGATGCAGTGCGCCAAACACAAGACCCTGAAATAGCCACCATCTGCCATGTACTTTACTATGTTACTGCCGTTGTCTATGGCAAAAAATCCAGTTCGAAGACCTCTGGGTTGCAGCCATTCAGACACCTTGCTATTGAATTCATCCAAGATGTTTGCAGCTGTGTGTGATTTCTCCACGGCGAACATGGCTACTGTTGCATGCCGTCAAACGCTCTGAAAACGTTCTTCAGGGCCAAGACCAGTAGATAGCTTTTGTTTTACCAACACAAAAGAGATCCAGTGTGCAGTGATGCCTGACAACTGGTCTTCATCTCTGTAGTCAGGTGGATAGTGTGGACAACACTTTGCTGCAAAGCTTGTCCAACCAACTGCAGCAAATTGTGATGCATTGCTGGAATAGCAACTCTGGCAAAATAGGTCTGACTTGGAACCTTCCATTTTGGGCAGCTGGCTGCCACAAACTAGAAGCCCTCTCCTTCCACAAAAGAGAAAGGGAGAAGGTCCAACGCTAACATTGTTTGCCAGATTCCCATTCTACAAACGCGCTATTGGGTGGTTGTGGTTGTAGGGTACCTCCTGCCTAAACATGGCAATAATAGTAGCTTCTAGTAGTCTTATTTTCTGGGACCACTGGCACAGGCAACTTTCAGAAGTAGTAGTTGGTGGTAGACTTAATGTGCATTGTGGGTCAGTTACTATATGCCGTGGTGTCTCACTCTCCATCTGACTCCGAGTCTTCTTGTGCCACTGTGAGGTTGCTGAGGCGGGTGATTCTGCTGCACCGCTGGGGACTTATCTGCTTTGTTTGGCGATGATGTCATCCTCTTCTTTCTCGCCTTCTACCATGATTTGACCAGTTGTAGTTGATATTTCTCCTCACCTTCACCACTGTGACCACTTTCAGACATTTTTTTAAGGTGCCCCTCCCAGCGGATTGCATGATTTATCTTCATATGGGTCGCCTGGCATCTAGTACCATAATGTGAACCAGGCTTACTTCGATGAACACTTGCATGGCAAATGTAGCATATCACAATGTTCTCCTCTTTTTGCCTAATTGCAAAAAAGTCCCAAACTGGAGAGGAGTAATTTCTTATTGGGCCACTGCTAATGCCTGAAGAAAAACTTAAGGTAGGTGGGTGTATTGATTGCCTCTCTGCATTGTATACTTCCACTGAGGTACGGGTTGGTGAAGGTCTCAGCGCAGGCCTTACAAATATGGGAGCTGGCGGTCCTGCCTGTGCCACATCCCTCGGAGCAGGTTGGATAATGTTGGACTCCTCTGTGGCTGTGCCGGCTTCCACAGTGACTGGCTCTTCATCATCATCCTCCTCATCATTATCCCCTTCCATGATTCTAAGGCTTTCTGGAACTTTTCTTCTCCCTTGCCTCTCATGGCTTCTCCTGGACTCTGCCGGGGTCCACTCCATGTACTATCATCATCAGAAGAGGTCCTTGGAGAAAATGGTGGAGTAGTTCTTTTCCTTTTTCTTGCTAGAGATCTTCGAGCCATTGATTCTAAAAGAGGAGGTTCTTGCATGATAGAAAGCCAATGGCAGAAAACTGCTTCTTTTTCTCACTGACCACTTTCTTGAAAGAAACAATACTTGGGGCCATCTTAAGCGCTAGGTTGGCAGTGGCACTAAGATGCACAAACGAAAGAGTCTAGAGGACCAAAGTAACTTTATGGCCTTCTCTTTGGCAGAATGTGAGTGATGTGAGGTCTGTTCTCTTGTGCACCTAATAGCAACCAAGCAAGAAAAACTTGTAGTTAGTGAAATGTGGCATTGTTGCAGGTTGAAATAGTACAGACAAATGCAATCTTAGTACAGTGGCAAAATAAAATTAAAACATTAAATGGAAAAAATAAAAAATAGAAACTTAAAAAACAAATGATCAATAAATAACTATGTTTGTATGCTAACCTGTGTCAAAGACACACTGGATGCATACACAAAATGGCTGCCAGCCAGCCACATGGTCAAACAATAACAACACGGTGTAAGGAGGCATGGCAAACAAAGGATATATGAAAGCCTATAGCAAGGGACACTGGCTGGATAGACAAAATGGCTACCAGCCAGGCACATTGTCAAATAACAACAAGGAGACATGGCAAACTATGGACACATGCAAACCTACGACAAGGGGCACTGGCTGCATGTACTAAATGGCTGCCAGTCAGCAACATGGTCAAACAACAAGGAGCAAGGAGGCATGGCAAAAAAGGACACATGCAAGCCTGTGGCAAGGGACACTCACTGGATGGACAAAATAGCTGCCAGCCAGCAACATGGTCAAACAACAACAATAAGGAGGCATGGCGAACAAAGGACACACACAAGCCTATGGCAAGGGACAATGGCTGCATGCACAAAATGGCTGACAGCCAGCCACATGATCAAACAAGAACAACAAAGATCAAGAAGGCATGGCAAACAAAGGACACACGCAAGCCTATGGCAAAGGACACTGGCTGGATGGACAAAATAGCTGCCAGCCACAGGGTCAAACAACAACAACAAGGAACAAAGAGGCATGACGAACAAAGAACACCTGCAAGCCTGATGGCAAAGGGACACTGGCCGCATGCACAAAATGGCTGTCAGCCACGTGGTCAAATAACAGCTACGAGACCCAAGGAGAACAAAGAAAAACAAATGTGTGCCTATGGCAAAGGGACACTGGCTGGATGGACAAAATGGCCCCCAGCCACATGGTCAAACAACAACTGCGAACAAGGAAGCAATGGGGAACAAAGAACACATGCAAGCATATGGAAAAGGGATGCTGGCTGGATGGACAAAATGGCCACCAGCCACATGGTCAAACAACAACTGCAAACAAGGAGGCATGGAGAACAA
Organism: Pleurodeles waltl; assembly: GCF_031143425.1. Lineage (NCBI taxonomy): Eukaryota > Metazoa > Chordata > Amphibia > Caudata > Salamandridae > Pleurodeles > Pleurodeles waltl. The sequence continues at coordinate 665,966,297 of NC_090444.1, read as the reverse complement.
ACAACACATGCACGCCTATGGACAGAAAATGGCCCCTGGCCACACTGCATGGAGAATAAAGTGAAATGGTGGACGATGACAAACACACACACACACACGCACACACATACACTGGCCATAAGGAGGGCAGGAGGCATGGTGGTGGTAACACTGAAGAAATGTGACCAACATTAATTCAGCAAAGCAGAACATTAGAAAATAACTGAGCTATAAAAGTTTCACAACAACACACATCCTGTTATATCATCAAATAATGACCCCGCAACATATACACCATTTGAAAAAAAAAATAATGAAATGCTAACAGTAGCCAACATTTTAATTAATCCAATGCCATCCCTACCCTGAATAAAGTTTTAAAAACATATACCACTGAAAAATGTATGTCATACACTGATGACTACTAGTGCTGGCTCCTACTGGCTAGATGGCCCTTTGGAAATCTAGGCCACATAGTAAAATAATATTGCAAATGTTACAAACATGTAGAAAAGGAAAGAAACTGAGCTGTGTAACCATTTTCCTTTACAAAAGATGAAAAATCAATGAAATGCAAAATAAGTAACTAGGCCTATACTCAAACTCAAGACCGCCCACCACTATACATTTTTAAAATCAAAGTCAAGTACAATGTAATATTGGTGCATTCCCAAGCAAACAAACACCACCCTTATTCAATAGTTTTGGAACTTTCTTGTATGATTTCAGAAAAACAAAATCCTTAAATCCAAAGGTATACCCAGGAGACAAAAAGAGTGATCCTTCCACCTCGAAATCCAAGTGAAAAGTGACCAGGAGATGGACATAGCACTGGCAGGAATCTGTTGGACAGAAACAGATAGTTGGAGTCCTGTTTGATGAACAAAGGCTTCTCAATATGAAAAATGAATTGCAGGATCCATTGGAGAAGAACATCTAGTCACAAATCTCTTTTAAACTAGATTTTGTGGCATCTGGATCAGAAAATCTACTCAAGAAATGAGTTAGCTCTGCAAATCAGCACTGTTTTGGCCGACGGCACAGCCGGTAGGAGTGCGAGCAAACGCAAAGTCTTGCATGTGATCGCAAGCGGCCCAGGAGTATTGTGGCTTTCGCAAGAGAACGCCATAACTTAATCTCATGAGTGCAAAGGAACTCCGCTCCGCACTGAAGTGTGTAATTCGGGAACTCCGCATTACTCCGTGTAGCGCAAAGTGCCCAAATTCCACAAACCCAGCTGGTGGAGCGGAGTTCTATGTCCAGGCCTAATTTAAATACCAAGCACACTGCCTTAAGAGCATTAAGACATATTTAGGTGTGATGTATTAATGTTTAAAAGAAAGGTTTAGGCTTGTCACGGAGGTCGAATTTGTAGTTTTAAAACTGCACAGCCATGCTATAATGCTAGGCCTGCAGAAATGTTTGCATCGTCACTGCAGTGAGTGGTACAAAGGGGGCTGCTGCCCATTGGTAACATTTAATTTTCAGGCCCTGGGTTCACTTTGCACCATGTACTGAAGAATTATAGGTAATTTAAATATGCCAATTAGGAGCTATGCCAATTTCAACACATTAAAGGTGGAGCACTGGCTTTTTACCACTTGTTAGCAGAGGTATAGTGCACAGAGTTCCACACGAAGCAAAAATAGGATTTAGCAAAAAGGCAAAAAATTGAATTTGACCCTTCAGAAACTAAAAATTCCAACTGAAGTGTTGCAAAGGGCCACGGTGACCAAACACGCACTTTCCACATTTCTGCATTCGGACCTCTCAATTACTGCTTCATCTTTGAAACTATGGATAATGTTTTCTGTTGTCAATGCAAGTATCCCAGTTCAAGTCAAATGCAAATGATTTTTCGTAGACCTCCCTACTAACGAGACAGTCTCTTTACATGCCTCAAGCATTCCCTTGTTTACTGAATACCATTATTTTCTGGGTCTGCTTTAGGTCTTTTGGACAAATTAGTTAAGTGAAAGATCTTTGTCTTATCATTGTAGCTGAAAAAACTAGAGGTCACAATAAGACACTGGCTGGGTAAGGCCCTTTAGTGAATTTGGAAAGTACCTTTTAATGGAATTGAGTAGTGAATAGATGGAACATATTAATAGCAGCAGGGGTTTTATCAGAAGTAGCAAATTAATATAAATACATCTTTAAAAGGACCAGAAGACAATAGATCATGTGTATTCTTATTAGCTAAGTTAGATTCTTGTGAAGTGCTGGTAAAAGGGGACAAGAGAAGAGCTAACGCTCATCAGGCCCTACAATCTTCATGGCCTGGCAGATTTTGGAGCCCAAACATACTAAAATTGACATCATTATAATACACAGGTTGCAGCATATTTGTAATGTTATTTAGCACCCTAGTGACAACATCCCCTCCAACTGCCTTTCTTCAAGATGGATCACCTCAACTTGTCAGTCTCTTCCAGAAGAAGATGCCAAGGAGAACTTAAGATATGCAGGAGGCCAGACACCACAGGTCAAGGGAGACACAGACGGTATAGTTCCCTGGGTGAGAGCGGCAGTCAATGTTAGTGCCATGGGGGAGGTGGCACATGAGGCAGTAAAGAGGAGGGAAGAGGCCATAGGTCGCAGGATGTCAAGGACCACAGAAGGCTGGATGCCACAGGCCGGGGTGGCACAGGATGCTGGATACCGAGTCTGAGAGGGGCACATGAGGATGATTGGTATCTGGCGGCGCACTCATAATTTTAAAGATTTTTAAAGCACCATTACCGTCACAAAAGACAATCAAAAACTGAGAACAGGAACAATGTTCTGATGCATAAATGCACCATAAAATCCATAACCTGCCACCTTTGAGTCGGAGATAGCCATTATGACTTTTGCTGCTGTTAACATGCCAATCTGCCATAAGATGCACTGCTAAACTGAGGTCACTGTGCAGCTTTTTTCATGAAATGGAAGATCCATTGTGTATTGTGAAACGTCTGGTCAGGGCTATTTGTACATCAGTTACTTGTTAAGAACAAGCATGCACTAACACCCCTTTTTTCCTTAGGTTTACAGTCACAGGAATCCACAACCAGGATAAAATAGAGTCTGCAGGAAAACTAAGAAGCTTGTACAAAAACAAATTAGCCATACTCCCAGCTGAAGAGAGGGAGGAGCAAAGGTTTCAATATGCCTGAAAAAGCTGTTGGAAATGAAGCGCAAAAACGTAAAGATTGCATTCTTTGTGGTGCCAATCTGACTGCTGAGTTGTGAGTGGCACTCAGCAAAACATATGTTGAGATTTTATTTTATTATAATAATTTTAATAATAATTATTACATTTTATATAGTGCGTCATACCGCCCTTCTGTAGTAGGAATCGCCGTGTCTCTCCCCCTCTAAAACGCAGCTGTCACAAAAAGGGCTATCATGATGGCTAGATGGAATGATTCCTATATAAATATAAGAAAACTCTTTCTGTTTAGGGTTTACTTAGTCACCAACATCAGAGAGGACCCGTTGACGTCCTTTTGCCACAATCATCACTTTCATGGGCTAGCTGTTAGCACTTTCTGATAAGGTGAGTTTGAGTACTGCTCACCTTCTAGGGCGTTCTGCAGTACCTCCCTGTTTTAAAGTAACTGAACTTTACTTTGGTATTGAAGAGCTTGCAGTACAGGCTCCTTGTGTGGCAATGTCCAGTGTGGTATCACTAAAATCCTTCCTTCTCCCTCATGTCCCCCCACCTCATTTCTTCAGCCTCACAAATTGTGTTGCAGTGATAGGGACGTGTGCTCCAGACTTTCTATACATCCTAGACCTCTAATTCGCTTGATTTCCTTCAGCCCTGTTGGAATCCTCATGTAGACAATGGTGTTGTAGCATCTCAGCCACTTTTGGTGAAGTAAGCCACATGCATGTCAGATTTCTAGAAAGAGAAGGGAACTTGTATAGGTCGAATCTGCATATGTGTCATGCATCTTGGTATGCTGGAGAAAATGGGAAGTCTTTTTAGTGCATCGAAAACACCCATGAAGGGGCAGGGACCTCCAAACACAAAAGTGAGTGGGTTGAGCTCCATAGCTGGATGTGGATTCCCACTTCCCAGCTGTGAGAATGGTTCCGTAAACAGGGCAGTCTGTCTATGTGTTGATGAGTCATGGTGCAGTCAGGGCGGTGATCACAGTGCTGGTGAGTCTTGCTGAATCTTACACCCTCCATCTTGATTTTTGTGCGCTGGTGGGCAGTACATCTGTTTGTTCCTAGCCTGAAATGAATTCCATTAAGTGTCTGCGGCCAAACATCTCAGTAATTCTTTTGTGCGACTTTGCATCTTCAAGGCCACCTTACATTGTGTTCCATTTTTGTTACTATAATTGTTGCTGTATTCTATACAATGACCACTTGGTAATGGTGCCTTTACTTGCGATATGTCCACATTTGTTACTTTGTTTCCTACTTTATACATGGCCTTACTTTGATGGGAATGGCTGGCTTCACAACTAAATTTTCTATATAATTGTGTGTTTCTACTGGCTCCTCCAATTTGCAAATTAGCAGTGTATTGAAGTGCACTTGTTCAGTATTGTGTATCTAGAACAAGGACCACCAAATATGCCCACGGAACAGGGGTAGTAACAAACATTATAATACAATGGTCATGTGGGATTTATTTTGTAGCTGCTCAGTCAGTAGGCCCTAAACCCAATTTGACTCATTCAATTTCTGCATTTAATGCAATTCAAACCTTCGTCTTCAATCAATATTTGAAGGCAAAGGTTTGACCATTAATACCTTGAACACAACAACCTGCTCGACCCTTCCTAATCCGACTTCCGGCATAATCCCTGCACCGAGACCACCCTGGTCGTAGCAACTGACGACATCTGACACCTCCTAGACCTCGGGGGAATAGTGACCCCCATCCTCCTTGACCTATCTTCAGTTTTGGTCACTGTATCCCACAACATTCTGATCACCAGTCTTTACACCATCGGCATCCAAGTCAAAGCACTCAGCTGGATCTCCTTCTTCCTCATGGGCTGTACTTAGAGGATCATCTTCCAGCCCTTCAGCTCTACCCCCAAAAGACATCATCTGCGAAGTCCCCTAGAGCTCCTCCCTCTTCCATGGCAACATGACTCCTGGAGCTGACCTCACCCGCACCCACAGACTCAACATCATCTCCTACACTAACTACACCCATCTCCACAAGGAACACAGTCACTCAGGCCCTCATCTCCAGCCACCTCGACTATGGCAATGCACTCTATCTCAAAACCACCAAACAGCTTCTGGGCCATCTTCAGATCATCCAGAACACTGCAGCCATAATCGTCCTCGACCTTCCCAGAAGGAACAACATCACTCCCCACCTCAGAGGTCTCCACTGGCTCTTCATACAGCAAAGATGCCTCTTTAAACTCCTCATGCACTCATGCAAGGCCCTCCACAACTCTGGACCCACCTACATCAACAACAAAATCACGTTCCACCAACCCACCAGAGAATTCCGCTCGGCTGCCCTCTTTCTGGCACACACCCCCTGCATCTTCTGTGAACACCTTGGAGGATGCTACTTCTTCCACCTTGCCACCAAGTCCTGGAACAGCCTCCACCTCCGCACATCCCCATCCCTGAAGGACTTCAGAAAACAGCTCAAGACATGGCTCTTCGAACACATCACAACCAGCAAGGCGAGCCCCGTATCATCAAACCAGCACATGGAGACCCCCCGGGGTGACAAGCTTTCACTGTGCAAGAACTGCCTGATTGATTGAATATTTATAAAACATATGCTGGACCCATCAAAGTGATTAGTCACATATATATTATTCATAATTATATAATGGAGCAATCTTTATATCAAGTGTGTGAATGAAAGATAGTCAAACAAGTGCAGATGGTGCTGTACTCATAAGAAATTACACCAATACTAACATATAGAACATTAAAAGAGCACTAACTTACTATATAGATAGAACAAAACCATTCAGAAAAACAAAACAGCTATTTGTAGCTTTTCAAGAACCCCATACGGGTAACTCCATTTCAAAACAAGGTTTAGCAAGATGGATAGTAAGAAGCATCCAAACATGTTACGTCAAAACCAAAAGACAACTCTTTGTTACTCCTAAAGCACATTCCACAAGGAAGAAAGGTGCTACAATGGCCTTCTTAGGGAACATACCAGTGACTAAAATATGTAAAGCAGCTACTTGGTCAACACCACATACATTTACTAAACACTATTGTGTAGATGTTTTAGCAGCACAGCAAGCCACAGTAGGTCAGGTTGTACTAAGAACATTAGTTCGTTTTTGTGGGAGGACTAACTGCTTTGTAGTCTATGCTCAGCATGTGTATCTGCAGCTACACATGCCATCGAACAGAAAATGTCACTTACCCAGTGTACATCTGTTCGTGGTATGTTCCGTTGCAGATTCACATGCACCCTCCCACCTCCCCGGCAGCCTGTAGTCGTTTAAGTTACCAACATTTGTACATATGTAGATATATATATATATATATATATATACATATGTATATATATATATATATATATATATATATATATATATATATATATATATAGAACATAAATCCTTAACAAATCATTAAGGCTCCAGCACTCCACGATGGTTTCAGGAGTTTATTTAAACAAAGCAGGAACGCGTTTCGGCATGAACGCCTTCTTCAACCTGCTGGCCGCCATTTTGGCCACCTTTATATATCCTATGTGTTACCATTCATTTAAAGCAATACACTGCCTTTAAAGACATAATAACACCCGTGATACAATACATGTGAAAAATATATAATACATGTGACATAATATAATAATGTGAAAAAAATATACCAGTATATAAGGCAAAATCACTGATAAGTATTTACCAGTTCTAAATAAATCTTAATAAATCTGGTTAAATTACAATTGATCACAGAGAAACTAATTACGTATATATCTTTAAAGAGATCCACCGAGTCCAATCAATTTATATGATTATTGCATAAGGCATTGTTAATTGGGACAAGGATTTTTATCATGCCCACATACGATGATCCGAATCCTGAATTGTTGAAAGAGTGGGCAGCGCATAATGCAGCCAGCTCTGCAGGGATGATGAAGATATTGATTAAATATGCCCAAATAGAAAGGGAGAAAGTTATAGAGAAAATTGACAATATTACCAAACTAATTGAGACTTTTTCTGATAAAAAGTTAGTTGAATCATTTTACAAAGCTATGGATGAACGACTAAGTAAAATCGAGGAAGAAATAATTTCAAAGAAGTCACGTAAATTCAATAGGGACACTTTTGACTACGAAACAGGACAAATATATACATTTGCAAAGAAATTTGATTATTGGAGACAACAAAAAAGTAAAGAATCAAGTAAGAAATTTTTTGACACAGAAACGAAAACTTCCAATGTGGGAACCAGTGAGAGTTCAGATACAGATTTTGAAGAATCGGCACGGGTCAAGTCTCATACTTCATTGCAAGATGAATTTGATTTTTTAAGGAGAGACCGAAGAACAAATCACAGACCCTGGAGAGGAGGAATCAGAACAAGAGGAAGAGGCAGAGGCAGAAGAGACGAGGGGGTAAAAGAAATTTCAACCAAAGAAGGAGGAAAGATGACAAGCGATATTGAGAGATGATAAGACGGTGGTTAATTTGTCGAATATTGAATTAGATGAAGAGGATAAAGAAAATTTGATATTAGGCCTCTCGTACTGCCAGCCCCACGATTTTGATTACGTACAAAGTCGCATATATTTGTTTTTATTTATAAGGAAATTAAAATTATTCAAAATTCATGCTAACAAAAACAAGATGATAGTGCCACAGGGGGTGAACATTGAAAAATTAGGCACACACAGTGAGAGCTTCACAAGTCAGAACTTACTTATTGAAGATGTGATGTTAATGAAGGATCTTTGGGAACTGGAAGACAGTTCCGCAGGAGAACTTAATGAAGAACAAGTAATTGCAAGGCTGGAATCAGAGGGTATATGTCTAGACCTAGAAGGGACATCAGGGCTGAAGCCCAAATCTAGAACTATTCCAGCATATAGTGGAGACATAATTGATCAATTTTCTGATACTTTAATAAGAGGTTTTAAGACCTTGAGGGCCCAGACAGTCAAGAAAATTAATACACAGACTAGTGGGTACCATAAGACATTGAACAAATTGTCTAAGAATCCAGAAATTGTAGTGCGGAGTTCTGACAAAGGAGGAAATATTGTGATTTGGCCTAGACAACTAAACATGGAGGAAGCTTATTCACAGTTGAATGATCTCAAATGCTATAAAAGAATTGATTTACTATATGTGGAAAATGTTAAAACAAGATTTGATTTAGAATTGATACAATGGAGAGACAGAGGTCTCATAAGTGAAGAAGAACACAAGTTTCTCAAAGTAGATTTCCCTAAATTACCCGTATTTTACTTAATACCAAAGATTCACAAAAATGCACGTAACCCACCTGGGAGACCTATTGTCTCCATCAAAGGGAGTCTGTTTGAATTTGTATCCCAGTATCTAGATGCTGATTTACAACCATTAGTCAGAAATTTATCATCTTATTTACAGGACAGCAGTGACTTTTTAAGAAGGATCTTTGATATTAGCTGGGAAAAAGATTTCCTTTTGATGATCCTAGATGTAACAGCACTATACACAAGTATCCTGCACAATTTGGGAATACAGGCAGTTGAGTATTTTCTGAAAAAGAGATCTATCAACTTTTACCAACATAGCAAAATGCTATTAGAAATGATTACATGGTGTTTACAACATAACTTGTTTTATTTTAATAATGAGATATTTGAGCAGGCATGCGGTACAGCGATGGGAACATGCTTTGCTCCCAGTTATGCCAATCTCTTCATGGGGTGGTGGGAAGAACAGATGCTAAACAACTTCCCCCTAGAGAAATGGAATGATAATATTGTCTTGTGGCTTAGATACATTGATGATATCTTTGTAATTTGGAAGGGAGACCCAACCACTGCCGATAAATTCATCAAAGAAATTAACAACAATATGTGCAATTTGAGGTTCACAGGCAAGATTGAATCAGAAATGATTGAGTTTTTAGACATAAAAGTGATCATAGCAGGTAATAGAATGGAGACAACACTGTATAGGAAGGCCACATCTGGTAACAGTATATTGCATGCTAAAAGTCATCATCCACAACCATTGAAAAATAACATCCCCTATGGAGAGTTATCAAGAGCAAAAAGGATTTGCAGTACAGAATTAAATTATGCAAATGTAGAGAGTGAAATGATAGAAAGATTGAAACAGAGGGGTTATACTAACGAGATCTTAGAGAATAGTATCGCAAGAGTGAAATCCCGTACGAGGGAACAGTTATTGTTCACTACAGATAAGATAACCAATTTGTCGGAGTTCAAGAAAAAGAATAAACGAAAAGACACAGGGATTGTGAGATTTATTACCACATTTAATACTGCCCATGACTCTGTAAGAAAGTTATTGCAACAACATTGGCATATGCTCAAAAGCGATCCAGTCATAGGCACATTAATAAGTAGTAGACCGACGATAACCTATAGGAAAGGAACATCGATGAGGGATATTTTGGTTAAAAATGATGTGAGCCAAGAGAAACTTTCGAAAAAGAGTTGGTTAAAGACACAGGATGGATTCTTCAAATGTACCAAATGTAAGGCGTGCAAAAATGGGGAAAACATTAAAACCATTGAACAAACGCACAGAAGAATACATACCATCAAAGGCAGATATGACTGCAGAAGTGATTATGTAATCTATATTCTAAAATGCACTTGTCCAAAGCTATATGTAGGTAGCACAAAACTACAGGTAAACAAAAGAATTCTACAACATTTGAGGGCTATAGTCAATAGAGATGAGTCTTATCCGGTTGCCCGACACATGCATGAGTTTCATGGAGGTCGCGTAGAAGATGTTAAGTACAGTGTAATAGATGGCATTAGAAAGGATATCCGTGGAAGAGACAAGGAGAAACATCTGAGGAAATTAGAGTCCAGATATATATTGGCATTTGATTCAAGGGAACCAGTAGGGTTGAACTCGAGTGAAGAGTTAAATATACATTTAGGGTGATATGGTTGACTAATTATGGATAATATAGTGACAAGAATAAGTTCATTATATTTATTATGAGATTTTGATTGTATATATGAGATTTTGCTTATTAACGATTGTCCCAATTAACAATGCCTTATGCAATAATCATATAAATTGATTGGACTCGGTGGATCTCTTTAAAGATATATACGTAATTAGTTTCTCTGTGATCAATTGTAATTTAACCAGATTTATTAAGATTTATTTAGAACTGGTAAATACTTATCAGTGATTTTGCCTTATATACTGGTATATTTTTGTCACATTATTATATTATGTCACATGTATTATATATTTTTCACATGTATTGTATCACGGGTGTTATTATGTTTTTAAAGGCAGTGTATTGCTTTAAATGAATGGTAACACATAGGATATATAAAGGTGGCCAAAATGGCGGCCAGCAGGTTGAAGAAGGCGGTCACGCCGAAACGCGTTCCTGCTTTGTTTAAATAAACTCCTGAAACCATTGTGGAGTGCTGGAGCCTTAATGATTTGTTAAGGATTTATGTTCTAAGTAAAGACGAGGTGGCGTGCGTCCCATTCCAGCACCATTGGCGAATAGGTGCAAAGAGAGAAACGCCGAAAGAAGTCTTATATATATATATATATATATACGTTCAATGGCATGTGTAGCTGCAGATACACATGCTGTGCATACGTCTGCCATCTAATGTTGGGCTTGGAGTGTTACAAGTTGTTTTTCTTCAAAGAAGTGTTTTTGAGTCACGGGATCGAGTGACTCCTCCTATTTGGCTCCATTGCACATGGGCTTCGACTCCATGGTAGATTGGTTTCTTTCCGCCATTGGGTTCGGACGTGCTTTCTTTCGCTCCGATAGTTCGAGTCGGAAGAGTTTCAAAACTCTTTATTTCTCGTCGGTACTGTGTTGATGGGGTTCCACCTTCTAACGACACTTTGGTACTGTCGGATCAAACATATTTACTCGCCCTTCGGGGCGCCTGTGCCCAACTTGGGCCTAGTCGGGCCGACTGTGTGGAAGCCTCATGGACCGGACTCCATTCCACTTTTATCCTCCGTGCCACGCTAAATTCCCTTACACAGACCAAGATCTCGTCTGTAATCTCTGCCTTTCCCAATACCATCGGGAAGAAAATTCAAGTCATGCAGATCCTTCCGATCCAAGAAAACGCTCCGAGACAGAAGAGCACGGAGACTCGAGATGGCATCCAAAAGCACCAAATCTCTCGATGTCGAAAAGGAGGAGATCATGCAGACTGCTGTCTCCGTTCGAGGATCAGACTCCGAGCAGGAGTCCGAGGAGGACAGACCGGTCATGGCAGGACAGCACGTGAGTACGCCTGCCCCTGTCCCAGCCAAGCCAAAACATAAGGCCTTGGGGACGCCACTGATGGAAGGCCATGGCTCAACCCGAAAAAAGACCTTCGGTGACCAACCCACAACTTCGGCACCGAAAAAGGCCACTCCTCCGAAGCCATCGGACTCGAGCCGAAGCTATGTCTCTGAGCCGAGCAAACATCGTTCTTTCGAGTCGAAATCTCGAAAACCGTTTTCAGGCCATCCTCAACACTGACTTTTTCGATACGAAAAAACCAGCTTCGGAGCCGAAAAAGCCTATTTACACTGAGGAGCATGGATTTTCACAAGTACTTAAAGAAAGCCATAAATCTACTGAGGAGGACTCACAAATAGAGGCAATGGATGAAAGGCAAGCCAGGATTCACATCCATAAAGAGACTGGCAGAACTTTAACCGCACCTCCTCCAAAACCAAAGAGGAAATTAGCCTTTCAAGAGGAATTAGACACTGCACAGCCTCCAGCTAAAGTGCCAAGAACAAAGGAGAAACCTCCTCAATTTTCTCCACCTCAGTCTCCTCATTCTCCTCATTCTCCACATTTACATATCTCTCCCCTACTAGTCCTACACCTATGCAGTCACCAGCACACTCATTTGATTCACAGCAGGACAATATGGATCCATGGGATGTTTATGATCCAGACCCCATTCCAGACAATAACCCAGATTGCTAAGCCTTCACCACCAGAGGATAGTACAGGCTACACTCAAGTCATAGCTAGGGCGGCATCGTATCACAATGTCGCCATGCATACTGACCCATTAGAGGATGATTTCCTTTTTAATACACTCTCCTCTACACATGCAATTTATCAGTCGCTTCCTATGCTCCCCGGCATGCTAAAACATTCTGACCAGATATTCAAGGAGCCAGTTAAAGCAAGGATAATTACTCCTAGGATGGAGAAAAAATATAAGCCACCTCCTTCTGATCCTGTCTATGTCACCCAACAGTTACCTCCAGACTCTGTGGTTGTAAGGGCAGCCAGAAAGAGAGCAATTTTGCAGTCCTCAGGTGATGCACCCCCACCAGACAAAAAGAGTAGGAAGTTTGATGCTGCAGGGAAAAGGGTGGCATCTCAGGCAGCCAACCAGTGGAGAATAGCCAACTCTCAGGCATTGTTGGCTAGATACAACAGGGCCCACTGGGATGAGATGGAAGACATAATTGAACATCTCCCCAAGGAACAGCAAAAAAGGGCACATCAGATAGTAGAGAAAGGGCAAGCCATCACTAATAATCAGATCAGGTCAGCCCTAGACACTGCAGATACAGCAGCAAGAACCATCAACAATGCTGTAACCATAATGAGACATGCATGGCTTAGGTCTTCAGGATTCAAGCCTGAAATCCAACAGGTAGTGCTCAATATGCCGTTCAACCAAAAACAGATTTTCGGCCCAGAGGTTGACACGGCAATTGAAAAGATGAAAAAAGATTCAGACACCGCAAAGGCCATGGGTGCTCTGTATACCACGCAATATAGATGATCCTTTCGTAAACCCCAATATAGAGGTGGATTTAGAGCCCAAACTGCCAAAGCATCCAACTCACAGCCAATGTCAGCCTACCAACCTCAATACCAACGAAGTGGTTTCAAAAGCACTTATAGAGGCCAGTACCCCAGAGGCAGGGGAAAATATCAAACATCAAAACAAGCCTCACAACAAACTAAGCAGTGACTTGTGCCATTCCTTCCCAATTCACACCTCACGTGTGGGGGAAGACTGCAAAAGTTCCACAACAATTGGCGAGGCATTACCACAGACAGCTGGGTATTATCAATTATCCACAATGGCTATTACATAGAATTGACACAAACTCCACCAAATATTCCACCAAAACCACACAAGCTGTCCACAGACGAAGTCAAATCTCTATTACTCAAACATGCAATAGAAGCTGTGCCACAAAATCAAATAGAGACAGGAGTTTACTCACTGTATTTCCTCATTCCCAAAAAGGACGAGACCTTAAAGCCAATATTAGATCTAAGAACCCTCAATCTTTACATCCTGTCAGAACACTTTCACATGGTGACACTACAGGATGTTATCCCACTACTTCAACAACACGATTTCATGGCAACATTAGACCTCAAATAAGATGCGTATTTTCACATACCCATCCATCCAGCGCACAGAAAATATCTCAGGTTTGTCATTCAAGGAAAGCATTATCAGTTCAAAGTGTTACCCTTCGGAATAACAACTGCTCCTAGGGTATTCACAAAATGCCTAGCGGTAGTTGCAGCCTACCTAAGAAGGGAACACATTCATGTCTTCCATTTCTGGATGATTGGCTAATAAAATCAAATAGTCATACACAGTGTCAAAACCATGCGCATTATGTAATACAAACCCTGCACACCCTGGGGTTCTCCATAAACTGCCAGAAGTCACAACTACAATCTGCGCAAATTCAACAGTATTTAGGGGCGACACTAAATACTCAAAAGCGCTGGCAAACCCAAATCTGCAAAGAGTACAAGCATTTCACAATATAATATCACAAAAATTGGGCAAACTGATAGAAAGAGCAGCATTCGCCCAGAAATCACAATTCATTGAAGACAATTCTATACTTTCAGACTTCCAAACTGGATTCCGCCCAGGAAGAGGCACTGAATCAGCATTCATAGCAATCTGGGATGATCTTAAAAACAGTTGACCGCAATGGAGTTGCTGCACTACTTCTCTTGGACCTCTCGGCTGCCTTTGATACTGTTGACCATGACACCCTAATTCAAAGACTCCACGAAGCCGGCATACAAGGGACTGCTCTCGACTGGATTACTTCCTTCAAAAAAGATCTAATATCATCTATTCGCCCCCATTTGTGGTAGATGGCTTATAATATCTCAGCTGTGGGCAGAATGTGAAGGATTCTATGCCTCTTGCTGAAGTCACATATGACATCACCTTGGAATGTGGAGTGTTGGGCATTTTGCTGGGAAGAGATTTGGATGTCCAGGCTGTTGGTGGATAGGATGCTCTAAATAAAGAACCTACTTTTCATTTATGGACTGTGAATCTCTTTTACACCATTCTCATCCTAACCCTACCTCACACAAGCAGGGGTCCCCCAAGGATGAATCATCTCACCTTTGCTTTTCAACATTTACATGATATCATTACCAGAACTGATCAATGAATTTCATTTCACATGCTACAACTATGCAGATGACACACAAATACTACTTAAATCAGAATGCCCCAAAAACATTGAAAACTCATAAATCTTCAATTGCCTCATAACCGTTGATCAGTGGATGACCTGGACCCGTCTCAAACTAAATACCTCCAAAACAGAAATACTTATTTGTGGTGACTTGAAAAGTTATGACCCTCTGTGCGTCTGGCCTTACGATCTCAGACCACCTCCTCAATTATCCAAGGAAGTTAAAAAACTTAGACTCACCACGGACTCCAAGTTAACTCTGAATGCCCAAGTGGACAAATTAGCATGAACAAGCTTCATCACGTTGAAGACTCTATGACACATCTTCCCCACCTCGGATTTCCACACAAGGTGCAAGCTACTATATTGCTTGTACTATCCAAAATGGATTATGTGAATGGCCTCTACCATGGATTATCTCTATCTATTATGAAAAAACTACAACGTATTCAGAACTCCGCAGCCAGGCTACTATTACATGTAAAGCTGCAAGTCCACATCTCCCCTGCCTTGAGAGCACTATACTGGCAACCTGTTGCCAGAAGATGCACTTTCAAGCTGCTTTGTATCACCCACAAAGCTATACATGGAACAGGACCGCTTTTTATCAGAAACTAAATAACCAAAGACATCCAACAAAGAAACCTACGCTCAAGAGTGGCACCCCATCTTATAACACTACCATACAAGGAAAAGACTATAGGTGGTACATCCTTCTCCGTTCAAGCAGCCAAACTATGAAATTCATTACCCCCAACTATAAGAGCCACAGATAACTTTCTTGTCTTCAGAAAACTACTCAATAGTTGGCTCTTTCCTTCATAACCACCATAATCAAACAACTATGGACTGCATATGCCTTTGTTGGTAAATATGTTTTCTGATTATGTGTATATTTCTAGTTATATATAGTTCTTTAGAAAATATGTATCGCTACTATGTCATAACAATAAAATATATACACACTCTTTAAATCTGATTAACTAAGTATATTTACTAAATATGTATTGTAAGTAAATATACGTGTGCATTTGTGTGTGTATTTGTGTGTGTGTGTGTGTCTATATATATATATATATATATATATATATATATATATATATATATATATATATATGTATGTATGTGTGTATGTTGTTCTGTACTTGCCATGTGGGTCATTGCATGGCTCCTGGGTGGGTTGTTATACTAGATATCTATGAATCCCAGCTTTCATCTTATATCACACTTATATACCCATCATCATATGTCATGTATCTATCAATCTATCCTCCATTCCCACTCTGATTCATCCCAAATCCATTCTACTACTTTCATCTCCTAAATAACTCTGCCTAAGCTCTTCCCTCCCCTTCCACATCTAACTCACCAAACCTCAACTTTACTACCATGACCTCCCAAACAACCCTACTAAATTCGCCCTCATTTATTTCACCCTGCTACTATGATCTCCCTAACCCCTTCCACAGACTCTTCCCTCCTCCATCCCCCTTTACTCATCCCAAGCCTAAATCCTACTCCCAATTAACACTTCTGGATTCTTTCCTCCTCCGCCCATCCCTTACTCCAGTCAATCTAACTAACAAACTCTCATATCCGCGGCTCAAATGAACTCATGATAATGCTAAAACTGTACTTATATTTCCCTATACTAATCCATCACTAATTCTTGTTGGGTTCCGGAGTAGCGTGCTACTCACCGAAAAGCGCTTCTACGCCTCGTCGGGTAGTAAGCGCTATATAAATACTATTACAGTACAATATAGAACACACAATACAGTGTATATGTCCAGATGGTAATTGCTCATACTTAGATGCTGTAGTGCCCTTATGTCAGAGCTACTCCATTCTCAAGACAATGTCCTGAACCATTTGGGGGATTCTGTCAAAGTTTCAACCCCTAATAACTGATGGGGTCTCCTCAGGACACCGTTGTCTGCCTCACACACAATTCTGTATCCATGGTGTTAGAAATGGGGTCTTTGGTTGGCAGTCAGATGACCGCCTGTCCAAGCAAGGACCCTCACTCTAGTCAGGCTGAAGGAGAATCACAGTTAAACCCCGATGAACCCCTTGGTAGCTTGGCATGAACAGGCAGGCTTAACTCAGAGACAAGGTGTTAAGTATTTGTACAAGCACACACAGTAATATAGTGAACCGCTCCAAAATGACACAACACAGGTTTAGAAAAATAGTAAATGCTTTATCTAAATCAGCAAGACCAAATATGATACAAAACCACAATATACAGTTAAAAATATGAATGTAGCACTTAAAAGCAAGAAAACAGTGCCCTCATGGGGTTGCAATGACATTACAGAGCTGCAGGCGATGGGATGGTGTCGGATCATCACGGACGTTGGACTTACGACACTCCGGTGTCAGCAAAGGCGGGTGGGATCAGCGGCTATAGTGCCGTGAGTCCTACAGGGTCATTGGACTTCTACGAGGTCCACAGCCTTGGGACAGGCGGCATTGTGGTTCCAGGGTAGCGGTGTCAGCTCACACTGTTGTCGGATTCGTTGCATTCAGTGAGGTCCATGGCCTCGGGGCAAGCGGTGATGAGGTTTCGGGCAGCGGCGGCCTTTGCAAAGTCGCACGGCATCATCCTGTGTCCCTTGACTGGTTTAGCTCCAGGAATTAACTTCCAGGGGTCCAGGAATTGGAATGGCACTGTGATCGGGCGTCCCCGATCCCGGAGCCGGCAGCAGCAGGAGACGCTGTATCGGGCGAACCCGATACGTCATTTCCGCGTCCCCATGTTACCTTGGGGACGCTCAATCCACGGCAGCTGTGTTTCCCCATTGCCGGGGAAACGTTCAAGGACGACGAGACCGCGGGACGCCATAAAGGCCCGAGACACGGAGAAGAGATGTGTGTGGGCGGCGAGAGGAGGACAGACGACGGAGACACCGAGGAGCAGCAGGAGACAGCGGAGCACGAACTGAGCAGCCTCAGAGCAGTGGAGAGCAGGACCACGGACCCTGAAACACCGGAGATCCGGACTAAGGAGCCCAGCCACGACCCTGGAGGGTCGTGGCTCACAAAGGTACGGTCCCTCCTAGGGACAAGGGAAAGAAGTCTTAAAATCCCACTGGGAAAGGGAACAGGGGAGGGGTGAGAGGGAAGAGGGTAAAGGAAGGGCACAGCCTGTTAAGGACTGACTAACCTGACCTCTCGGGGCACCCAAGTCACTTACCTGAATCACAGACAGTGTTTTGGAGTTAAACAGTACACGGGTGAACGCACACTTTTCCTATCTCCCTACTTACCCATTCCCTATTCCCTCTTAATAGAGAAAGCCCCAGAAAACACCTTTATACTTACCGTGGCATTCTTCTGTTTTCTTGCCGGTATCTCCCTGGAGCCTCACCGAGTTCCCAGAACACCCTGACCGAGGAGGGAAAAGAAAGAGAAGAACGACTGAGTTAAAGAAGAGACGATTAACCTAGACACGCCATAAAAGTGAACTGTATTAAAACTCTGTCTATAAATAAACCCCTACTTACCCTGTTATCAGATCTCCGTCTGGTTTATACCGGTCAGCCTGCCACAGTGGTGTCAGAAGTGGGATTTTAACCCCACCGGCGGCTGAGGAACGGTATAACCATGAGTGAACAACCTAGCCTAGAGGACATGATTAAACAGCTGGCGGAAGGCCAGCGTCATTTACAGTTGGTTTGGGAAGCTCACCAGCGCGAGGCCAAAGAAGATAGGGAAGCTCTACAGTCCGCCCTAAAAAGCCAAGCCACCATATTGGCAAATAATCAGCTGGTTCATGAGACGGCCATGAAAAAGTTAACGGAGACCATAGCTGCTAGTAAAGTGCACCCTAATGTCCCCAGTTCAGTTCTCCAACGATATCAGGAAGGGGAAGATCCAGATTCGTTCTTTACTAACTTTGAGCGGGTCGCCTCTTCAGCTCAATGGCCCGAAGAGAGATGGGGACAATACATCGCGTCTTTACTCACCGGACTTATACAGGCAGCTTATCAGGCGGCCAATCCTGACGGAACTACAGCCTATAAAGACATTAAAAAGAGCATTTTAGAACGGGTGGGTCACGACACCGAGTATTATAGAGTAAGGTTCCGTAAAGTCAAATGGGGACAAAATGAGGACCCCAAACCTTTTATTTTAGGGTTAAGGATTTGGCGCTCAAATGGCTGGGTCCTATAGGAACTAACCGAGAGGATGTTATCAAAACAATCATCCTCGAACAATACTTGGACTCCTTACCCACAGGTACAAAAAACTGGATAAAACAACATCCCAATGTGGATACGGACATGGCTATAGACCTGGCTTGTGCATATCACAGATGCACGGACGTAAGATCAATGTCACCCCGGCCCAATCCCAAACCCATTACACCTCCAGCAAGGCCCACACAGAGATATCCCGTAGAAGACCCACTTCCCCGTAAACCGGGAGAGACTCATCCAATGTCCGGACCCCAATGTTATAACTGTGGAGAGTGGGGACATATAGCTCGCATGTGTCCCAGAAAAACAGAGGGGGCGGAACCTATGGAAATAGGAGTAACTCGGCGCAGGGTCTTATGTACAGGAAAAGGGGACACCAAATTTAAACAGACTTTAAGAATCAATGGTCATCTCCTCTCTGCCCTCATAGACTCGGGTTGCAGTCAGTCAGTCATACGACAAGATCTGATAGACCCGGTGGATGAAAACACCTGCCAAAGAGTAACTATTTGCTGTATACACGGCGATAAGGCACAATACCCCCTTTCCACGGTAGAGTTAGAGTGGGGGAATTATAGAGACTTTCTTCCCATGGGTGTTATGGAGCAACTAATTGAAGAATGTATTGTGGGCACAGACTACGTACACTTCGAGCAACTCCTAAATGGTACCCAAAAGGAGAACTTCGAATGGTGGACGAGGTTCCTTTTTCGTATAGCGAAATTGACTGTCCCCCATACCGTAGGAGGCTTTCCCGTCGGGAAAAAAGAGAGGGCAAGGCCCAGTTGCTGTAAAGAACAACAGCAACCTATAAGAGTTATAGCTGAGAATTATAGAGCACCCATCAGTTTCCGCCAACATCAGAGGGAGGACCCTACTCTCACTCATGCCTGGAGAACAGCAAAAACGGAAGAAACCGATGAGGTGGGTCCCTATTTCCTTATACAACGCAACCTTTTGTATAGGGTAACCACCACCAGGGCAGGGGAACGCAAATTCCAATTAGTGGTCCCAGAGACATATAGAGACCAAGTACTTTTCCTAGCCCACAATCAACCGGGTGGGGGCCATTTTGGCAGGGACAAAACCGAGGAATATCTCCTCCGACGATTCTACTGGCCAGGAGTTTTTGCCCACATTAGGAAATATTGCTCGCAATGCCCTAGGTGTCAACTCACCGAACCAGGCCGGCCCCGGAAAGCACCTCTCCTGCCTCTTCCTATCATCGAGATCCCGTTCAGTAGGGTGGGAATGGATCTAATTGGACCCTTGCTTCCCTCGACTAAGGGACATACTTATATAGTAGTGATAGTAGACTATGCGACCCGGTATCCCGAAGCCATTCCTCTTGCCAGCATGACGACTAAAACAGTAGCACAGGCAATGATAACGGTATTCACTTGGACAGGGTTTCCCCGAGAGATTCTTACTGACCAGGGTACACCCTTCATGTGCAACCTCATGAAACAGATCTGTAAAGTACTCGGCATCAATCAGATTAAAACTTCAGTTTATCATCCCCAGACAGACGGACTTGTAGAACGATACAATCAGACTATTAAAACACTATTAAAGAAAATAGTAGACGAGACAGGGAGGGATTGGGACCAGAAACTGCCCTTAGTGTTATATGCCATTCGAACACACGAACAGTCCTCAACAGGACATAGTCCGTTCGAACTGGTTTTCGGGAGGCAACCCCGTTCCCTTTTAGATATGGCCGTCGAAACATGGGAGGAAGAAGAAGAAGAGGAAGGGGGACCAGTGTTAGAATACGTTCAGAAGCTCAAATCACATTTACAAGACTTATGGGAGAATGTACGACAACATATGGAAAAGGCCCAAGAGTCGCAGAAACAATATTATGATAGGGGAAGTAAACTGCGTACATTCCTTCCTAATGACCAAGTGTTGATCATGAGACCCACATCTGAACAAAAGTTATTAGCCAGATGGCAGGGGCCATATAGGGTTATTCGAGCAATCTCCCCTGTCACCTATCTCATCGAGTTAAGTGTCAACCCCCCAAAAAAACAAATTTATCATGTGAATCTCCTCAAGAAATGGGAAGCAGAAGAGGAGGTTAGCGAGAGAGTAGCAATGAGTTGTCTTGTATCTCCCGTTAAGGAAGTAGAGATAGAGTTGTTTCCCTCTGGGAATCCACAAGAGGCAAAAAGGCCCGGCGTCAACCCTTCATTGACAAGGTCCCAAAAGGATCAGTTATGCGCCCTATTAACCCAGTACCCGGGGTGTTCTCAGACACACCTGGCAGAACGTCCCTGATCTATCACAGAATAAGAACACCAACAGGACAGACTATTCGATTACGGCCCTATCGGATTCCTGAGGCTAGGAAACATATCATAGAAGACGAAATAGAAAAGATGATACACTTAGGGGTTATTGAGCCTTCGGTCAGTCCTTGGTGCTCACCGGTAGTTCTGGTCCCCAAACCGGACGGAACAGTTCGTTTTTGTATTGATTTCCACCAACTCAATGCAATCTCTGCGTTTGACTCTTATCCTATTCCCCGGGTGGATGATGTTCTCGAGAAGCTAGGAACAGCTAAGTATATGTCTACCTTGGACCTCACTAAAGGATATTGGCAGATACCTCTTTTCCCCGAAGACAAAGAAAAAACAGCCTTCTCTACTCAATCTGGTTTATATCAGTTCACGGTGTTACCATTTGGTCTTCATGGAGCACCGGCAACGTTTCAAAGGTTGATGGATAGATTATTAAAACCTTTCCATTCATTCTCTGCCGCTTATCTTGATGATGTCGTCATCTTTAGCAATTCTTGGCCAGACCATCTCTGCCACCTAAACCAAATTCTGACTACACTCGCAGAAGCAGGGTTGACGGCTAATCCTAAGAAATGCGTCTTAGGGAAGACTGACATATCATATCTCGGCTATAAAATAGGCAGTGGTATGTTACAACCGCAAATGACTAAAGTGGAAGCAATTCAAAACGCACCCACCCCTAAAACGAAGAAAGATTTGCGTTCTTTTCTTGGGCTAGTGGGATACTACCGTAAGTTTATCCCGGGTTACTCCACTGTGGCGGCCCCCCTTACAGATCTATTATCAAAAAAACACCCCAACAAATTGGCTCCTTTGTCTCATAGTCAAAGAGATAGTTTTGATCGGTTAAAATCCTCCCTTACCTCAGAACCGGTTTTGCAATGTCCTGATTTCTCTAAACCTTTTCATTTGTACACGGATGCTTCTAATGTGGGTATTGGTGCAGTGCTCGGACAGCCGGACTCGGGTGGTAGAGACCACCCGATTGTGTTTATCAGCCGAAAGCTGCTTCCCCGGGAGTGCCATTACCCCACCATTGAGAAAGAGTGTTTGGCCATTAAATGGGCTGTAGAGACCTTGCAATATTACCTTCTGGGTCGACCTTTTGTACTGTATACTGATCATGCTCCCCTTACCTGGCTTGCTTCCCATAAGGATTCCAACTCAAGGATTCTGCGATGGTTTCTTGAACTGCAGCCTTTTTCATTCCAGGTTTGTCATGTCCCTGGAACACAACAGGGTCCTGTGGATTACTTATCCAGGTTTCCTTGCCCTACTCCGGTCCTCGAACAGGACCGTCCTTGGGAAGGGGTGTGTGATCGGGCGTCCCCGATCCCGGAGCCGGCAGCAGCAGGAGACGCTGTATCGGGCGAACCCGATACGTCATTTCCGCGTCCCCATGTTACCTTGGGGACGCTCAATCCACGGCAGCTGCGTTTCCCTGTTGCCGGGGAAACGTTCAAGGACGACGAGACCACGGGACGCCATAAAGGCCCGAGACACGGAGAAGAGAGGTGTGTGGGCGGCGAGAGGAGGACAGATGACGGAGACACCGAGGAGCAGCAGGAGACAGCGGAGCACGAACTGAGCAGCCTCAGAGCAGTGGAGAGCAGGACCACGGACCCTGGAACACCGGAGATCCAGCCTAAGGAGCCCAGCCACGACCCTGGAGGGTCGTGGCTCACAAAGGTACGGTCCCTCCTAGGGACAAGGGAAAGAAGTCTTAAAATCCCACTGGGAAAGGGAACAGGGGAGGGGTGAGAGGGAAGAGGGTAAAGGAAAGGGCACAGCCTGTTAAGGACTGACTAACCTAACCTCTCGGGCACCCAAGTCACTTACCTGAATCACAGACAGTGTTTTGGAGTTAAACAGTACACGGGTGAACGCACACTTTTCCTATCTCCCTACTTACCCATTCCCTATTCCCTCTTAATAGAGAAAGCCCCAGAAAACACCTTTATACTTACCGTGGCATTCTTCTGTTTTCTTGCCGGTATCTCCCTGGAGCCTCACCGAGTTCCCAGAACACCCTGACCGAGGAGGGAAAAGAAAGAGAAGAACGACTGAGTTAAAGAAGAGACGATTAACCTAGACACGCCATAAAAGTGAACTGTATTAAAACTCTGTCTATAAATAAACCCCTACTTACCCTGTTATCAGATCTCCGTCTGGTTTATACCGGTCAGCCTGCCACCGGCACCCTCTGGCAAGCTAGAGTGCTCAACAAGTAGACTCAGGTCTGGTTGGTGAAGCCGTCCTCACAATCACAAAATCATTCAATTACATATAATTTTATATATTTCTCATGCAAAGTTGACTGACCAAGATTCCCATGTTTATACATGGTTCCGAAAATACATAAAAGCCTTGACTTTCCCACGGGCAGACCAATAGTTCCTGGGATGGGAGGACCAACAGAAAAGTTATCAGAATTTGTTGATACTTTTTTACAGCCTTTGGTGAATAATCTACCATCATTCATCAAAGATACAAAACATATTTTGAGCTTGTTGACTGATATACAATGGGAATGTGGCATGATTCTGGTCACCCTTGATGTGGTAGCATTGTACACTAGTATAGAGCATGCAGTAAGTATACGAGCATTGAAACATATGCTTTACAGAAGATTGGCGAGCCTACTAAAACATACAGACATGATTTTAGATATGATTGAATTGATTTTCAATCATATTTTTTTCCTATTTAACAATAAACGGTATAGACAAAAGTAACGGGTAGCCATGGGCTCCAGGTTCTCTCCCTCGTACGCGAATCTCTTTATGAGATGGTTCAAGGAGAAGTGGGTCTGGGGCCCAGGGACGGCAGAATGGCAGACTTACATTTTGTACTGGGGTAGGTACATTGATGATTGCCTCATGATATGGACGGGAACTACGCTACAATTGGAGGAATTCTGCAATTACCTCAATGGCAATGATGCCCATATTAAATTCACTTATCAGTACAGTATAGAGAAAATAGAAATTTTGGATGTTGAATTGTTCATTTTAGATCATAAAATCCACAGTAAATTTTATAGAAAACCAACCTCGTGTAATGCTATACTTCATGCCTCGCGTGCACATCCCAAACATCAGATAAATGAAATCCCATATGGTGAAACGATAAGGGCGAGGCGGAATTGTAGCAGAACTGAAGATTTTGATATATGTATACAGGACATGGGACATTTTGCTTAAAGAGGCTACCATACACGGGTGATTGAGAAAGCGAAACGACAAGTCAGACAAACTAGTAGGGATGAGACATTACAATCACGGAAAACTGAGGATGAACCTAGGGATAAGGTTACTATGGTTACGGATTTTTCGGTATCTTCCAATATGCTGAGGAGGTCATTGACTCGGCATTGGGACATCCTAAGACAGGATGAGACATTGGTGGACCACATATCAAATAGGCCAGAGATAACATATCATAAAGGGAGATCATTAATGAGTTTTCTATGTACTAGTAACCCCCATCATGGAAATAGAGATAACTGGTTAAAAGAACAAAGTAGGGGATTTTTCAAATGTGGTCAATGTGTGGTCTGTAATTGGGCTTGGCATGCAAAGAAGGAGTTTACTGATCATGATGGTCATCAGTTCAAAATACAATCAATTATTACATGTTTGACATCATATGTGATCTATATCATACTATGTAAATGTGAGCGGATGTACATGGGGCGCATGATTCACCCTTTGAAAGTTAGAATAGGGGAACATCTGAGGGCTATTAAACAGGAGGATGAGAGATATCCTATTTGTGTGAAAGATCTAATGTGAAGAATAATTTAAAATTCTTTGGTATTGAACACGTATTTCCTCACCTTAGGGGTGGCAATAGAGAACTGCAATTAAGGAGAAGAGAATCAATGTGGATCATGAAATTACGGGCGGTTGAAAAAGGTCTTAACACAGACTCAGAACTTGAATATTTTTTAGGCACTTAGGGGGTCATTTTGACCTTGGAGGACGGCGGAGGCCGTCCGCCAAGGTACCGCCGCTGAATGACCGCACCGCGGTCAAAAGACCGCGGCGGCCATTCAGACATTTCCTCTGGGCCGGCGGGCGCTCTCCAAAAGAGCGCCCGCCGGCCCAGAGGAAATGCCCCTGCAACGAGGACGCCGGCTCAGAATTGAGCCGGCGTAGTTGCAGGGGTGCGACGGGTGCAGTTGCACCCGTCGCTTATTTCAGTGTCTGCAAAGCAGACACTGAAATACTTTGCGGGGCCCTCTTACGGGGGCCCCTGCAGTGCCCATGCCATGGGCATGGGCACTGCAGGGGCCCCCAGGGGCCCCGCGGCACCCCCTACCGCCATCCTGTTCCTGGCGGGAGACCCGCCAGGAACAGGATGGCGGTAGGGGGTGTCAGAATCCCCATGGCTGCGGAGCGCGCTCCGCAGCCATGGAGGATTCACAAGGGCAGTGGTAAACCGGCGGGAGACCGCCGGTTTACCCTTTCTGTCCGCGGCTGAACCGCCGCGGTCAGAATGCCCTCGGGAGCACCGCCAGCCTGTTGGCGGTGCTCCCGTGGTCGGTGACCCTGGCGGTCACCGGCCGCCAGGGTCAGAATGACCCCCTTAATGTTGGAATGTTAATATGAATGTTTATATAGCAGTGCACATGTTTGTTACACATATCCAAACACTTCAGAATTCATTGATTGTATTATGGATTATTGGTTGTCCTTAGTACCAATGTGCAAGTATACACATTTATAAATATTCATATTAATTTTGATGGGAAGTACATGGGAAATTTTTTGAAGATATTTTTATTAGGATATTTTTGTGGCACCATAGATATCACATTGAAGATGTTTTTTTCGATTAATAACTACATTTGTTTTTATATTCATTTTCAGAAAGATCAGTTAATATTTTAAGTAGAAAGAAACAAATTACTAACTGTTTAATTAAGGTTTTTGTATAGGAGCAATAACGTTATAATACAATAAATGGGAAACACAGGACTACAAACATTGCAGACACGATACTTGGCTGATTTACTTAGTCCTATCTTTATTTCCATGGATAGTTGAGAAGATTTATAGTGGAAATAGACAACAGACTTTGGGATAGCTATGTAGGCATACTCGCGGAAGCTAAAAGACGCATTAATGTGGTAAGCAGCTTTTGATATTTTTTTGCTTAACGTGGCGTGGCGCATATGTTACTTATTCATTGAGCGCCCATGAATGTAGATTTTCCTAGTAATTTATGACGGAAAGTCTTAATTTTATTAAAGACACGGAGGCGAATATTATGCGTTCTTTTCTTACTTTAATTCAAACAGCAGCAGTCAAGAAAACTACAACTCCCAGGAAGGTTAGACAACAACTAACCAATGGGAGCGAAACCATAACGTGAACTGGACCATTAGGAAAGGCCCATAAACCATAGAGAGCACACTTGACTGCAAGCAGCCCTCTTTTCTTGAACGAGCAAGTCAGATAGAGTCATGTAACAAAGGATAAATGAGGCCAACAATTGTTATTGATAAAATAAAGGAGCACAAGTCTTGAACCAGGGCGATGATCCGACAGGATGATGCTTGAGGAAGTTGATTCCGGACAGGTTGTGAAGACGACTCCAGAAGACTCTTCTTGACGATGGAACCAATTGAGTAAAGAGAATTACCCGGAAGCTGGAGGCAATGCAGGAGTCGCTGGGAGGGAAATAAAAGTACATATTAGAAGAAGTACTGTGGTGGGATAATATTCGCCTCCGTGTCTTTAATAAAATTAAGACTTTCCGTCATAAATTACTAGGAAAATCTACATTTTATGTCAAGACCGGAGGCTCTATTATGCGCGTTTAAAGCTGTTCCACAACTAACGAAGAAGCAGTTCTGACAGGCTTACAGTAGAAAGTTTTAAAAACATTATCATTTGACCAATCAGCTGACCTGAGAATGTCCTCCAATGAAGACCCAACAGCGAAAGCTTTCGAGGCCATAGCTCCTCTGGAGGAATGGGCTCCGAAAACAGAAACATCTATACCCGCTAAGGACATAATGAATTTGATCCAGCGGGCTAGAGTTGCCGAAGACACTGGATTGTGAGGTTTTCGAAAAGAGATTAACAATTGGTTAGAAGAGGACGTTCTCAGGTTGACAGTTCTTTTTTCGTATTCTTTTAAACAAAAACCAACACATAACTTAGGCTTGTCTGGAAAGAAAGGGTAGAAAACTGAGTGTAACTTAGTTTTGGTACGTTTGGAAATGTGAAACAGAACCCCTGAAGGTAAGAATTGTCGAGCAGAGACATCTAAGGACTTGACGTCTGAAGTCCTTTTTATAGAAATTAAGCATAACAACATGGTAAGTTTAGCGGAGAGCATTTTGAGGGAAAGGCTAGGGTTATCTGGCAAGGAGAGAAAGAAATTGAGGACTAGGGAAACATCCCAGAGATAAGAGTACTTCGCAGAAGGGGGCCTAGAGAGCTTGACTCCTTTCAGGAGACGGCAGATTAGCGGGTGAGACCCAATAGGGTTTCCGTTGATATAAGAGTGGTTCAGAGAAATAGCCGATCTGTAAAGGTTGATTTTACGTAAGACTTACCTGAACCCGCTTGGGCGGCTAGGAAATTAATAATAAGACTCAGATCCGCTGAAAAGGGATTTGAACACTTTCCCAGACACCAGCTTGACCAAAGAGCCCAAGCTGATTTATAGGCTCTTCTTGTGCCAGGTGCCCATGCGTTATTGATGAACTCTGTAGCCTCTGAGGAAATAGCATGGGACTGTTGGGAAGACCGGAGATGAGCCAGGCTGAAAGAGTTAGAGTTTGGTCGATGATCAAATTGTGGGGATGATCGAACGGATCGAGAATGAGGGATGGAAATGTCGGGAGAAGAATGGGGAAATCTATCGTCAGTTCGAGAAGGGGAGGGAACCAAACCTGCGATTGCCAAAAGGGGGTTAACAGGACAATGGATGCTTTCTGGCGTCTGACGTGGTTCAGGACCCTGTTGATCAGGATAAAAGGAGGGAAGGCGTAGTTGAGGGAGCCGGACCAATCTTGTAGGAAGGCGTCCGTAGCCAGAGCCAGTGGATCGGGACGCCAGCTGAAAAAATGAGGAAGCTGGGTGTTGAGTCTGGACGCAAAGAGATCTATGTGGAAAGGGCCCCATTTCCTTTCTAGCAGATGAAATACTGACTGGTGTAATTTCCAGTCGCTGGAATCTGTGAGGTGGCGAGAATGCCAATCCGCGTTGGAATTCAAAGATCCCGGCAGGTACTCTACTACTAGGGAAATATTGTGGGACAAACAAAAATCCCAGAGACTCTTGGCTAGGAGGGCCAGCGGTTTGGACCTGGTGCCCCCTAGACGGTTGATGTAACGTACTGCCGATATATTGTCCATACGTAGCAGAATGGAGCATCGTGCTCTGTTTTTTGTGAAACTTTGGATCGCAAAGGAGCCTGCAAGAAGCTCTAAACAATTTATGTGCAATCTGGACTCCTCTGTGGACCATGTACCGCCAGTCGAGATTGAACCACAGCGGGCGCCCCAACCCGTGAGACTTGCATCTGATTCTAATACAAGATCGGGCACAGAGGGGAAGATGGACCTGACGTTCCAAGCTTCTAAATGGGATATCCACCAAAAAATTTCCATCCGGGATTCCCGATCTAAGGAAACGAGGTCGGAATAAGCAAGGCCTCGACGAAGATGAAGGATTTTGAGGCGCTGGAGGGCGCGGTAGTGGAGAGGACCGGGAAAGATGGCCTGGATGGAGGACGAGAGAAGGCCGACGACCCTCGCGAGGGTTCTGAGAGAGATAACGTCTTTTTGAAGAGTTAAGATTAGTTCTTTTTTTATAGCGGAGACTTTGGACCGGGGAAGGAACAGAGCCGCCGAAACTGAATCTATTTGAAAACCGAGGAACTCTATTTGTTGAGAAGGTAGAAGAACTGACTTTTCGTGGTTTATAATAAAACCGAGGTCTGAGAGGAGAGAGGATGTGATCTGCAGATGGGATAGTAAGGATGATTTGTTTTGGTGCATGATCAAGATGTCGTCTAGATAGATAATCAGTCTGACACCTAGGGAGCGAAGGAAGGTTACAACCGGTTTCAATAGCTTCGTGAAGCACCAGGGGGCGGAAGATAGGCCAAAAGGAAGAGAGGAAAAATTGTAACATTCCGAGTTCCAAAGAAATTGTAAAAATTTCCTGTGAGAAGGATGAATAGGCACAGCCAGGTATGCGTCCTGTAGGTCTAGTCTGACTAACCAGTCGGACTGGAGCAAAATATCCCTGAGATGGATAATAGTCTCCATTTTGAAGTGTCGATAAATGACAAACTGGTTGAAATATTTCAGGTTGATTACTGGTCTGAGTTTTTTGTTCTTTTTGTGGACAAGGAAAATGGAACTGGTGAACCCGGATGGGTCTGGAGTGCAAGGATGGATGGCTTCTTTTCTTAGAAGAGATTGTATTTCTAAAGAGATTAAAGAGGACATTTCGAGAGAAAATTTTGGTAGAGGAGGAGGGCCAGATTGGAAAGGGGGGGAAAGAAATTCGATTAGATATCCCTGAACAGTTGAGAGTACCCAAGGATCTGCAGTGATTGATTTCCACTTTTGAAGGAAGAAACTGAGGCGACCTCCTACGGGAGGGCCAGAAGGTTGGCTTACCTTGGTTAATGGGCGGTCTGGAGGAGCGCTGGCCACGGGTGCGGAAACCCCTGGATCTTTGGGGATAGAACTGGGGTTTGAACTCGTGAGAGTAGGTATTGAATGAACCGGCATAACCTCTGGAGCCTTGGTTCCTGTATGAACGGCCGGTAAAGCGGCTCCTGCCTCTACCGGCCCGGGGAAAAACACGCTGGTTAAATACCTTTTTAAGGTTTTGTTGGGCCTTATCCAGGGATGAAAACGTTGAGACAAAACGGCTAACATCCTTTATAAAGTGGTCTCCAAAAAGTTTCCCGTCAGCCTGAATGCCGGGGTCTCTAGTGGCCAAGTTAGCCAACTTGGGGTCCATTTTGAGTAAAAGACCCTTGCGTCTTTCGTGGATAATAGCTGAATTGGCATTGCCCAAAAAACAAAAGGCCCACTGAGTCCAAAGAGAAAGGTCCAAGGGATCAATAGTGGATCCTTCAAGTCTGGCTGATTCGGCAATGTCGAAGATTCTGGCTAGAGGGCCCACCACGTCTAACAGCTTATCCTGACAGGTGGTCCAAGCCTTGTCCACTCCCTTACGAGGATCCTTACCGAACTTGGTAAAGAAAGTGATGAGAGAATCATCAATAATAGGGGTTACTGTAATGTTGGATGGTAATGATGGCCTAGGGCATTCTGATTTTAATTTAGATCTGATTTGCTTGTCTAACGGAAGGCGTAGGCGGGAAGAGATGTAATCACCTACATGGTCTAGTGGCAACCATTCCGTTGAATTAGGGTGTTGAATGAGGGAGGGATCGAACATAGGCACACCCTCCGAGTCAACTATACTGGTAGAAGGACCACTGGACGCAGATTTGATGCGTTTGGAGGAAGGGGGAGACAGTGTATCATTCGGATTATCAGAAAGGGATAACTCATCCAAGTCCTCCTTGTCCGAGTCCAGAATCTTTGATATCACGATCTTTTTAGGCACAGAGGAATGCTTTATTTTAGATTTGCATTTTAAATGGGTTGCCGTGTTTTTGGCGGAAATCCCCTCCTTTGAAGGAGGCCTGGGAGGAAACAAGTCCTCAGTCTGGTGTGAGTCAAGCTCACTTCCCGTCTGTGCGTTTGTGCGTGATTTGGAA
Organism: Pleurodeles waltl; assembly: GCF_031143425.1. Lineage (NCBI taxonomy): Eukaryota > Metazoa > Chordata > Amphibia > Caudata > Salamandridae > Pleurodeles > Pleurodeles waltl. The sequence continues at coordinate 665,935,403 of NC_090444.1, read as the reverse complement.
GAGGATAATTTTCGTTTTCTGCTTTCCCCCGCAGAATAGGCCATAGATTTGGACATGACGGACAATACAGAATTTTCGATATTTTTAGACATTTTTTGCATAGACGCTTTCATAGCGTGTTTTACTGAGGACTGGATAAATTTGTTTAAATCTTGAAAAGATTCCTCATCCTCCTGAGAGGAAGACCTTGAGGGAGAACTCCCTGACTCCATGATAGGATAGAAGTAATATTGAAAGGAAAGCAAAGTTCCAGTAAATTGTCCACGAATGCAGGCTAGTAAATGGTTAACCGGAGCAACACGCTCCAAACTGTGTCGGCTCCTCCCCGAGGCGGAGTCCTGAAGGGGAAGGAATACAGGAAGAACACGTGACAGCACTGAGGAGACAGCGGAGAAGAAGCTGTTCTCCGGCGTCGACGCTCGAAGCAATGAAGCTTGAAGAGCTTCACAAAGAAGACGCGCCGCGTCGGCCTGTACGCCGAATCGGTAAGTTGATTCTTCTGTCAGGCGCGTTCAAAGGAGACGCGCGCTGGCAGAGATAAACGGTCTGCGCAAATAGAACGCTCGACGGAGCGCGCGCGAGAGGCCGAACTGGAAGGTGGGGGGGGGGGGGACACGGGATAAGCCGCGAAGCGGTAAACCACAGGCTGTATATAAAACAGTGTTTAAGCATTAATAAATATAATAGAGCTTTTAAAAACCTTAAATATGAGAACAAAGAAAACAAGAGAAACGCATGAGAGTACTTATCTTGACTGCGAGCAGCAAGAAAAGAGGGCTGCTTGCAGTCAAGTGTGCTCTCTATGGTTTATGGGCCTTTCCTATTGGTCCAGTTCACGTTATGGTTTCGCTCCCATTGGTTAGTTCTTGTCTAACCTTCCTGGGAGTTGTAGTTTTCTTGACTGCTGCTGTTTGAATTAAAGTAAGAAAAGAACGCATAATAGAGCCTCCGGTCTTGACATAAAATTAAGATACAATTGATATACTCTGTGAACGATATAACCACGCGACCCTAAGCCTATGGATTTTGTTATTTTCAGGAAGTATATTCACGGTAGGAGTTAAATCGTACTCACTTGTTGATTGGATTCCAATCTTGCTGTTTTAACATAGTGAAGAAACTGGGATAGTTATTAGATTAAACAGTACCTTTAGGAGTATAAGCCGAGCACGTTATGATTTAAGTACTTGGGATAACGATGGCGCAAAATAAGAATTTAAAGCTAGTGTGTCTGTTGACTCGCTGATTTACCGGTTAATATAAGTATACGTCGTTTTTTAGAACAACCGCTTACCGTGGCTTGTTTACTTTGTTTGAAGTACCAACAGAGCACCAAATAATCAAATCTTTGAGCACGGTTCCACTTTTAACACTTGATGTAGATCGTTATTTTATCAATCGATGGATTAAAAGCGCGTTATGCGCTTCGATAATCATACTTAGGTCTTAGGTTATACGGTGCTACTAACTCTCCTTGGTTTCATTACACGAGCCATTATAGACATAAATCATAAGGAATTCATGAAAACTAATAGGAAGAGTGAACGGGTATTTTTACGAGATGAAGGGTACTGTTTTTGTCGCTTTTTGCTACATTAAATTACGAGTATGATCACACAGGTGCACGCTTGCACATTGGGGGACTTGATTTGGAATGAAACTTTAATAATGAAATAATAATGTGTTAGATCGTTTTTAAGTAAATACAAGTGGAGAACTACTCTACAATACTGTTCTAGTACTTAGCTCTTTATGCACAAATGTTCTCTTCTCTTCTGACGTTCTTCGTTTCCTACCTACTTGTGATGGTTACCAATTATATAATGATAAATTTCCCAAAATGTAGATTTTATCTCACTTATTATAGGAGTTGGTATGAATTATGATCACAGTAATATGCCATTCTTTGCATGGGAAATGTATAAAATTATATGTAATTAAATGATTTTGTGTTTGTGAGGACTGTTTAGACAATATGTTATATATATATATAATTGCAGCCCTGATGAAGTCATGGGGTACACCCCTGACGAAACACGTGTTGGGTTCTGGCGGTTTCTGGAGGCAACTGACAAGTGACGGTTGAATTCTAGAGCGGAAATTCAAGATTTGAAGAATAAAGACACGAATATTGATTTCAAATGGACTTTACTTTGGATGTGTGCCTTATATAAATCAATATTGTTATCAGTGATTTTCATCACTGAGTGTAAGGAGTAAAGGGTGATCTTCTTTTAAGTGCACCATCAGCATTAATTGGATATCATTTGATAATTGACAGGTAGCGCCACACACTCCTCACGTTCACCCATTATTATTACTGGTCGGTGAAGCCTTTGCTGTCCCTGAGGCTTCAAAACAGGAGGCAAGCTCTACTCCAAGCCCTTGGAGTCAATTCTCAAGCAGGAATGCAACAAAGTCCAGTCTCTGTCCCCTAGCACAGGCAGAAGCAGCAACTGCAGGATAGCCAACATAGCACAGTCACGGGCCAGGGCAGCACTTCTCCTTAGCTATTCTCCAGGCAGAGGTTCCTCTTGAATCCTGGAAATAATCTAAAGTCTGGGGTTTTAGGTCCTCTTCTTATACCCCTTTCTGCCTTAGAAGTAGGCCTACTTCAAAGTAAAATCTCGAATGTCTATAAGATCCTTTCTTGCCCAGCCCAGGCTCCAGCCACACACCAGGAGGTTGGAGACTGCATTGTGTGAGGGCAAGCACAGCCCATTCAGGTGTGAGTGACCGCTCCTCCCCTCCAGCCCAGATGGCTCATCAAGATATGCAGGGTACACCCCAGACCCCTTTGTGTCACTGTCTAGAGAAAGGTGCAAACAGCCCAACTGTCAAACTGACCCAGACAGGGAATCCACAAACAGGGAGAGTCACAGAACGGTTTAAGCAAGAAAATGCCTACTTTCTAAAAGTGGCATTTTCAAACACAGTCTAAAAATCAACTTCACTGAAAGATGTATTTTTAAATTGTGAGCTCACAGACCCTAAACTCCATGGGCCATATGTACAAACACATTTTCCCATAGACACAGAATGGGTAAAACCCTTTGATACATCTGGCCCCATATTTCTATCTGCTCTCAAAGGGAATCTGCGCTTTAATCATATTTAAAGGCAGCCTCCATATTAACCTATGTGAGAGAACAGTGAAAAACGAATTTAGCTGTATTTCACTGTAAGGACGTGTAAAACACATGTGTACTTGTCCCAACTTTGACATACATTGCACCCTGCCCCTGGGGCTACTTAGGCCCTGCCTCAGATGTGCCTTACATGTATAAGAAGGGACGGTTTAGGCCTGGCAGGTGGGTACACTTGCCAAGTCGAATTGGCAGTGCAAGACTGCACACACAGACACTGCAGTGGCAGGTCTGAAACATGTTTACAGGGCTACTAATGTGGGTGGCAGGCCCACTAGTGGCATTTGATTTACAGGCCCTGGGCAACTATAGTGCACTGTACTAGGGACTTACTAGTAAATCAAATATGTCAATCATGGAACGCCAATTACACATTCATTTTACATAGGAGCACTTGCACTTTAGCACTGCATAGCAGTGGTAAAGTGCCCAGAGTAACAAAAACAGCACAGAGTCCAGAACACATCAACAACCTGGGAAACACAGGCAAAACTTTAGGGAAGACCACGCCAAGGATGCCAAGTCCAACACATGGCATCTACAATCCCAATCACTAAATGGGGCCCAATTCAAAGTCGCCCTATTATTCCCGCTCTATGTGCCATTCTCAATCTGTCCTGATAACCATGAAGCATGATACAGACACTGTGGGGAACGTTAAACGGACGTTTTGCTGGTCTGCTTTTTTGTCGATTGATTTGTAGTGGTGGCAGAACATCGAAGGAGGCCTATAGTGAGTTCCAAGTTTTAAGTGGCTTTCAGGGGGACATATGGTCCCAGTGCTTACTTTGTTTGGGGGGCTACATGTGGTGGCATCTGTGCCAATCTTGAGGAACTGAGACTTTAGTTTATCATTATATTTTATTCTGAGAGAAAAACAGAAAAGGGAGATAAAGACTGGGGAACAGCAACAAAGTGAGAAAGCACGGATGAAAAGGAACCTGCATGAGTGAGACAGAGACAGGAAGTGGAAGAGTGGAAGAAAGAGTCATGAGTGGAATCAAATATGGGCAGTCTTGGTATTCAGAAACACTAGAATTTGCCAGAGCCGGTGTTTTCGATCCCAGGTGAGAAGGGGGTGGTGAGCATTTGGGGGGCAGAGATGCTCAGGAGGGCTGAGTGCTCAAGGGTCTTCTTTTTTTGCTATTCCCCTCACAAGTTACATGCATGTGACCTTCAGGCGTCGGAGTTAGCCTCCGCCACATCTCTTTTGCCCTGTGTGCCTTCCTCTGCACACTTCCCATCCTTGCCTTCCCCCACGAAATCCAGTCGTCAATCAGCTAGACTGCTGACCTTTCCCCTGCAGGGATTGTGGCCCTATAGCATGGAGGTATGGGGCCAAAAATGTCCCTGAAAGCTGACTCTGTAACCAAAAATATCACCCCAACCTCCACCTAATACGCCATGTGGTTTTTCTGCCACACAGCAATGAAATATATGCATGTTGGAGAAGCCACACAATTGTGATTGTTTCTGTCTCCCTAAACCCGAATCACTTTCTTGACGTGTCGTTGTTTCACTCCGCAGATTTTATGCACATGGACTAGACCAAAGTGTAATTTCTAATGTAAGAAAATGAATGACTGCGATTCATTCTGGCATTGAAGAAACACATTTTTGGCAAATGCTTGACATTTCTCACTCTTCTTCCTTACAGAAGGTTCAGAGGCAGAAGCGGTCACATTTCCCATTTTACCCGGGAGCAAAGAGCCTCACATAGAAGCACGTCATGAAGCGATGACCTCATCCCACAAGGCATTGAAAAGGCCCGAAGTCACCAGACATTGAGGGTTTATATTTCGGTCATTGATGCGTTGACTGCAGCCCCCATCCAAAGTGCTGCAAAACACGCAACAATTCCTCTTTTGATAGATGTAGGTCAGATGTCCCGAAGACAGTGAATGATAATATTGAAGAATATGTGCTGTGTCCTATTAGAAGAGTGTTCACGCATCTGAGGGATTCTTGGTCTGTGCCATGTGTGAGGCCCACAGCGCTTCCAGGACAAGAGGGTGCATTGTTGGGCGGCTCCTGATGCATAGCCACGCTGGTCACGTGGCCGCTGGAGGGGACGTGGAAGGGGCAAACATTGCTAGTGAGTGCAACCAGTGGGCCTAGAACAGTGGTCTCCAAACTTTTAAATGCTGCGCCACCCCAGTTGAAAAATATAAATCATTGGGGCCCCCCTCAGAATTTTTAACAAATATTTTATGAGGTTGGCAATGTTTAAATATGTCTAGACGTATTTAAATATCGCAGTTAAGTACTGTTACCTTTTTTAAAGTGCAATAGCATGTTTCTGCTTAAAACAAAACACTGTTATCTGTGTAATGCTTCTTTTGGTAAGAATCTGGTGCCCCCCCTGGGATCACTTGAGGCCCCCCTAGGAGGGCCCGCCCCCCAGTTTGACGACCCCTGGCCTAGAACAATCAGGGGTAGTTTGGCGATCATAACAGTAGGGCCAAGAAACAGCAAGAAATAGAGATAGGTCTTAGAAAGTGAGAGGTCATCGTTTTTGTGCGAGTGTTTCACACTGCCACATTTTCTTCCGGGCACCTGAAATATTTGGTGTTGAGAGCCCATTTGATCACTAAATACCTCCAGTGTGATGTTTGCAGTGGTACCTACATAGGCCACTAGCGTCTTACGCAAGATGGTTTGTGTGTTTGAGCCTACTCTCACTCTGTTGCATCTAGAGAAGAGAGATTAGCAGTGGCATAGATACTAATTTAACTTTTCTCTCTCCCCCTGGGATGGTGCACCTTTAGCTGCCTTGCATTAACATGCACACTCTTGCAACATATGAAATTGTGCATGCCTTCTGTCAAGCATAGCTTTTGAACTTGAAGGGTACCCTTGCAGTGCAAAAAACATGCTGTAATACCCTTTTTACTTTGTGTGTCTGGTGTACGGTGCCACAGTCAAGCAAAGTAGGAAAATGTGGAAAACTTTAAAACTTGCTCTACTATTATGTCTGACTTGAGGAGATGTAAGTTAATTGCACAAATCCTCCTCTACAAATGTTAGTAGTTAGGGATTTACATCAAAACCCATGGGTTGTTGCATGGGAACATCAATGTGCTGCCTTGATCAAAAGTTGTGTAAAGTAATGCAAAGTGGCACATAGCACTACTTTGTGTTATTTGAGGAAATTTTTCAATGCAAACCAGGATTTGTGGTGAAAAAGTAAATCCCAAACCCATAGTTTGCACCATAAAAGTGATCTAATATAATTTGAGGCTGACTGTGATCAAGTGAGGGTCAGGTATCTCTAACAGGTTATTCTTGTTCAAAGATTTTACCATCTTAGTCTTTTAAGTCCCAATCCGCCAAAGGAGACAACGTCTAAATCCCCCAGAACCTGAGGAGAGGCAATTAGAGAATCTATGGGAGTCAGGTAGAGGCCGTCCCCAGGGTCAAGTCCAGGCCCAGTTGCCACTGGTCAGCTTTTTCCTTCCTGAAAAAGACCTCTTGCAGCTTGTTCACCTGTAGCAAAACAGGAGGTCAGACAACAGACCCTTACTGTCTACTTCTTTGTCCTGGGTACAAGAGGGAGCAGATCCAGTCCTTCTGGACTCCTTTCAGGTCACATACATCAGGCCTGATTCACAAAGATAAAGTTAGACCAAAAGTCTAACTTTACTACTTTTTGGTGTTCACAAGGGTAAACTTAAACCAAAAGTCTAACTTTACTACTTTTCGGTATTAACACAGGTAAAGTTAGACCAAAAGTCTAACTTTACTAGTAGTAAGGTTACTAGTAGTAATTTATGTAACTTACCTTTGTGAATACTGAAAAGTAGTAAAGTTAGACATTTTGGCCCTCATCACGACCATGGCGGTCCGAAGACCGTCAGAGCTGCAGAGGCGGTCTCACCGCCGAAGGGTCGGGGTGAAGACTACCAAATTATGAGTTTGGCGGTTTGGTCGTAATTCTGCGTGTGGTGTCCTTTTGGTGTGGATTTTTCACCCGATTTCAGCTGGAAATCTGATGGCAGTCACAATGCAGTAGTCTTTCGATGCCTGCGGCCTTGGCAGTCTTGTAAAAAGATCGACAAAGTCACAATGAGGGCCTTGGTCTAAGTTAGACTTTTGAAAGCATTGGACACAAAGTGGATTCCCAAGAAGAATCTTGAGAGTATTAAATGTATGCTCAATGCATTCAAATATATTTAAAGTATTTAGAGCATGATTGGAGGATAGGACACTCCATCACAAATGCATCAAGTTTCCTGTCTGCTGTATTACAAGTGCCAAAGGATATAATAGACTTGTAATACAGTGGATGACATATCCATCAGGTTTGTGACTAAGGGGGTGATTATGACTTTGGTGGTCCTACCATGGGACTGCCAAAGCTGTGGGGAGGATGCCACCACCATGGTGGTGACGTTCCCCCGAACATATTACAATGTTGCAATACGTTTTCTTGCCAGGCTGACAGGTGGGAACAGTGCTATGATATTGATCTGAGGCCAGTATCGTAGCACTCCAGCACCCTCAGAATGTGCACTGATAGTGCTGGTCTGGGGGGCCCCTGCATTGCTCATGCCATGGGTATGGGCAGTGTAGGGACCTCTCTGTGGTCCCCTGCCCTGGCTGTCCACCAGCCTTCTGATGGCGGGGTCCCCGCCATGGAAAGGCTGGCGGAAAGTGGTGTTCTAATCAGCAAGGCGGTGCTGAGTTCAGCTCCCCTGTGGCTGGTTACAACTCTGGCCGCCGTTATCATGTTGGGAACCATGTTCCCGGTGGGGACAACGGTCTCCTGGTGGGTCCGCTTCCAGGGTTGTAATGTGGCAGTCGGAGCACCAGAGTTGTGGCAGTCTGACTGTCACCGCTCGGCTGGCGGTCCTGGGACTGCCAACCTTGTAATGAGATCCTAAGTATTATTTCCACCAAAGTCTATATCAGGCCCTTCGGTTCTACAAACATAAATGCATAATCCATAGAAGCATTAAATGGTAGGGCCCTGAATTATCCTTAAGCAGTTATACAACTCATAATATCATACATTATAGACGTGTAGGCATTGGAATAGTGACAAAACAGTGCAAACCATGAAGACTCACCCTGAAACATATATTGAGTACAGACGCAAAATCTACAAGTAGTGTCTTATTGGGATTTTCTAACAGCATTCAATCAATGTATAGTAGAAAAAAGTTATTTGCAATACAGTGAAGCCAACATCAGTCACTTACTGTTAAAGTTTTGGTATAAATATGTTGGGCCACCATGAGCATGCAGATAATCTGCACAAACCCATGATCAATATGTGATATGATATATTAACCCCTTCCCCGCCAACGACATAACGGTTAGATCCTTGGCTGCAGGGCTCAGGCGCCAAGAATGTAACTGTTATGTCCTGGGACCGGCTCATGGGGAGAGCGCTAGCACTCCCCCCATCACCCTCCCACTCCTCTCCTATAGGCAGGGATGGAAGGGGAATCACTTCCTGTTCCACCCCGACCCACCCCCAGTGATGTCTGATGATGTCAGACAGAGCTCTATAGTGCGCTGACCTCATCAGAGGCCAACCCCATTTCCAGCGCGAACAGAAGAGAAATGCAGAGCATTTCTCTTCTGATCGTGGGTGGCGGCAGGCAAAGGACATGAAAGAAAAGGAAAGGCCTTTCCCTTCCTTTCATGTCTGTCTGAGCATTTCTGCAGCCCGATTGTGAAGCGATCGTGCTGCAGAAATGCCCACTAGATACCAGGGATTTTTGTTTCCTTTGTGTTTAAAATGAAGGGGAGCGACCCCTTTGGCAAGGGTCACTCCCTTGTTTTTTATTTTTTTTATTAGGTCTTTTCTGCCCCCAAGGGGGCAGAAGCCACAAGATGCCAGGGATAATCATTGTTTTGATTTTTCAGACGTGGGGAGCGACCCCTTAAGGCAAGGGTCACTCCTCTGGTCGGGTGCAAATTGTTTTTAGGCCATTTCTGCCCCCCTTGGAGGCAGATCGGCCTATTTTTCTTAGTCCAATCTGCCCGCAAAGTGGGCAGAAATCACTAGACACCATCGATTTTCTTTTGGGCCAATTTCAAGCAAGGGGAGCAACCCCTTAGGCAAGGGTTGCTCCCACGGGAGGGCAAATTTATATTAGGCCATTGGGGGCAGATCAGCCTATTTTAATTAGTAACTTGGCAGAATGCTGGGTGGAAGGAGATTTGTGGCTCCTCTCAGGTTCCAGAACTTTCTATCATGGAAATGTGAGGAAAAAGTGTTTTTTTGCTAAATTTTGAGGATTGCAAAGGATTCTGGGGAACAGAACCTGGTGAAAGCCCCACAACTCATCCCATTCTGAATTTCTCAAGGTGTCCACAGCTAGGCACTTTGCAAAAAACAAATCAGTTTTCTTTGGGAAAATGTGAAATGTCCATTTGTGTTTTGAGGCATTTCCTGTTCATTTTTATCAGGAGACTTGGGGGAATGCTGGGTGGAAGGAAATTTGTGTCTCCTGTCAGATTCCAGGACTTTCTATCACGGAAATATGAGGAAAAAAGTGTTTTTTTGCTAAATTTTGAGGCTTGCAAAGGATTCTGGGGAACAGAACCTGGTGAAAGCCCCACAACTCATCCCATTCTGAATTTCTCTAGGTTTCCACAGTTAGGCACTTTGCAAAAAACAAATCAGTTTCTTTGGGAAAATGTGAAATGTCCATGTTGTGTTTTGAGGCATTTCCTGTCCATTTCTATCAGGAGACTTGGGGCAATGCTGGGTGGAAGGAAATTTGTGTCTCCTCTCAGATTCCAGGACTTTCTATCATTGAAATGTGAGGAAACGTGTTTTATTTTGCCAGATTTTGAGGTTTGCAAAGGATTCTGAGTAACAGAACCTGGTGAAAGCCCCACAAGTCACGCCATCCTGGATTCCCTTAGGTGTCTAGTTTTGACAAAATGCACAGGTTTGGGAGGTTTCCCTAGGTGCCGGCTGAGCTAGAGGACAAAATCCACAGCTAGACACTTTCCAAAAAACACATCAGATTTCAATGTAAAAATGTGATGTGTCCATGTTGTGTTTCCTGTTGCGGGCATTAGGCCTACCCACACAAGTGAGGTACCATTCTTATCGGGAGACTTGGGGGAACACAGAATAGAAGAACAAGTGTTATTGCCCCTTGTTTTTTTCAACATTTTTTCCTTCCAAATGTAAGACAGTGTGTAAAATAGACATCTATTTGAGAAATGCCCTGTAATTCACATGCTAGTGTGGGGACCCCAGAATTCAGAGATGTGCACATAACCACTGCTTCTCAACACTTTATCTTGTACCTATTTTAGAAATACAAAAGTTTCCTTGATACCTTTACCTTCACCAAATGAATTGCTTTATACCTGGTGCACAATGAAAAGCCATTGCAAGGTGCAGCTCATTTATTGGTTCTGGGTACCTAGGGTTCTTGATGAACCTATAAGCCCTATATATCCCCGCAACCAGAACAGTCCAGCAGACATAGCTGTATATTGCTTTAAAAAATCTGCCATAGGTGGGAAAAGTTATAGAAGAAAACTTGGACAGAAATGGCTCTTTTTTCACCTCAATTTCAATATTTTTATATTTTAGCTTGAAGGATATACGCAACAACCCTTGCTGAATTCAAAATGTTGTCTACTTTTCAGAAATGTTTAGCTGTCCGGTATCCACCCGTGGTTTCACACCCATTTTTGTCACTAACTGGAAGGAGGCTGAAAGCACAAAAATAGTAAAAATGGGGTATTGCTGCAGTGCTAGCTATTATCTATACTGTATAGTGGATTCTGCGCTAGAGGTCAATGGATCGAAGCGACATAGGTTTGAGAGGATGTCATCAATGTGAAATGTAAGCATCAGCAATAATAGCCATAATCAAAGATATTAAACCTCAAACAATAACCACACCAGTTTATTAAGAAGAATTATAAAATTTATTATCTCAGATTAACAATGCTAATGTTACGAAGATAACTCTCAAACACAAATGGTAAACATATAGAATCAATAGTGGTTGATTAGAACGTCATATATCTAATGTAAACTAAAAAAATAATCTCCAAAAGAATTACACTTATCTATAATACCAGAACTGGTAATAATGGCAAAGTATACATTAGTACAACACTCAAAAGATGTCATTGTAAATCATGAGTATTTTAAGTTAACACCCTCTCTAACCACAAATTAGCATTAACATGTTGGGATTCATGTAAAAAGAATTTAGAAACACAAATTTTAGGAAAATTCTTCAATTCGGGTTATTATTAATATGCAGCAATCAAATTATAAGTTGCAGCTGGTACATGGAAAGCAAAAGAGACATATATAACATTACAACATCATACATATATATTACCCCAATCGATAGCAACAAGCAGTCTACTTCAGCAGGGGGACACCATCAGATATGTCTTCAGAAGAATCGGGCCTAACAACAGCTAAACCCACACTGCTAATATGACTTGAACCATCAGCAGGAACACTGGAATCTAATGACTTTAATCTCTCCCTCTAAAATCTCCAATCATCTCTGATTCATGTCTCATCTGCCTCTAGAAAATACTACCTAGGTTGTTATACTAATCTCTAAAAAGCTTATGATTGGTCAGTTCATGGGGTGGTTACGTTTCAGCCAATAGAAAATGTAACTGATAACCTAAAATACGACATCATTACACTAACTAAAACATTTTCTGAAGAGTAACTTGTCCTCTTCCGTCTCATCTGTAGCTCCATTGTTCCATCTCGACTAAACTCTTCTCAGGAAGAAACTTTTACAGTTGCAACTTTCACTTCCATCCTCGAGGAAGAAATCACGTATTATTAACATTCTCAAACAATAGAACATTCAACTTATGTAATACTCAGTTAAAACATGGCTTGTAAGACATAATGCATCAACCTACTAGGGGGTAGCTGTGACCACATCTATTAAAACATCAAATACACTTTTATGTAAGCATTGAATTATGGAAAATAACAACAACATTTAGTTAGAATTTTGCTCAGTTAGGAACAGAAAATGAACTGTGGCGACCATTTTCAACATTCACCTGTTTACACATCAATTCATTACTCATTTAGTATACTAAAATCAAGCTGGGAAGATGGTGATTGTAGCACAGAAAACACGTGCCTTCTTCTGCAACACTTTTTCCCCTCTTTTTTGCAAAAAACTAAATGCAAGTTTAGCTGTATTATGGCTACTTTCTTGGTCTTCTCTAGGGGGAACCAACAAACTTTGGGTGCCTCTAGAATCCCTAGGATGTTGGGAAAAAAGGATGCACATTTGGCGTGCGTAGCTTATGTGGACACAAAGTTATGAGGGCCTAAGCGGGAACTGCTCCAAATAGCCAAAAAAAGGGTTTGGTACAAGAGGGTAAAAAGGCCTGGCAGCGAAGGGGTTAAAACACTAAAACTAATTTTAATTAATGAAAATAACAATTTGTTCTTTTTGAGTTGGCAAGGCTGACACAGCTTAAAAAATAAGCAATGGCAAAGCCAATAAGTCTCCCAGTTTGGATCGCTTGGATTTGGCAATTGTGTACAGCACCTATTAAAAAATATAATATAAACACAGCTATGACAGGTGCTGCGGGGGTGTAGTGTGATAGCACATGTGTGTGCATGCATCATCATCATGCATGTGGTTTCAACATGACAGTGCCACCATTTTCTTTCTTTTTTCATTTATCTTCCAAGCTGTGCAAACAGTCGTTGCAGTGAAACATAAAAAAAAGACTTTAAGCATGTGCAAAAGCGCATTTTAAAAATAGAGTGACTCAGCAGGAAATCACAGTTATTTGTGCTGGTTCACACTGAGACAGTTTAAGTTATAGGCCAAGTGAGCAATTGCCCGAAGCCCCCACCATCCAAAAACTCCATACCCTCTGAAACGTGAGATTTCTCTCTAGCTCACATCTGTATATTTGTGTACCTCAACCTATAGCATATAATTCAATACTGTTCAATACAAAGGGCTTGAATCAGCAGAAAAAATGTAATATAATTCAAGTTTGTTTCAAATTGGGTCCCCAGACTTGTTCTTCCCTGGGGCCCCCAAACACCTGGGTTCCCCAACAGTAACACAGTGGGGTTGAGGTTATGAGCAAATCAAATGAGGCCTTCAAAGGAGGCCTATGTATGGGTATCCTGTGATTGTGGTTTACAATGTTGTTCTGTAGACTGTCAAGTATGGTTTCAATGGGCGGTGCATGACAGGCCTTTGTGCATGTGGGTTCCGGGCAATGCTGAGGCTGTCTGGTGAGGTGTGAACCGCCCTCTTCCTCAGTCTTTTCTGCAACGTATGCTGCTGATATCTGATGTACATCTCTCACAGTATGTCTGCATTGTGGTAATCTAGACAAGTTCCAGATTACGTTTCTTTTATCTACGTGTAGCACTTCTTCATATGACTTGAAACATACCCACTGGAGGAGCGAGAGAGCTTTACAAAACATCATAACAGCAACAAGACTGTAAACCACAAACAGCGTGAGGAGTGGAGCTTTTTATACACAAGCATTAGTTATCATGTCTATGCAATGATTAACATAAGCTACATTTATTGAACAACAGAGATCGTATATAAAAATAGCACATAGAAAATATATACATACACATGACAAAGAGGTCGGAATGATTAAGGCCCTCATTATGAACACGGCGGTAAACACCGCACCGCCGGTGGCAGCGGTAAAAACCGCCAACAGAGGAGCGGTCCAGACCGCCAAATAATGAACCAACTGAAACACAGGAATCCTGAAAACCACCCACCGCCAGCAGAGGAGTGCCGACATCAATGGCAGCGCCCGCCACAGGCTGACGGAAAGGCCCAACCGGCCCATCAAATAATGAACCACTAGATCACCGTCAGTTCCGGGGCAGGAACCACCGGCACGCAAAGCCAGATGGAAAAGAACCAAATATAAGGAAGCACTCACCAGAGGCTAACACAACACGCCGAAGCAGACATGGATAGAGAGCTGCAGATCATGCCAGCCCTTCTCCTTGCCATATACCTCCACGACCGAGACCGAAGACGACGGCGGTAAGTACTGCAACCAACGAAACAAGGGAAGAAAGGGCACAGTTACATACCCACCCACTCCACCCACCCTGCAACGCACCCACAACCCTTTACAGCAGCATAAGCCATACATCCCACAGCAAGAGGGACTTACCCGACACAAGGCAAATCCAACCTGTCCAAAGTACATACATGTGCCCCGAACCCACAAACAATGAAACGAGAGACCAGGGATCAGAGGACAGAGGGTGGATCATAGGTAGGTGTTTCTGTCACTTATTGCCAGCCTGCAGACAGACCGAGCCTGTCTGCCTCTGAAGCTTGTCACTTTAAGCTGTGTTGTTAACCTTTTTATAGGTGATTCTGGCTATCCCAACTTGCGTTGGCTCCTGACACCAGTGAGGAATCGTGGAACAGATGCAGAGAGGAATTACAGTGAGGCCCATGGACGTACAAGGAGGGTAATAGAGAGCACAATAGGTCTCCTGAAGGCTAGATTTCGTTGTCTAACATATCTCTGGTGGTTCCCTGGCCTATGGGTCTGAAAAGGTGTGTGGAATAGTGGTGGCCTGCTGCATGCTGCACAACGTGGCTGTGAGAAATTCTATCCCCCTCTTGGAGGAGGAGGGTGCTGTTTTTCCAGACTAGCTTCATCAAAGAGGGGACAAGAGTGATGGTGATGATGAGGAAGGGGAAGATGTAAATTCCAGGACCCAACTGATACAACTCTAATTCCAGTAACTATGTGGGACAATTGGATGAGATTGGTGTTTGTGCATCATACTGTCAGTGTGCCTTGTCATCTGGAGGGGGGGTGGAATATATTGCCACTGTGTCCAGGTCTGCATAGGACAGAATACAATTTAGTGTATTTTTTCTAAACATATTTAGGCACAACAACATGTAAGGCGAGTGGTGCATTTCAGGCTACGCAGGTACAAATAAAGGAGTTATCAACCAGTTGCATCCATACTTCACTTTGTTCACACATAATGACAGGGGACATTGTAACAGGTGTGATATGTGTTTTATTTGGTGCAGGGATAAAATTGTGCAAATTACAGTGATGGCAGTGGGTCAATGGTGGTTATCCAAAATGGCAACATGGTGGCAGCATTGTTGTCAGTATTGGTAGGTCCATCAATGCTTATGCTAACGCGTCCGTCTATGTCAATTTATACACATCAGGACTCGTTTTAGGCCACTGAATCTTTGGGCCCAGTGGTGAGACACCGTAGGACGAGATAACTGATCAAAATATCAATCAATATGTCAATAACATTGTCAACATTTAACACCAAATTATATCTTACTTTAGACATTAATAAACCTTTGGCGCAACCATGACCTTTCAGTCATGAATAACCACACCTTGATGAAGTTTATAAGTTTTATTCCCTATTGATTACAATCTAGTAGCAAAGGCATTAATCTCAAAGTCAATAAGCATATAAGCACGATTGCAAGATGACAACCACAATAAGTTTCAATAAATGCAAAGATCAGTAGCATAGACAATCAGATAGATATAAGCAGATTATGACACATCGAATTTTCTATGATACTAGTTCAGCATAGCACCATGTCAGTCACGTCAGTTTGTCAGTCAGAATGAATACCTCGTCTAACCTCTAATTAGCATTAGCATGTTGGGCGTCATGCAAAACAATTTTGAACACCAATTTGGAAAACATCTAACTACAGTCTCTAATAAAAACATACAGCAGTTGGTACCTAGAAAGAAAGGCAAAATGAATTTTCATTAGCAATTTTATAATTACCCTCCTCTGATTAAGTCAGCATTCAGGATCAGTCTTCGTCTTCAGGACACCAGTCAGATCGCCATCAGTCTATCTAAGTTATGAGGAAAGACACTCATCTTTAAGAAAAGAGAGTAAAGGACAGTAATATGGGCAAGGATGGTTTGTCTAAATCTCGAGTCACAAAATAGTGTGACAGAGTTTCGGGATGCAATCAATATCATTCCCTACCTAATGACATTTACTCCCTGTGTCATGGGTTTTTATCCCTTTCTCGTGATTCATTCCCCCAAAATTCTATTGGTTAGTCAATACACCCCATCATTGTTAACCTATCAAATTATACATTAAGTAATGCATTTGTCATCTCTCGATATTGTTTGGTCTTCTGATTGGTCTTCATAATCGGCTTTTCGTAGGTGGCATATCCAGGGTTACTCTATCATCTTGGCACATGTCTCAGGTTAAAAGTTCTCTTTCCCTCGTCTCATTGTCCTTGGAAGTATCTACAAATGTTTCGAAGCACATCATTTTATACTAAAAGATGCTAGCATGCGGATGGGAAAATGTCCCCATGTTTCAAACTAATACAGAAAGAACAATAGCTGGGTCATGGTCGTTTGCAAGTCCGCACACTGAAGAGACAGGAAAAATACGCTTTAATATGAGAGCTACACAGCTTCTGCTTGGCTCATGCTAACTTAAGATGTACGAGTTCTAATGAATGCAGTTTCTATACGTTTTAATATACTCCGTTAGGCAAACTATAAACGATTATTTCTTACAGTTGACATTAGTTTATACATTTTAATGATTCTTCATATTTGTGAATACGCTTTAATGAATGTTTTATTTAGTACAGCATTGTTAGACATAAGCATTTCACGTCTATAATATGTAATATTAAATACGCTCTCTCAGTCCCTCCTCTGATGACGCTCGTCATCACAAATCTTCCAGGTTTTAATTCTTCACTTTACGCATAATGTGCATTTCAACATCTTTTCCCTTATGTGAGCTTTCCCATATTTCATTAAACATTTTCTCTCTTTCACTTTCTTCGTTTCTTTTTGTTCTGTTAGCCAGATTTTTCTTCACTTTATTATTAATTTTGCATGCTCCCCAAAATCCCAGTATACAAATCAGAACAATTAATAATCCCATCATAATTTTTGCAAGTACCCCATTCCAAATGTTGGTAAACCAGCTTCCCACTCGGGCAATTACCTTTCCAATTTTCTCCCAAACACCAAGTTCTTTTAGATCCTTCAAATCTATACTATCTTTAGTCAGGTTAGTAAGCATGTTTCTAATTTTCTTACTATTGTCAGGTATATACGAGCAACAATGTCGTTCATTAAGCATTTTGCACACACCTCCACTCTTTGCTAAAAGAATGTCTAAAGCAAGCCGGTTTTGAAGAGTCATAGCTCTTTCTGCAGCAAGTTCAGTATCCATCAGAAGTATAGCTCCTGTAAAGTTTGTCAGCATGTTATCCACAATAGTAGACAACTTTTGAATTTTCATAGAGTTTAGAATAACCCCCACTGAAGGGATTATAGCTCCAAATATGTCACCAATGACAGCCGCCACTGATTCTCGTTTTTGTCTGGTATGTTGTAATTCAGACGTTTTAGGTAGTTGTTTTAAGTCATCAATCTGGTAAATCTTTGGGAATATTATTCCCAAATAACATGTCCCATACCATCCCTTAGGGAGACGGTAATATGCATTTAACCCACAGATGTAATAGATTCCAGGAATCGCTGGGTCTTGTCCATTTAACATAAAGGTCCATTTGCTCTGAAACAAAAACACATGCCTACATTCACTCGTTCCCACAAACAAATTATCTTGATCAGATTTTGGTCTATATATACAGAGTCTACCTACGTGTAATGCATCTATAGCTAACTTGTCTTGTGTTTTAATTTCAGTATAAGCATAATCATTTGCATAAGTGCGTTTTTCTAAACCTTTTTCTAATCTTTCCTTTAATGCTTTTCGTCTATCATCTGTGTGATCCAAAAAACTTTTCTCTACAGGAGACAGTAAGCATGTTAAGTTATTGCGATGTGCATAAGCAGTTCCAAATGTTAGTGTTGGCTCAAAGAATCCTCTAACTAATTTTATATCATGCACTTTAGCTAACTTATTTAAGAATTCAATAACAGGCACAAAAGAAAACACAACGTCTAAATTTGAATAAAAATATTGCACATGCTCTTGATCATAAAATCTTGTTAGTAGCAAGCTACAACTGATCCCATACGTAAGAGGGAGGCTATGATAAGTAACTCCCTCCTGCACAGATGAAGGAATTTTAGTTCACACATAACAGTTCTTCGCATTCATTGTTTCCACATACTCGTTTAATAGGCGATAGAAAACATTAGTAGAAAGCTCCCCTTTTGCATTAGTTCCCTCATGCAGATGTCTTGTGTCCTGCTCAAATTTCTCCCATGGTGATAGTTTATTAGTTGTAGTAGTAGTCTCAGGTTTTGAAATTGCATTAGTAGTTTCACTCTCTCTCCATGGCATTCCCACAATCACTCCCACAATCATTATTGTGCATATAGCGCCTATCATAAGTCCTAACCAACCACACACTTTACTTCCTTTGTTACTATAAGCCATGTTTGTATAGAATCAAATAGCGGATTAACAATCAACTCTGAGTAGCAAACTCTTTCTGCGTAATTTTACAGCGTCTTCACTCACTCCAGGACCCTTTTCGTCAATTCAGGTTAGCAGCTTGTCGTAATCAGGTTTCTATACGTCAAATCCAGGTTTAATGTCACTTTCCGGTAGTTTTATTTCTTCTCTAAGATTCTTGTTTATTATTTTTCAGCTTTCACAATTTTCGATGTTTTTACCTTCAGTTTTCTTGTTGTATTTTCTTCAGGTACCGTAGTACTGTCCTGGTATTTCTCGATCAAAACAGAATGCTAAGAATTCTTGTTGCCATTCAGAGGTTGTAGCATATGCCCATTCAGGACCGGTATATCTTCTGTTTGCTATTCTTTTTCTTTTTATTCTTCGTTCACCTTGCTGTTCTCCTTCACTCAGATCGTCTGCTCGTGAGGTATCGCTTTCCTCTATTATTGTTTCATTTGCTATTTCTCTTATTCTAAAGTGTGATTTGTCTGGCCAATTGTCACCTCTGTTCGTCTTAGTTCGGCGTTTTCCTTCAGTACCTTGGACAGCACCTTCTTCTGATAATATAGTGTTTTCTCCTGATAGGCTTGGAACTCGTTCGGCAGACCTTGATTCGTTCTGATCTAAATTTGTCACTTCTTCGCCTCTCTCTCCTTGTTCGACACTGTATTCAGATTCTGAATTGTATTCGTCTGCTTCTGGGAGAACCTCTCCTTGACTTTGTTCTCCTGCTGCCTCCACTGAGATTGGCACTTCGTCACCTCTCTCGAACTCACTGATAGTTTGAGGGACACGGCTGTTCTCAGCGGGCTCTCCTGTAGTCTCAGATCCTTCTTGACTGATCTCTGACTCTGAGACTTCGCCTCTTGAAGTTGCTGTACCGGAATTTTCAAGTTCCTCTTCAACAGGACACGCTACCCTTTTTGTATGACTGGCATGTATCCAGTTGGGAACCCCGGCACACTTCACAGCAGTGGTGGTCGTCAATATCACTTGATATGGCCCTTTCCAACGCGGCTCAAGACACAATTTTCTTACGTGCTTCTTGACAACCACCCAATCTCAAGCTTGCAGAGAGTGTCCTGGTTCGCCGATTGGTGGTAACGTGTTAGCTTCCACCTGGTGAGAGAAAGAGCGAATCACGTCAGCCAAACTTTTGCAGTAATCCAACACCATATCATCTGTAATATTCACTAGTGCATTTGCAGGTACCGCCGGTAACCTCATTGCTCTGCCCATGAGGATTTCATGTGGGGACAATCCCGTTTTCTTATCTGGCGTATTTCTCATAGACATCAGCACTAGAGGCAATGCATCTGGCCACTTCATGTTTGTTGCTGCGCAGATTTTTGCTATTCTCGATTTCAAAGTACCATTCATCTGCTCGACTAGTCCTGATGCTTCAGGGCGATAGCTACAATGCAGCTTTTGTTCAATGTTGAGTGCGGCACACAGAAGCTTAATCACCTCATTGTCGAAGTGTCTTCCCCTATCCGATTCTATAGAAACCGGAAACCCGAACCTGGGTATTAATTCTCTGAGTAGTAGTTTTGCAACTGTAAGACTGTCATTCCTACGTGTGGGATATGCCTCAATCCAATGGCTAAAAACACACACAATCACCAGCACGTATCTCAGACCTCCACAAACAGGCATTTCAATGAAATCCATTTGTATCTTATTAAATGGACCACCAGCTCTCCCAATGTGGCTCAAAGTTACCACAGTTCCTTTCCCAGCGTTCATCTGTTGACAAATGACGCATCTGTGACAAGTAATCTCTGCGGCATGTCTGAATTTTGGATTGAACCAATCAATCTTAAATGTTCTGATCATGGCATCTCTTCCCAAATGTGCCTGCCCATGATACAATCGGGCAAATTGTGACAGAAGACTGTTTGGCAAAACTAGTTTTCCCTCTCCTGATACCCAAATATCGTCTGCTCTCTGTACACACTGCATTTTCTGCCAGGAAAGTTTTTCTTCCTTACCAACGTGGCTTTGTAGTGTCTTTAATTCGTCTAAAGTATCAACCACCCGTAATGCTAGACTTAAGGCTGTGTCATTCTCAGGTTGTGGTAACAGTTCCCACTGTTCTTTGAATGATATACAATTCAATGCACAAAATCTGGCAACTTGGTCTGCATAACCATTTCCCATTGACACAAAATCTTGTGATCTGGTGTGAGCACTGCACTTCACCACAGCAATTTCGAGAGGCAACTGAATCGCATGTAACAAATCTCTTATCTGTTCTCCATTTTTCACTGGTGAACCAGAGGATGTCATGAACCCTCATTGTGACCAGAGTTGACCAAAATCATGTACAATTCCAAATCCGTATCTGCTGTCTGTATAGATTGTGACTTTCAGATTTACAGCAGCATGGCAGGCTTTTGTGAGAGCTATCAATTCTGCCACTTGTGCAGAAAACACTTTCTCGAGCCAGGAGGCCTCGACTATACCGGATATGGTACATACTGCATAACCAGCTCTCAAAGTTCCTGATGAATCTCTTAGACAGGACCCATCAACGAACATAATGTAATCGTTTTCCTTTAACTGGGTATCTTTTATATCTGAGCGAGGTTTGGTACTGAGCTCAGTTACCTCCAGACAATCATGCTCAAACTCTTCCCCATCCTTTATTTCTGTATTTTCAATGGGAAGTAGAGTTGCCGGCTTCAGTACAGTGCACCTTTTCAATGTGACATTTGGTGACCCCAGAATAATTGTCTCATATTTGGTAAGTCGGGCATTTGTCATGTGTTGTGTCTTAGTTCGTGTCAGCAGAATTTCAACAGAATGTGGAACCAATACTGTCAAGGGATATCCCATGACTATGCCTTCACATTGTGAAAGGCTTTGACCAACTGCTGCGACTGCTCGCAAACAACCCGGTAAGGCTGCTGCGACAGGGTCCAAAGTAGCTGAAAAATATGCTACAGGGCGATTTGCATCTCCATGGACCTGTGTTAAAACAGACAAAGAACAAGCATCACGTTCATGACAGAACAACAAAAATGGTTTCTCATAATCAGGCATTCCTAATGCTGGAGCCCTGCACATGCATTCTTTCAGCTCTAGAAATGACTCAAGCTCTTCTTTTGTCAATGAGATTGTGTATGGTTCATCCTTAACTTCCTTTCCTGTCAGTTTTGTTAATGGTTTTGAAATGATTGAGATTGAGAAGTTGGGTATCCACTGACGACAGTAGCCCACCATTCCCAAGAACATTCTGACATCTCTCTTTGTTGTTGGCGGATTCATTTGTAAAACAACTGTTATTCTCTCTTTTGATATTCTTCGAGACCCTTTTTCAATCAGATGCCCCAAATATTTTACTTCTTTTTGGCAGTACTGCAGCTTTTTAGGTGACACCTTATGTCCGTTTTTCCCTAAATGATTTAATAAGGCAATTGTATCATATTTGCAGTTGTCTTTGGTTTTGGATGCAATCAACAAATCATCAATGTACTGCACAAGAGTCGAATTATAAGGTAGCACAAGAGGTTGCAAATCCTTCTTCAATATCTGATTGAAGATGGATGGTGACTCAGAAAACCCCTGAGGAATTCTGCACCAACTGTATACCTTATCCAGGAATTTGAAACTGAACAAAAACTGGCTGTCTTCGTGAAGTGGAATCGAGAAAAACGCTTGTGATAGGTCTACTACGGTAAACCACTCAGCATCACAAGGAACCTGGTACATTATTACTGCTGGGTTGGGAACCACAGGGCAGCATTTTATCACAATTTCGTTTATTTTTCTCAAATCCTGCACAATTCGAACTTTCCCACAGGGCTTCCTCAAACCCATAATTGGAGAGTTACACGGACTGCTCAGGACCTCTTTCAAAACTCCCTGTCTGAGAAAATCTGCAATTATCTATGTTACTTCAATAAGGACATCCTGAGTCATGTGATATTGTGACACTTGTGGGAACACTGCGTTCGGCTTTATCTGCACCTTGACTAGTTTTACTCCCTTTATTAATCCAACCTCCTTTCCAGTCAAATCCCACACCTTCTCTATCACTGATCCTTGCAGATCAGCAGGTAGATCGATCAAGGTGAACACTGGAAAAAGGGTAATTAGAGGGTAATCTTCATTCATCTCTCCTCCTTCTTCCATGAGTTGACCCTCATCTGCCTCATCATCACTGTTTGTCTGAACCTCTATTCCACCATTGGAACAGGTAATTGAACATTTGGTTTTGCACAATAAGTCTCTTCCTAACAAGGATACTGGACTTGAATCGCATACAACAAATCTATGCAGGCCCTGGAAATTTCCAATTTCAACCTGCACTGGGTCAGTGATTGGATTAGTCAGGTATTGATTAGCCACACCAACCACTCGTATGGTGCGCCCTGAGAGAGGTAACCTTGGTACCTCTGTACTGCGAACAGTAGAGCGTGTAGCTCCTGTATCGACTAAAAATGAGACTTTATAGCCCATTACTTTTCCCTCCACATATGGGCCTCTCTGGTCTACCTCTAAGGATGCGGCGAGTCTGCTCTCTTCACTGTCTGAGCTATCATCTGACCAGTCCTCATTCATCTCATTTTCACCTCGTAATGGGAATTGTTGTACAGTGTTATTTTGATTTGTTACTTGACCTGTGACCTGTTGAGGAAGCATCACCTGTTGCTGTCCCATCGGAGCTAGGGTTAACTACATTTGCTGTCTAGGCACCATAGGGATCTGCTGTTGCATTGGTTGTACTGACACTGTTTGGAAACGCGGCATTTGCATTTGCTGCATAGGTTGCACCCCTGACATTTGCACCGAATTATTTTGATAGTTCTGATTCGGGTGTCTCATTCTTGAACCTCGTGAATTTTGCAATGTACCGGCATTGATACTCTGCTGAACTGTACCATCTTGTATTATATTTGGACAATCCCGTTTCCAATGTCCCATGCCCCCGCACGCATGGCATGGTGACATCTTTTTCACTCCTTGACCATCACCTTGAACAACAACATTATTCATGTCCGAACCACGGTTCTCAAACCCTCGACCTCTACCTCTTGGCTGTGCCTGAAACACACCATTCAATTGTGGTTGTTGCTGTATCATTTGCTGAACACCATTTCCCTGTATTCCAGCCTGTGCAGCCCTTATCTGCATCACCATCACCTTCTCCTTCAACTTTTTCTGCTTTAACTCAATTTTGTCACTACAGTATTTCGCGTACTGTAATACTTCATCAATCGGTTTAGCTTGCCAACAAATCAAATGATTTTTAATAATTTGGCTGACCTCTGGTCTCAGCCCTTCGACAAATCTGAACACAAGATGATTCATGTCCTTCGGTTCAATTGTGTCAGTACCACTGTAATGTTTAAATGCCTTCAACAATCTTTCATAATATGCATGTATTGACTCTTTAACCTCTTGAGAGGTCCGGTCGATTTTCTGCCAATCAGTCACCTTCGGCGACACCTTTTGTTTCAAAAACTCAATTACTTTATGATAATATTTCATCACCTCTTCAGAAGGCGCTCCAGTCACTTTATCCCTTGCTGGTTCCTTTGTGGGCCAATCTACCCCTCTTTTACACTCAAGCCACAAGTCTGGCGGAACAATAATCTCAAACAAGGTATTTAAGTCTTCCCAGAGACACTTCGCAAGCTTCACAAATCTATCTGTCTGTTGGTACCACTCGATCGGTTTTTCTCTTAACCTGGGATAATCATTCGTAAAGGACAAAATGTCTCCCCTGGACCAAGGCACATGCACCAAAACACCACCAGCTGTTTCTCTCATAGGTAGGATTTTCACTGTCTCTAGGTTTGGTGTGACTGTTGTTTCATTAGATACTGGACTATCTCTTTTCCCCTTGTCTCTTTTCTTCATCCATCGACCTTCCCATTTCTCTAGTGCTCCCCAAATTTGTGCGCTTTGCAGCAGCTCTTTCAAATGTGTCTTCATGCCTGCAGATCTCATGTGCTCAAAATCTTTTGAGTCAAAATCTAATCTGTAACTCCGTTTCAAATGTTTCGTGTTTCCAATGTCGATATTGTATTTGTCTGCCAAATTCGTTAATTTCTGGTGTACTTTGCCTACCTCTTTGGTGATTTTAGGGCATAAGTACCTTAATTCTGTCTCAGTGTAAGACTCCAACCTATTTACTCCCATTGTTCCATCCACCAATTCAGCAGCTTCTGCCCCTAGTCGTACTAGATTTAGGTATTCATCGCGTTTCTCTTTCTCAGGTTCGATTGCAGTTGCTGTAGCCTTTTGTGATGTGCAAGTTTTCTCTAACCACTCATTTAGCTGTTGTACTGTAAAAGCCTGCAGTGAAATGTTCCCTGCATGTATCATTGGAGTATATGAGGTATTTGTACTCATAGTTTGAGGAGTCAGGACTCCTAATCCTGCTTGTCGCATTGCCTCAAGAGGTTCCCCTATTGGACTAAGGTCCATTAAGGGTCTTGATTGTTCACAAGCCTGTCCTCTCTGTGCCATTATTTGTGGGGTTATAATAGGCCCTCCTCTTATCATTTCATGAGTTATGACTCCCTGTTCACACGTCCTTGTTTTCTCCTGTGCATACAACGGCACCGGGGGACCAACCGTAATGGGTAGTGATATAGCGGCAGGTGTCTGGCCTGCTCCCAAGCTTCTTGGAGCTTCAACACCATAAGTCTGCTCTAATAATCCTGGTGCAGGTTCTTTTAAAGGACCCGCTACTGGGTTATACCCAGGTATCAGTTGTGGCGGTTGTGACACTAACTGTGGAGTTGACTCGATCTGAACCAGTCTTGATTTTGTATATATCGGGTCTGGGGGCACCACCAAGTTCGTAGTAGTCTCAAGTACTGGAACATCGGGATAAATTCTTTTTATCTGTGGTGGAGGCTGTAACTGTATCGGCGGGTCTGGAGCAGTGGGTACACTGACACCATTCTGTATCAAAGCTGTATCGCTAGACTGCACTGTATCAGTAACACCCTTTTCTTTCATCTGGTTCCCAGGATCCAAGCTAGTACTTGGAGCACGGTCGTTCACCGCATATGGTGGCGGACGATCATGTAACAATCTATCCATAAATGCCTCATCATCTGAGTCGTCCTCTTCTTCCCAAGATCTTTTATTCTCTTTGTTTTTGCCTGGTTCTTTGCCAGTTTTGCAAGAAGCTTTCTTTCCCTGTATTTCCTCTCCCTGGGTTATTGCCGGAAACAGCTTCAACCCATCCACTATTCCTCGTCTCCACATTTTGTTCTCATTGTCCCATCTAGCCTCTGCAGAGGATTTTTCTGCTCTTGTCAATCTCCTGTGAAATCTTTCTTGTCTATGTTTAAGAGCCATCAGGTCCCAAATTGCCAAAGCCTCATATTGTGCTGGTCGAGGAGGTGGTTTCTGTGTACTTAACATCCACCTCAGATTTTCTAACACTGTTTGATTAAACGTTCCATGTTCAGGAAACGCTAGACACCCTTCTTTCTCTGTTAGTTTACACCATTGTTTTATCCATAAACACGGTGCGACACCCTTTTCCTCCATAACCGTGTAAGCTGGTGTACCCTCAGGTGGTGTAGGTTCCTCATCAGTTGCAACAATATATACATCTCCCTTTAAAGCGCTTTTGAATGCCTTAACAAAATTCATTTTATTTTATTTTTACTCAGGAAAACGGCTTAGTTCCCAGGACACTCTTCACCTACCCTTTGCTCAACCTATTGCCTCTCATGGACGGCAGCCAATCCGTGCGTGACCCCTCCCGATATCTGACCTATCCCAGTGCGGCACCACTGACGTCACACTCACACACTGCAGCTGACAAAGTCTTGCGGCTTGTCCACACCTTACTAACTTCTTACAACTCATACAAAATAATGCAAATTATTGCTAGCACTTAAATGACAACACAAATCTGCCAGTTTACTACAGGAAGGGTAACACATTCGCGTCAGAACTTTACAGAGATTTCACTTGAAGCCTCGGCCGCTACTCTCTCCTTCTCAGTTCCCTCATAGGCAAGCAGAATTCGACCTGCAAATCCTACTCTTGACTTGTCAATGACTCCTTCTAGTGCACTTTAGAACTTGTCAAATCTCCATCGAAGGTTTCACACATGCATCATAACTCGAAACTCGACCTGTCAACCACGCCCGATTGACCTATTAAACCGCACAGATTACAACATAAACCATTTTAACATCATACTCCGGAGTCTCAGACCTCAATAGGCCCGTATACAACAACCAACCACGTGGATAATTTTGAGCAACAAGCGCTGCATTCACATGAAGTACGCCGACTTCCCTACTCTCATGCTGTGGAGTACGCCCACTCCTTTTAGACAACACTTAATTTGGCCTAATCATACTCAAATATTCACAATCACCTGCAAAAGTGCATAAGATTTAATAAGCGCAAAAGTCCCTAACCACACATACTATGGCGCCGAGAACATTCCCAACTCATTTAGGCAGGCTCCGAGATCCCGGGAAAGCCCATGGCAGATCTAGCCACTCATCGTTTTGCCAAATTTCATTATCACAGAAAACAAAATTAACAATGAAAACTCCGTCCTAGGGCCCCCAAGGGCCAAACCGTACTCTGCTACCAGAACTGCTAACGCGTCAGTCTATGTCAATTTATACACATCAGGACTCGTTTTAGGCCAATGAATCTTTGGGCCCAGTGGTGAGACACCGTAGGACGAGATAACTGATCAAAATATCAATCAATATGTCAATAACATTGTCAACATTTAACACCAAATTATATCTTACTTTAGACATTAATAAACCTTTGGCGCAACCATGACCTTTCAGTCATGAATAACCACACCTTGATGAAGTTTATAAGTTTTATTCCCTATTGATTACAATCTAGTAGCAAAGGCATTAATCTCAAAGTCAATAAGCATATAAGCACGATTACAAGATGACAACCACAATAAGTTTCAATAAATGTAAAGATCAGTAGCATAGACAATCAGATAGATATAAGCAGATTATGACACATCAAATTTTCTAAGATACTAGTTCAGCATAGCACCATGTCAGTCACGTCAGTTTGTCAGTCAGAATGAATACCTCGTCTAACCTCTAATTAGCATTAGCATGTTGGGCGTCATGCAAAACAATTTTGAACACCAATTTGGAAAACATCTAACTACGGTCTCTAATAAAAACATACAGCAGTTGGTACCTAGAAAGAAAGGCAAAATGAATTTTCATTAGCAATTTTATAATTACCCTCCTGTGATTAAGTCAGCATTCAGGATCAGTCTTCGTCTTCAGGACACCAGTCAGATCGCCATCAGTCTATCTAAGTTATGAGGAAAGACACTCTCCTCTTTAAGAGAAGAGAGTAAAGGACAGTAATATGGGCAAGGATGGTTTGTCTAAATCTCGAGTCACAAAATAGTGTGACAGAGTTTCGGGATGCAATCAATATCATTCCCTACCTAATGACATTTACTCCCTGTGTCATGGGTTTTTATCCCTTTCTCGTGATTCATTCCCCCAAAATTCTATTGGTTAGTCAATACACCTCATCATTGTTAACCTATCAAATTATACATTAAGTAATGCATTTGTCATCTCTCGATATTGTTTGGTCTTCTGATTGGTCTTCATAATCGGCTTTTCGTAGGTGGCATATCCGGGGTTACTTCATCATCTTGGCACATGTCTCAGGTTAAAAGTTCTCTTTCCCTCGTCTCATTGTCCTTGGAAGTATCTACAAATGTTTCGAAGCACATCATTTTATACTAAAAGATGCTAGCATGCGGATGGGAAAATGTCCCCATGTTTCAAACTAATACACAAAGAACAATAGCTGGGTCATGGTCGTTTGCAAGTCCGCACACTGAAGAGACAGGAAAAATACGATTTAATATGAGAGCTACACAGCTTCTGCTTGGCTCATGCTAACTTAAGATGTACGAGTTCTAATGAATGCAGTTTCTATACGTTTTAATATACTCGGTTAGGCAAACTATAAACGATTATTTCTTACAGTTGACATTAGTTTATACATTTTAATGATTCTTCATATTTGTGAATACGCTTTAATGAATGTTTTATTTAGTACAGCATTGTTAGACATAAGCATTTCACGTCTATAATATGTAATATTAAATACGCTCTCTCACTTACATGAGTTTTTAATTATTGTTAGCACTGTTTGGTGGTTGATTGAGTGGGATAGTTGGTGGACAGTTTTTTGCAGAGTCACTTCTTAGAGGGGGCCTTGTTCTTGGCAGGTGTTCCTGTCCCATATCTTGGCCTGATGGTTCGTTTGGGTGCCTGTTGTTGGGCTGCAGGGGATTAAATGGATGCCCCCTGTGTTGCCTCAGAGGGTAGTACATGTGAAGTCGTTGCTGATGCTCTTATTGTCTGGTCTGTCTCCTGTGCTGTAGTGGGGGCTTCCTGTTCTGTGTGGGCCTCAGGATGTGTTTGGACAAGCTACTGCAGCGCACCTGCTATGCTGGCCATTGTGGCATTATGCATTTTCCACTACTCCATGGCCTCTTGGTGGTGTGCTTGCTGCATCCTCTGACTCTGCTCCAGGGTGGATACTGTCTGGGCCAATCTGTCCTGGGTATGGTGGTAGGCTCCCAGGACCTCAGACATAACGTACTGGGCTGCAGCATCCATCCTATGGCCTACCCCCTGAGCCAGTAATGCTCTCCCACTGGGCCTAGCCCCCTGTGCCTGTGTCCCCTGCACAGGTCTGGCGGTACCACCTGTACTGGGGCCATCGTCTTCCTGCCTGTTGGTAGGGGGTGACTGTGGCCTCTGTACCTGTGTTCCACCAGTCCATGGCCTGGATACACAGGTGTGGGGACGGTTGCCTTGGGTTGATGTTATTGGGTGGGTGGTAGGGGTGTCAGTGGTATCCTGGGTGGGGCTGCTGGATGGTGACAGTCCAGGACTGTGTGAGGGGCAAGCCTGCTGATCAGTGTTCAGGGTTCCATCCCCAGTGTCCTGTGAGGTGCTTCTGTCTCCCTGGGGGGCACTGCCACTCTTTGTCCTGTCCGTCAGGGTGGCATGGGTGGTGGTGCCTGTTGGGGGAAATGGACATGTCTGTTACATTTGCATGGTCGGATAGGTGGCAGGCACCTGTGCGGGTTTGTGCAGCTTACAGACTTTGGGGCCATGCAGGATGCTTTAGTGGGGTTAGCATTGCTTTTAGCTTAGGATGTGGAGGTGCATTGTGGGTGTTATAGGCCATTGTGTTTCCCCTTCAGGGGTGGGTGGCTGTGCTCAGGGGGAGGGATGTGGGCCTGTTAGTGGGTTTGTGGGCATGCAGGGGTAGTGGATTCAGTGCCTGTGGGCTGGGTGGGGTAGTGGTCCTGGTGGGTGTTGGAGGGGTGGGGTGGTGCATGCATTACAGGTGTGATGGATATGGGGTAAATGTAGACGACTTACCCAAGTCTATTCCTCCAGTGAGTCCAGTGAGGCCCTCAGGGTGCAGGATGGCCAGTACCTTTTCCTCCGAGTCAGTGTAGTCTGGTGGTGTTGGTGGAGGTCCCCCCCAGCCTTCTGGACTGCAATGTGGTACCTGGATGCCATGGCCCTGACCTTCCCCTGCAGGTCATTCCATCTCTTGCGGATGTCATCCCTGGTGCGTGGATGGTGTCCCACTGCATTGACCCTGTTGATAATCGTCTGCCATAGCTTCATCTTCCTGACAATGGGTGTGTACTGCACCTGAGCCCCGAATAGTTGTGGCTCGACCTTCCGTATCTCGTCCACCATGGTCCTTAGCTCCCTTTCTGTGAAGCGTGGGTGTTTGGCGGGTGCCATGGTGAGTTTCGTGAATGGTGTCTGGTGTGGATCTCGGTGAGGGTGCTCTTCTGTGGTTGGGTGTAAGTATCGTGGATTGTGGCGTTTGGTGTCTACTTCTGGGGATCTCTGTCTTCGTTGGCCTACTTTTGTTTCAAAGGATTGTGGGATGTGTCTGTGAGTGTTTTATGGTGTTGTGGATGTGTGTCAGGTGTGTGGGTTTCTCACTTATCCAATGTGTGCACTTCTTACTGTTGGGTCCACTTGCCGCCCGTGGCGGTATGCACCGCCAATGGTCGTTCGGCTCCCACTGACCGCCAACGTGATTTGTGCATCATTATTTGGACGGTGGGATGTGGGTGTGCTCGGCGGTGGCGGGGTGAGAGGTCCAGCATTTCTGTCGACAAGGTCCTGGCGGAGACTGGTGGATTGGTGATTTTTGTCGGAATAAGATTTTTGGTTTATCATATGGCGGGTTTCTGTTCACCGCCAATGGTGGTCTTCTGTTCACCATCGCCACGGCGGTCAGCAGGGGTTTATCGCCATGTTCATAGTGACTGCCAAAGTTTACAATGGTGATCAGGCTAGAGACACGCTTTGGAATGATTTCGAGAATGGCTGTGCTTAATATGAACAGGACGGTTTTCCAAATTTCAGGAGTATTGCAAGCAAATGTACATTGTGAGTTTCAATAGGTAGAGTAGGTTTACTTCTCATCAGAGATTTTGCGCCAGATCACAAAACATTTTGGACTGGCACTGCTTCATGTTCAAGGAGGTAAGTTAAGGTAGTACAATGTCCAAACACCTTTTTACTAGTGGGTGGTGATAGCAGATTTGCATTGGGGGTTATGTGGGAGAAGAATGTATGGGCACATTTGTTGTGTGGTATTTTGTTGTGATAGTGATATGGTTTGCTGCTTTTGTGTTGTTGTGTTGTACAGCATTATTGAAATTGTTAGTGTGTTTTGTAATTTTACTTTAGGTAAGTCAACAAATGTTGCTACATTTGCACTAAAAGCAGAAAATGCATTTAAAATTTGTGTTATAATCAACCATTTACCAATATCTAGGGTGGTAAAATGCCGGTGTCCCTGTGTTTCAAATACTTTAAACACCAGTCAGCCAACAATTGTGACAAATGGCCTGATTATGACCTTGGCAGATGGGTTATCATCCATAATGAACGTGACAAATATCCTGCTCGCAGTATTAAAAGTTCCATTATATTGTCACATCTGTCACATTTTCAACAGAGTATCCCATCCTTCAAGTTCGTAATCAAGCCCAAAGTGTCTTAAATTAAAACTTGCAGTGTTCACGTGATACATCACTTTCATTTTTGTTGTGGTAGCTGGGAACATTCAAACAGAGAGCTTTACGGTTGATGCAAGCTGTTTGGTAAGTACATTTTAAATATATGGAGGCTATTTGAGGTTGGCAAAAAGAGGAGTAATGCAATCCTTAGGGGCAAGCGCAAAGCGCTCCATCCCTCTTCTAATCTCTCTTTAGAGGGATTTTGATTTTAACCACGCCCATGTAACGGCAGTCACTTTCATTGGTTTGTGGGCTTGCCTTTTAAAATCTGCTTGTTTTCATTCATGAAAGGCATGCATACGTCATGCCTTTTCCGGTGTTTAGCCCTCCTCAAAAGCACC
This sequence comes from Pleurodeles waltl, assembly GCF_031143425.1. Taxonomy (NCBI): domain Eukaryota; kingdom Metazoa; phylum Chordata; class Amphibia; order Caudata; family Salamandridae; genus Pleurodeles; species Pleurodeles waltl. The sequence continues at coordinate 665,903,417 of NC_090444.1, read as the reverse complement.
AGTAAACATACGAGCCTCCATGTTTTCCGTATGGTTTCTGGTCTACTTTTTCTCTTTATTTCACAGCGCGATAGTGCTGTATTTTACATAGCACGATTGCACTCGTTTTTTTTCTATTCATTTAATGTGGCAAGAAAAGTGCAGTTAGAATTTTACAACGCTAATAGCTCTAACTCAACATAATGCGAGACCCGTTGCTTTGCAAATGCTTGTTTTTCTTTAGCTTCCAACAACTTCAACAGTGAAATGGAGCCCAGTTTTATGTGGAGGTAACTGTTTTATAGGAAGTCTAGTGAGAACAGTATTTCCAGAATCATTTGTACAAATAATCATAATTTGTTAGGCCATTTGTTAGTCAGTTTTGAAGAGGAAATTGCTCATGCTCCCTATTTTTTTAATTGTGTACCGGCACTCTTGGCCAGGTCTTTGCCAAGCAAGGGGAGACTAAAATTGAGTCATGTGTGAAACCGATGGATTGTGTAGCATCATCAAAGCTAGGATCAGTCACTATAAAATCTGGGGCCAGATGTACGAACTTCAGGTTTTGCGAATTGCAATTTGTGAGTCGCAAAACCTGATGTACAACAGTGTCAATGACACTGTTTGCGATTCCCAATGGGGTCGCAAATGACCTACCTCATGAGCATTCATGAGGTAGGTCGCAATTTGAGACCCCATTGGGAACGGCTGCCCTCACAGGGATGGTGTCCTGAACAGCAGACCACCATGTCTGTGACTGCTTGTAAATAAAACTTTTTTTTTTTTTTTAATGCAGCCCGTTTTCCTTAAAGGAAAACGAGATGCATTTCAAAAACAAAAAATGTAAAGTTTTCTTTTCATTTTTTCAGAACAGGCAGTGGTCAGTAGGACCACTGCCTGCTCTGAAAAAATATTTTAGCTGCCATTCACAAAGGGGAAGGGGTCCCATGGGAACACCCCTTCCTAATTGCGACTTGCAAACCCTTTTTGCGATTCGGTAAATAGATTACTGAATCGCAAAAATGGGTCTGTACATCCCAAATAACATTTTCCACGTTGCAAATGGCCTGATTCGCCATTTGCGCTGTGGAAAGTGCTTCGTACATCTGGCCCTTAGTTAGCTGGCCTTTCAGTGAGGATCATGCCACTATGTTTAAGGGAGGGATGTGCACATCATGATTTTCTGCAGGTGAGCAGATCTGGCTACGTCATCAGGTTGCCTTGCTTACAATTACCCATACAGGTCCAACACTGCCCTTTCAGTGGTTACTTGAGGTTTAACCTGCTGTTGGGTTCCTGACAGAGGCAACCCAGTTTTTCATCCTTAATCTTCAAAAAACTAAATGAAAGGAAAAATAAAAAGTTAGCTATTCTCTTTGTAGCCAAATGACTTTGCAACCAATTAATAATTTTGCGAAGCATGGGGTTGATGTGTGACTTGATGTGGGTGATTATGCCCCAGGTCATCCCTGCATTTTTTAAAAATATTTGTATTTTTATTTTGGAAACAATTCCTCATGTACATCCTAGACAATTGAGATGCATACATCAATACATACATTAATTTTTCTATTTTCCATCAATACAGTCCGTAGAGCAAGCAATACGTATACCTCACACTTTCGGGCCTTATCCTTCATCCCATATTGAGTCATTGCAAACTATGGGGGGTTCTCATCCCCATTTCCACTTGTACTTGGAGATCACCTATGGGAGATCTTCCAGCTGTTGGAACATTCCTCATAACGGTTTTATGCCTGCATTTTTTGAAGCATCATCTTCATGTGTGTTTGCCCAGGCCTAGTGTCCTTTCTTTGATTTCTGTCTGACATGCATTGCTCCCTAGGTGACCTAGATAACACAGGGTGCAGGGGCATAGCTTCAAGACCTTCCCCTCCCCCTCAATTAATACATTTATGTCTACGTAGTTTGGTCTGGGGAGTCAGAATCGGTTCTGAAACACCTGTGTTAGTTTTTCCTACTTTTTTATTTGGGGAATTTGAGATCTATAACTCCTGAATCTCACTAACTAAGCTATGCCCTTACCAGTGCGGCATAGCTTAGTCAGTGAGAGAAGGCCCCTGTATTTGAACACAGTATTGTATATAATGCCTACAGAATTGGCCACAACACCTCATTTATCTCTTCTAATACAGAGTGCCTTACTGCCAAAACCTGTGACACACAAATGTATATCAGCTTTACTACTACACATACATGTACATATTGGGTCTCTAGTTAGCAGAGGTATACACCCTGCCCAAGTAGGGATCGCAATCCTAGTCAAGGTATGTCAGATACACAACCTAAATTAGCCTGTGCTCAACCTCTGGTAGCTTGGCACAGAGCAGTCAGGTTTATCTTAAGAGGCAATGTGTAAAGTATTTGTGCAACACTTAAATTACAGTAACACAGTGAAAACACAAAAATCCTCCACACCAGTTTAGAAAAATAGAGAATATTTATCTGAGTAAGACAAGACCAAAAGATTAAATCCAAAAATAGTTCTTAGAAGTCACTAGTGGTCAAAAGGTTACTTGAGGTCATGAGGGACCGGTACAAATCCAAAGTTCAGGCCAACCACGATGGAAGGCAGGGCGGATACAGAACCCACGCAGGGTTCGCTGAAAAAGTACCTAGTTTTGAGCAAAGCGTTGACGTTGAGTGCGCAATGCGTCAATATTTTCCATGCAGTCGGGTCGATACATCGCAGATGAGCGTTGCAGGCGATTTTGAAGGATCAGTGCTGCATCGCCATAGGGCCTTGCAGAGGGTGTTGAAGGAATGGCGCTGCGTTGTTGTTGAGGAGTGATGCTCTGATTTTTCTCACGCAGTCGGGTCGATGCGTCATTTTGTTATAGTAGATTTCTGATTTGGTGGGTTTGGGGTCTGGTACTTATACCCAAATGTGCCTTCGAAGTTGGGGAGTCTTCAGATAGACCATTGAAGATTAAAAGGTCCCTGTCCTTCCTTCCCTGGCTCCAAACACTCAACAGGGGGTTATGGAGCCCTTTGGGTGGGGAGAGGCACAGCCCTATTCGGGTGTGTCATATCCTCCCTCCCATCTAGCCCAGGAAGACACATCAGCCTGGTGATGAGCTACCAGGGTGCAAATGTCACACCTCAGCAAACCTTGTGTGTTACTGTCTAAAGGGAATGCACAAATCCAGCTGCCATCCACAACTGATGTGTATTAAGAGACAGGCAGATTCACAGAATGTTTAAAGTAAGAAAATGCCAACCTTCTAAATCAGACTTGCAATCTAAGATCCAACTTCACCATAAGTTGTGATATGAAATTGTGAGTGCAAAATCACTAAACTCCAAAATTCTATTTTGTCCCAATTGGAAATTACACTTAAAAGATGTTTTAGGGCAATCCCAATGTTAACCTATGGGAGAGATAGGCCTTGCAAAAGTGAAAAACGAATTGGATAGTTTTTCACTAATAGGACATGTTAAACTTAAAGGTACATGCCCAAATCTCTAAGTTCATTGCACCTTACCCTTGGGGTTAACCTTAGGCACCTTAGAGATGATGTACATGTAAAAAAGGAAGATTTGGGCCTGGCAAGTGGGTACACTTGGCAGGTGGGCACACTTGCCAGGTCAACATGGCAGTTTAAAACTGTACACACGGGCTCCACAGTGGCAGGCCTCAGGCATGTTTAAAGGGCTACTGTAGTGGATGGCACAATCAGTGCTGCAGGCCCAGTAGTAGCATTTAATGTACAGGCCCTAGGCGGTTATAGTGCACGTAACCAGGGACCTACAAGTAAATTAAATATGCCAATTGTGGATGAAACCAATGCTACCATTTTTAAAGACTAGAGCACATGCACTTTAGCACTAGTTAGCAGTGGTAAAGTGCCCAGAATCCTAAAGCCAGCAGCAAAAATGAGGTCAGATGTCAGAAGGCAAAAAGACAAGGGAAACCACTCTAAGGACTAATAACTCTATTGACCCATCACTTAGATTTTTTAATTGTCTCTACACCAAAAAAATACAAAATTACTAAAATCTTCCTTCAAGGCCTCACATATATTCCTAACCACCTCTACTTACTTCTAATTAACTAATGCTTCCCATCTGGCATGTCTCCTGCTGGAGGTACCCTCCCACTGCACCCTTGATACCCCAAACACAAGCACTGTTGCACACTTTGACTCCCAGATATCCTATGCCTCCGTGCCTCTTGTCTCAGAGTCCATGCCATTATTCACCTCAACCTATATCTCCTGTACTAACCAGCACCTTCTTACTCAATACTTACCCTACATCAACACACTATCAACCCTTATACCCTTACACCTAATTGCCACACATACCATTTGCGCCTCTTTGCTACATAATTCCCTGTAATTCTGTGCCTTATGATCTGCTACACCTTAACTTCATTTGCTCCTTCATTCCCTATGCATTCCTTCATGTGGACCCTTATGTTTGCCCCATAGATAGCTGTATTCCCAGTGCATCTATGCCTGTGTCTCTTTCTTTATGACAGAGGCCCCTTTTTAGGTCTCGCCTGAGACAGCGCTTGTGCTGTCGCTTGCCCAACATTTTTGTTTTAGCTTACAGTGGGCTTAGAGCCTGCCCATTGCTTGTATTGTTTGGCTTCATTGTTTTTCTTATTTCTCTGCTTCTCTTTGGTAAGTGTGTGCTGGCTTCACTTCTCTTCATGTGTTTGGCCCTTCCTGAGAGCATGGCCAAAGTACTTGTGTCCTTCCACTTCTTGCTGTTTCAGAGCTACTTCTTTCTTTCAGTTGAGGCATTCCATACGTGTACTTGTGCTTGCAGGCTGTGTCCCTCATTTGCCTCTATTCCATCCCACTTTGTGTTGTTGATTGTCACATTCTGCCCACCAGTCCCTCTGTGTGCTGTAGCTTGCCATCACACACCCTCTCTTCCCTCTCAGTGTTAGTGTTTGCCCCCTACCATCCCATCCCTTTTCGAGGAGTTGATTGCATCCAACCCTCCCTCCTGTTCCAGTCCATGTTGTTGACAAATGGGCTTTGTCAATTTTGATAGCGATGTTGCACTGCAGCGAGGCTGAGGTGCAGAATGGCTGAAACTTTTTTAAAAGGCCTATGATGCAGACAGCATTGGCTGTGGCATAGCACTTTTTTAAGGCTGGCGGGAGGCATTTACACTATGCCTTCCCTCCTTCAGAGATGCCCCCTGCTTCACCCGCCTGCCAGCAATAAAAGAGTGCTATGAAACAGTCAGCACTGACTGCATGATAGTTCCTTTTAAAAAACTTTCATCCATACTGCACCATGTCTAAAAACATTGACAAAGCCAGAAACTTGCATAACCGAGACCTATTGGCTTTGCCACTGCTTGTTTTTCTCTGTGCCTATGCACCAATTTTCTTGTGTGCCCCAACACCACTTTCCTTATTAACCCATGCATTCCCTTAACCATGTGACTCTTGTGCCTTCTAGGTCAAAGCCAACCAGACAGTGCAGCTGCCTGGTTTGCCAAAGACATCTTGGGGACATTCAGAGAGCTTCCCTAGGAATGCATTCCACCTGATGTTTAACATTGGATTTGTGGTTTTAACATTTTCTGGCTTCTATTTGCTTGCATTGTTTGTTTTAGGCTCTCCAGAGTGAGTTTGTCCCTCCTAAGGAGCAAAGCCTTTTCACACCAAATCCCCTTGCGTTTCTCCAAGAGACAGAGGTCAAATGTCAGGCTGTGTCTTCCGAGGGAGCTTGGTGTTTACTTTTCTTTCTCTGAATTCAAAGTGTGAGGCTGTATGTGACAATCTTGCTGGATACTGGGGATAGGAAAAAAAATTTAGAGCACAAAAGCATTTTACTGAACTGTGCAAGCACTTATAAACTGTATAGTTTTATTAGTAAAACACTATGGCCCTCATTACAAACTCGGTGGGAAAACCCACCGAGTTCGGCGCTGACGGCCAACTGAAGACCGCCAGCACACAGAACCCCATCTCCAGCCACATAAAGAACATTCAGCTGGGCTGGAAGGCGGAAACAGTGTTTCTGCCAGCCAGCTCAGCTGAATGCAGGGCCTGAACATTGACGCCGGCACCAAATAGACCCGGTGGCAATGTAGCAGTGGAGCGGGTGCAGCAGCACCCGTTGCGCATTTCACTGCTCATAAATCGGGCAGTGAAATGTGCAACGGGGCTGTGCATGGGGGCCCCTGCACTGCCCATGCCAACTGCATGGGCAGTGCAGGGGCCCCCAGGGGGGCCTGAGTCACCCATTCTGCTAGCCTTTCCCTGGCGGTGTAAACCGCCGGGGAAAGGCTGGTGGAACCTGACTCATTATCCGGTGGGCAGCACTGCTTGCAGCGCTGCTCTGTCGGATATGAAACTCCGCCACTGCCAGGCTGCCTGGTGGCGGAAGCCTGGTGGCAGTGGAGTTTCAAAAGTGGCGGTTCTGCCACGTTTATTGTATAGCAGTAATTACCGCCACCGCTAGCATGCCGGCCCAGACCGCCATGCTCATAATGAGGGCCTATGTCTGTCCAAATGTAATGATCATTTCAATAGAAAATGTGTTGGTGTAATGGCAGTGTGTGTTACCACACCATGCATACTCAACTCTATGACATTCCACTCAATTCTGCACCGCTTCACAATACTGCACTGTACTCTGTACCACTTCACTTCACACTACTCCATGCCACTGCACTCTACACCACTGCACTCTACTCCATTCTGCTCTTCTCTATGTCACTCTCTTCTGCAGAACTCTACTCTATGCCAATGCACTCTACACCACTGCACTCTTCACCACTGCACTCTACACCACTTCAGGTCCCTCCACTCTGCTCTTCACAATTCCACTCTATGCCACCCTGCAACACTGCACTCTATGCCACTGCACGCTATGTTAATACATTCTACACCAATTCACCTTACTCTGTTCCACTCAACTCTACTCCCCTGCACTCTATGCCAATCCACGGTATGCCATTTTATTCTACTCTGCACCACTGCACTTTACACAACTTTACTTTAAGCCATTACACTCTGTGCCACTCTGCTGTACACCACTGCCCTCTATTCTGCACCACTCCACTCTGCTCTGAAACAATCTACTCTATGCCGCTGCACTCTATGCCACTCTACTCCACTCTGCACAACTCCACTCTATGCCATGCTACTCTATGCCACTCCACTCAATGCCACTGCACTCTATGACACTACACTCTGCACCACTGTACTCTGTTCCAATTCGTATGCCACTGCACTCTACACTGCTCTACACCACTGTACTCTATGACACTCTACTCTGCAACAGTGCACTTTATGCCAATCCCCTGTACGTCACTTTATTCTACTCTGCACCACTGCACTTTACACCACTTTACTTTTTCTATGCCATTCTACTTTACACCACTGCCATCTCTCATACACCACTCCACTCTGCTCTTAAACAATTTACTCTATGCCACTGCACTCTATGCCTCACTACTCTACTCTGTGCCACTCCAACTCCAACTACATGCTGCTGCTACACTCTATGCCATTCCACTCTATGCAACTCCAATCTATGCCACTCCACTCTATGCCACTACACTCTGCCACTACACTCTATGCCACTGCACTCTACTCTGTGCCAATTCCACTCTATGCTGCTCCACACCACTATACTCTATAACACTCTACTCTGCAACACTGCACTCTATGCCACTGAACTCTACGCCACTCTTCTCTGACCTACTGCATTCTATGCCAATGCTCTCTACAGCACTGGTCTCTACACCACTGAACTCTGCATTACTCCATTCTATACTACTGTACTCTGTAATACTTCACTCTGCGTCACTGGACACTATACTACTGCACTTTCCACCACTCTACACCAATGTACTCTTTGCCACTCTACTCTATGCCATCCTAACTACTTTGTACTACTGTACCCTATACCACAGTACTCTACACCACTGCACTCTATGCAACTGTACTCTACACCACTCCACTCTACACCACTAGACTACTGCACTCTACTATGTGCCACTCTAATCTATGCCACTGCATTCTACAACACTGCATTTTACACTGCTAAACCCTTTGTCGCAGCACTATATGGCAATGTACCCTACACCAGTCCACTATATGCCACTCCACTGTATGCCACTCAATGCAACTTCACTCTATGCTACTCCAATATATAACACTCTATGCCACTTCACTCTACGATACTCTACTCCACTCTTCTCCATTCCCTCTTAAGACACTCCATGCCAATCTCCTCTATGCCACTAACATTTAGTCATGCTAAACAGCAGCTACGCTGGTGTACACTGTGGCTAAAAGACATTGGCAAGGTGTCCTTTGCAAAAAGGCAAGTAAGTCATGCTGCAATAAAGCAGGAAATCGCCTCATCAAAAAGACTACCTGTGAAGGGCCGGCTTTAGGACGGTGCGAGCCGTGCAGCCGCACCGGGTGCTGAAGGTGCTGACCTGGATTGGGAGCGCTGACCTCATGGGGGTGCTGTGTTTAACAAGGACTTTATGAAACTCGCCATTTAAAAGCACCTGCTGAAAAGTTCCTCGTGCCTACAGCCTCCAGGAAACAAAATGTCAAGATACCTTTGGTGATTAACGTTACTGCTAGGGAGAGATGGGGGGCACATTGGCCTGGTGGCAGTGGGGTGGGAGCGCCAAAAAAAAAGTGTTGCACAAGGCGCCACTAGCGCTAAAGCCGGCCCTCTACCTCTGCATCCTCTGCTACACCAGCTGCGTGTAGAAAACACCCTACGGCCGCTGCTGCCTATTCTGTGTGCATTATACAAGAGTGAGATAACATTTTCAATCAGTTTCTATTCCACTAGAGTCCTCACTCTGCCCTTCACACTTTTAAGCGCTGCACCGTTAGATTTCCTCCACATCCTGTCCATCATCGGTTCACCCGGTGACAGGCACAAACGTGTTTTTTTCTGTAGGCCGCATGCTGTATTTCAAGTATGGGTTTTCATGCTGGCTGCTTTTTTTAATCTCTACTCCGGTTGCCAACCTGACACGTCAAACGGCAAGCACAGGGGCGGCACGGGGAAGGAACAGCAGAGGTGAGAGACATAAAGCATGTACTTAGGTTGGAAATGGCGAAAGCAAAAAAGAAGCTGAAAGACGTCATGGCCTAAGACCGTGGCAGCAAAAGGACCCAAATCAGAGCAAGAGTAGAAATCAGAGAAAGGAAACAGACGATGACAGCTGTTTGCCTAAACTTGTTCCACCTCAACCGCTCCTTAAATCACACTTTCAGGGGCGTAGCTGTCATTGGTGCAGCAGTGAAGTGACACCAAGGCCCAGATCCTTGAGGGGCTAATTGAACTTTGATAATCTCTGTATTTTGCTTCCCCAAAAGCAGTCAAAGTGACAACTTCCCTTGTTTGCACCATGGCCATGGCGTCCTTGCTCAGCTGCTGCACACGAGAAGACACCTAGGCGACATATTACAGTTCGCTATGATAGCAGCGAAAAGCTGAGCTGACAAATGTGTGAGAACTTGGTAGGGAGTTATTTTTATTACATTTTACCCACAAAGCTCAAGAACGAAAACAACCTTTTATTAAAGGCGAGCGATTTTTAGTTAAAAGCTGAATGCTCTACATTTAAAAACATTTAAAAACAAGGAAGGAATAATTCAATATAACTACAAGAGTTCTCTGTAATTTAGGAACTCAAGATGATACGGCAATGCACCATAAAATTATCATAAAAGTACTACGAAATTAGAACGTAATTTTCTGCCTATCACGTGGCGATTTAGACTTATAAACGTCAATAAGTCTGTTCCGCACATTTTAAGCACGTGCTTGGCATGAGTTTTGATGGAGAGAGGATGTCTCACCTTCCTTCAAACCTAGAAGTTATCTAAGCAATTAAACTACTTTGATTTCAGCCTTGATGTTATGTACATGCAATCTTCTGGGTGCCTCTGCAGAAACTGGTTATTAGGTTATTAATTGTTTGATCATATACATGACGTATTTGAGTTGATTCTAAATAGAAACAAGCGCTGACAAACCAATACGTCTCACCTTTGGAACGTATTGGCTTTGCCAAAGATGTTAAGCTATGCTGCACAGCATGACTGATGCTGTGCAGCATGGCTAAAGATATTTTTGTTTAAAACTTTTTGCTGCATCACTTTGTAGTCAAGCACATGATGCATGTGTGTGCCTACAAAATGGTGCAACTGTTTGTTACCTGTCTGTTTTGGGTTGACCTATTCCCATCAGAATATTTTTCCTGCATTTGTTGATTAAATTAGTTTATTTTTTCATTACAAACATACCGGACTGCCTCTTCTTCACATAACATATATCATGTTGCTTTTTTAAAACACTGCATTGCCCTTTAGCACTAAGTCTATGCTTCATTAATGCAACCAATACAACCAAACGTAAAATAGATCCAGCATAACCACCAGCAACCCCAGATGCATATTTCTTAGCAGGTTTATACTACTAATGATTGCCTCCACCCAGCTAAACCACAGTCCCAGAACATCTTCTCAATCATAACTCCAGCAGAAATATGTAGTACATGGCTGGTGCAGGGATCAGGTTGGCTTTGTCTACTACCTCATTTAGCAGCCACACGAAGGGCACTCTTGCAGTCGCCAGCATAGCAGCATTGCAGGCTCAAGCCATAGACATTCGAATTTTGGGCAGCTTGATCTATTGGAAGGAGACTTAATCTCAATTTTATTCACACTCTTGGACTTTTCTTAGTTGCATAAATACATGGAGGTGGCAGTGGCTACCTATAACTGTATGTTTGACACTAACTGAGAGGAAACATGCTGGTAACCCACAATTTGCACAAGTGGAGACAACAGCCCCAAAACAGATGGGGCACAGAAGATAGAAATCTGAGGCTTTAGATAGGAAAAAGAAAGAGGTAGTAGAGAAGCAGCTTTCATAAAGAATAGAACATAATGATTCTCTTTAAACCATTTCAGATATCTCTGAAGTAGAGAAGTAAAGCAATAAAGGAGTTTTTGTACTGGAGAAAGACAAGATGTTACCAAAGACAGTGCAGAGCACCAGCCTAATGTGAGGCAAGATTTGCGGGAGATGCACAAAGTAGATCAAGCGTGCGAGATGTTCTCAAAAGTGGTGCTGGCCTGAAGCTGGGCTGCAGTGAGTCCACATGCAGTGAATGTACTGGCAATTATTTTGGCTGTATGAATGATGTTAGAAAAGTGTACAAATATGCATGCAATTTTAGCTTGTTTGTCCAAGAGACCTCTATACTAACTTGTGCTTTGGTATCATTCAGAAACATAATGGTGTGTACAGTATTCACCAGGTTCAGAGTTGTGCTCATGGACATCTCCACTCTTGACACAGTGTCCATGTTATTATGTTAATAGAAATTTGTAAAGCACCGTGATGCCAATTTCTCTCAGTAATGTCTGGTTCTGGTACCTTGAGGTCCTTTTCCTGAGGATTGTGTTGAAAAAACAGAGTTTTCTTTCCTGCTTGTTTGAATCGGATCTTCAGTAGTCTGAGTGAGGTTAATATGTACCTTACATGTTTTGTTCTATGTGTTGTTGGTCTGCTTAGCTGGAAATCTTTACCCATTTGAGCATGTGGAATCCGATGGATAAATATGTGCATTGCTCAGTTTGAGGCATGTGTATGGAGTACTTAAGACTATGACTTCTTGGCAGAGTGCACAGTATTCCTTTAGATCAGATTAGCTGGGGAATGTTGGGTGAGTTTTAATTGGTGTGTTTTGTGTTAACATATATAGATAAATTGTTTTGTGAACAATGGAGTGCTATTGCGATCTTTGGTGAAATCCCGATATATGGTGCATTTGAACTGCACTGTATGTAGTTTGTTTAGAGTAGATTAATATTTTCTTTTGGAGGGAGAGCATAATTATTATTATGGTTGCCTATCTGTTGCATCAGTATCCTTACGCTTGCAAGTCCATGTTCCGTAGCCCATTGTACATTTGATAATAGGTGAGGAGCAAGGGATCGAAGGGAGAGGATGCGGTTAGCTATAGGTGGTTGCCTACTTTACTGGGGACTTTAATTAAAGAGTCTTGCTCACATTCCATCACAGTGCCTTCTATCATAACACTGGAAACAACTGGATTGACCCATTTACTACATGCTGCTGTGAGGTGAGTGTTGCCAGCACTCACCCACCATTTCGACTTTGCACTGCACACCACGACCTTTCAGCCCTCTTACCTTGTTCGACACTGCCAGAGTTTATGTAGGCAACTGCCTACCATTTCTCCATCCACTGCAGCATGACACTGTTTTAATGCTCCTTTTACTCTACGTAGAATCGAACAAGTGTGCATATCTGGTGACTATTTTAGGTTGCCAGTTAATGTCACTGTATATGGTCCGGCATTTCTTCAATGCTGCGGCCATCATAACTGCCTGGTGTGTCTCCTCACTAGAGTCAGGTATTTCTACAACGTGGCAGCCCTCTTAACTGCCTGGTGTGTCTCATCGCTAAAGTCAGACATTTCTTCAATGTAGCAGCCATCTTAACTGCCTGGTGTGTCTCATCGCTAGAGCCAGGCAACCTTTAAACCTTGATTGTGTAATATTTTTGCAAATTCTTTTTTAATTACCTGTTTTTTTTTTCTTTTTTTCATTTAACCATAGTAGTCCAATAATATGTTGGCGCTATTTTTATTTTTTTCAACAAAAGCTTTATTTAGGAATTGATTTGCTTTAATTTTCAACATGCAAGCCACCAGTCCCCCACTTACCTTAAAGTCTCCTAGAGAACCATCTACACCATGTAAGGAATGGTTCAGATCATTTGATGCATTTTTGGGTGCTATTGATGGTTTTAAGTTCAAACCTGAAAGGAAACGTTGCTTTTGAAACATTCACTTAGTATGGAAGACCAAGAATTACTTGCACATTAACTTGACCCCCTCACCAGATAATGTTGTGGATGAGATGGATGAATACAAAATGGCAGTAAGAAAAATTGATAAACATTTTTGCAAACCTCCCAATTTAATTGTTAGGAGACATAAATTATTCTCAACAGAACAGTCAGCGTTAAAATTGATTGATGCTGCCACATGTGAGTTTGGTGCATTCACTTACCAGCTTATCAGAGCTCAGCTGGTAACCAGGTGTAACAATAAAAATATCAAGGAAAGACTACTAACATGCAAGAACCCATCACTTGATGAAGTGGTGGACATCGCTGATAGTATGCAGGATTCCAAAAATTCTGACAAGAGTTTAATAGTGATGCAGGGGAACCTGTTATTTTAGTCAAACTAAACAAATCAGTGTTTACAACGGTGTAGATAAAAAGTAGAACCAAATTGGTGGAGATGAGAGGGAATTTTAGACCAACCTCATGTTTTTGTTGTGGCTCTTAATTTCACATAGCTTCATTTAAACAATGTCCTGCATTAGGTAAAGAATGGCTCTAATGTGGCACATCTGACCACTTTGCTATAGTCTGTTGTTCTCAATCACAAAAGAACAGTTTAAATGTTGTGGATGAGGAATCAGAATTAGCTCATAGCATGGACCTTAGCTTTTGTGTGTGAGGGTACATGAGCATGATTTTCCAAAAACTAAAGATCCCATAGTAGATTTTCTCATTGAGGACAGCATTGTGCTATTGTTAAACGATTTTATATTTCGAAAATAACTATAATTTTAAGGGGTACTTTTCTGAGTAAGGGATTTATGCATAAATTTGAATCTCCTGATATAAACCCTTTTGGTTACAATGGAGAGAAAAATGATCTGGAAGGGTTTTTTAATTCTGTAATACAATTCACGGTGCTAGATGTTGAAGGCAAGGTATATTTTTCTCACTATGGTCCTCACACTTTGGGTTGTCATCAGTACGGATGTTTAGGGATTATTTTGAGACAGGGTAGATTAAACAAAGTTTTATTTGTAGAAGAGGATGATGCACTTATTACAAGTAGTAAATTAGATTTGATGCTTTCAGAGAACAGGGAGATTTTTGAGGAAAAACTAGGTGAATTGAGCGGGTTTGAGCATGATATCAAAATCAAAGATGGTAGTGTACTAGTTAAGCATAAGCTCAAGTGTGTTCCATTAAGTATTAGAAGCAAATTGGACAAACTTCTGTCTACAACATTATTGTTGCGGCCACAGTGATGGCCGTTTATATTAATCACACGATCTGTGTCACATGTGTACAAATGTAGATATTACCTCAAGTTCAGCACCAATGGTTCTTTCAGATCATTGCCTTTGGGGATCCATTGGAGCTATGGCTGCCTGGTACCTCCTCAGTTACCAACCACTGAGCATCTAGTGACCCCATTAATAGGACATTGAGATTAGAAAAGCAAAATTGTTTATCCTTTTCAAATTTGGGAATCAGGTTCATTTTGCATGGTTAGTTTTTACAATTTTGTACAATAGTAGCAGTTTTATTGTCCACCTGGGCTTGGAAACAGAGACGTGTCCTTCCTTGCACACAGTGCCACAGAGAAACTTAGGCAAATGGCATATATATCTTAATACCTCTAATATGGTAAATCTGCCATTTGATACAGTTGTAACATTTAAGTCTGGCCTCTTTGTCCACTGGGAATTAGAGTAAATAAATGGAGATACAAAGGATTCTGGAGATTGCTGAAATCTCAATATCTCAATATCTTCATGCCATAGACCAAAACTGTTTATATGCTCAAAAGTTATTTGTATTACAGATCTTCACTGCAGCAGCTCTATAGAACGGTTTATGATAATCTCCTGGTGACAGAAAGTACTAAAATGTTTCATGTATTTTGTTATTCTGCAATTCATTGCTGCTGCCCTATAGTCTATGTGTGTGAACAGATCCTGCACACTGTCTTTATTGTATGTAATTTCCTTGTCAAATTGTATCTGACTTGCTAAGCTTTGACCGCCTCCTTGTGTAAGTCGAGGTTGCCTAGCCTTTAGTCGGGTGTGCAAAGGGCGTAGATGGGTTATCCATAAAGTAGGAAACAGTACTGCGTTCTTGAGGCATCAGTTGTAAATTATGATATCTACTATGGATACTGTACAGTGACCCCTGACTATCCATATATCTAGAGAAAATGCCTCACATATTATAACATTTCAAGAGCACAAGAGCAAGTTATCAAATACATGAAAAATAGTTACAAGATATCGGAAATATAATTTTAAATTTGAAGCCACAGAAATAAACATTATCTCAATGGATAAAATACAAAGAAATTGCCCCTCCAAACGCATTTGAATTTGCCCACCCAGAAAACAGTTAATCCTAACAAGCTGAGGAACACTAACATGAGCAGTAGAAACAGGAACACTAAAACACGAACAATAACAAACAATATTAAAAATACAGAAATATGAAAATATGTATAAGAAATATGAATCCCAAAAATTCTCAAGGAAATTGTTAACAAACCCAGACTCACTGCTCCTCCCTACAAACAGTGGGCTCAATAAGCAAAACAGTTCTGCTGACAGTTAACATGCTTCCCTACCTGCTTCACTCCTTTCATTAACTGGTCCGGAAATATAAAAGGCCTGCATTATCAACGAATCTCCAACTCCAGCACCCACCATGTAATTTATCCAACCTTAAAAATGGTCCAATGCTATGTTTGAGTGACTGACCTACTAATTACCTAATCCTTCCGCCTGGCCACTCATCTAGAGAAATCTCCAACAGAGATCCCATACATTATGCACCAGTACCTTCTGAGTGAAGGAAAAGGTTCTTCATTCTGCCCAGGGTAAACCAGTGGGGTTGCATGAAAAGAGTGATGGAGAGAAAGACCACTAACACTTATCTCAATGCCTTCTCAAGTAGGCAAATTCTGAAAACTAAATTAACACTATGTGATGGGATACAGAACCATACGATTTAGAAGCTGTGTCTACCCCCACAAAATGGAGCATGGAGCAACATAAGGAGGACCTTTGACACTAGCAATGCCACTTAGTGTCACTTCTGGCACAAGTGGCAGGAGTACCCCTATCAAGCTGTTGCAGCATACCACTTACTGCTATACTCCACTCAAAACTGGGTACAACAAGAGAAATTAAATTGGGACCTAAAGTAAGAATGACTACCCATCCCACTGATGTCCCTCTATTCTCAAAATACTGGGTTCTATGTTAAAATATAAACCATTGTCATGGATTTGATAATGATCATAAGCCACCCAACCTATTAGGTTTTGTAGGCCCATCACCAAATTCAGTGGAATCTTTGCCACATAAGACCACCACTTATAACATGATGATCTTAAATGTGTGGGCTACATCTCCCAAAATGTCAGGGATACTTGTTGTATGCATACTGATAATGTACACTCACTTTGAGGGTACATTTTCAGTACTAACATATTGTGAAAGCAGTTCCACTGTGCAGCCAGGCATGCTGAAACAGTTGTGATAGACTTTTCCCTCAAGTAGGTTTCTGCCATATTTGTATAATTTGCCTCGAAATGATAAACACCCACAGCAGGTATGGTAAGGTTTAAATGAGGCCTACCTTTCTCTACTGGTGTGTTGGACGTATCTCCTGTACTAAACCCAAAGCTGAAATACTCAAATGCAGAAGGCAACATCAGACATAATTCCTTCTTCTTCTGAGTGTGTATTTTTTATGGCCATATGGTTCTCATCATTTTCAGGTGAGGTGTAGCATAGATCAGCATGTGTGTAGGTCAGCAGAAATTATTATGACAAATTAACTTCATTTCCAAGGCACATATTCTATACCAGACATATTCACTCTGAGTCTATCCCCAAGCGCCTAAAGGTCGAGATCAAACCATGCCAAATATTTCCTTCACCTGGTTAGTCGAATTTTGACAGGTTGTGTAAATAATGTTTCAATCGGAATTAAAATAATCCATTTATAACCTTTTGATGATATGTAATTATAATCAAGATTCCTTTTGCAGTATTGTATTGCTTTTCTGACCTCTGTCTTGAAGTTTGTTTGTGAGAGGTTCCTTCAATGTTTACTCAGTCCCAAAAGCACACACGTGTATGCATAAGCATGCATGGGTGGCCTTTTTGAAATGGTGTTACTCAACATCAAACAAATTTGCTAGGCAGCTGTGTGTGCTTGCACATACTTGCTCACAAAGGGTCACCATCTTGCAATTATTTTTTTGTTATACTTAATTATTAATTTGCAGTTCCAAGACTGCCATTTTTCTTTGGGATTTATTAAAGACAAAAAACATGGGATTTCACCAAAATGGTGGGCTACCCAAGGTGGCATAACAATGACAAATATCTTAATTTCTCCTTGTTACTTCCTCTTTCTATGTGTACCTCATGCTGCAACACACATACAAAGAAGAATATGCCTGTAAGGATTGTTTTGTGCAGGAAAAAATGTTTTTTCTGCACAAAAACAATCCTTCCCTTAACACAGGCATCCTAGCATCATGATGAAAGTATGCCTGTGTTGGTGCTAACCTATTTCAAGTGCACCGGACATACCAGAGAGCAGAAAAGTGCCATCTTAGTAGACATTGCATTTTTGTGCTCAATCCCTTTCACACAATGCAGCACAGCAAGTTGCTTTGCTACGTTGCGTTGTGTGAAAGATTAGTAATTCTGGCATTCGATTATTATTTTTTTTCTCCCTATTATTGACTTGCTGGTATATTGATACAGTTATCTTGCCCAGGAATGTAACTACCATTAGTGCAGTAGGTGCAGTGGCACCAGGGCTGAGGTTTGTAAAAAGTCCCTGACTCCTAACTATAGGCATATTTTGCTACTCAGGCTAGGATTGTGTTTGGTTGCAGTAGGCCCCATGTCACACGTGCAACTTCACTGGTCTTGCCTTTCTTTTTTGTATGAATTTACATGTAACATTTCATGGTAGATGATATACACAGAACTATGGCCCAGATTTACTATTTTTTATGCGAGGCAGCACAGCACCAAGTTGTTCCATTGCCTCACAGCAAAAGGAGAGAGAAAAGATGGGTCTACTACTTTTAGTAGCTGTGCACCAACTCACCAACTCTTGAACTATAGTGCAAGTGTGTGTGTTCTCTGGAGCATAGGTTTGGGGTTTTGGGGTTCATTCCAGCACAAAAAAAAGATTATTTAAGCTCTTCCCACTTTGCATGCGTGCTGTACAATGCGGCACACATGCAAGGTTGAAAAAAACGAGGAGAAATTAAAACATTTCCTCATTGCTCGTTATGCCTGTCACGAGTAGGTGTAAGATTTGTGTGCAAATCCCTGCCTACTGATATTTGTACATTAGGATTTTCATCGAAACCCAAGGGTGATTGTGTGGGAATGCCCATCCCATACCTCTTTGGCACAAAGTAATGCAAAGCAGGATGCTATCCAATGCGAACACTGATTGTGTGGGATAGTAAATCCCACTTTAACAATCCGGGCTGATTTGCATCAGAAAAAGTGATGCAGATCTAGTGCAAAGTTTTAGTAAAATCTGGACCTAAGTTGTTATCAGGCATTTGTAATACCCTATCTCGAAGAAAAATACACATTTTCAACATAACAAATTCATTATCTAAATAATAATTGCGTTCTGTTTTTTTTTCTGTTTTATTCCATTTAACGTTCTGCGGTTTAGATGCTCAGCTTTTCGTCTGCCCTGAAAACCAGCAGTACCTGTGTAATTCAGTGCTAGATTTTAAAAGTCCTATGTTTAAATGATTAATCCCTACAAGTTCAGAGTTGTCCTGTCAAAGCGTCCCAGTTGTCATAATTCAGGCTAACAAGATAGTCGCCCTCCGTGCTGTTAACATTCATCCTGCATAAGTTAGTAGATATTACCCCAGGGGCCAGGCCGGGCTGCAAAGGTGTAAATAAAAGGAATTGAAACGTCAGCAGCTTTATTAATGAGGGAGGCTTCCTCATTACACATAACGCTTGGCATTCGAGTATCGGTAAATGAACCGGTCCCTACGACAGAGCCAGAACATGTCTGAAATAGAAAAGGACATTTTTCGTTTACTGTAGCAGTCTGAAGTTCATTCGTGTGGTCGTGTTCAAACGTCAAAAAAGCATTTAGGCTGCAGGGCAGGGCAGGGACTGGAGCTCTGTGGGAAAAGAAACCATATGCAGTTTATTAATATAACGCCAATAACGTATTTAGAAACGTTTTAATTATGGCAACAGAGTGATACTGAGTGGCAACATCCTCCCCCAACCCACCCACACTCTTGGCAAGAGTATAATCGAGAGAAGTGGGTAGCAGTCTCATACCATTCAAGACCACTCAATTTCATTTTACACACACACACATGCCCACACGTGCGCGAGAGCACACACACACACACACGCACACACACGTAGACTTTCATTAAAAATAGGAACATGGGTTTTTTAAATGAATATAGCTGTTGCAGGACAAATATATCAGGCTCCCACAAGACCAGGTGCCTGGCCCCCTCACTCTGCAGGGGATATGATAGGGGTGGGAATAGAGGGACACATATGGCTGTGGTTCAATGTGTATTTTTTAGGGTCGAGCCTGCGTCGCATGCACTTGCGCATGCGTTTCGCTTGTGAGACGCTTTAGGAATTAGAAAAGGGCTTGGAGCTCCGTTCACGTCACGTCAGTTGTCTTTCATTGGTTTGTGGGCTTGCCTGTTAAAATCTGCTTGCTTTCATTAGTGGAAAGCAAGCATACATCATGGTAGGTCGCTCCCCTGCCCCCGCAGCGCCACCAGCTCCTGTGTGCCTTCTGCCTGTTTGCCCGTTTACTGTTTTCTGATTGCCTGATTGTTCCACGAGTGTCTGCTGCCCTGTGTGATCGCGCTCCCCTCTTCTTTCTGTACCCCGAGTGTCTGCTGCCCTGAGTGATCGCGCTCCCCTTTTCTTTCTGTACCCCGAGTGTCTGCTGCCCTGTGTGATCGCGCTCCCCTCTTCTTTTTGTACCCCGAGTGACTGTGTCCGCCGTGTCTTCCTGCCCCCACTCGCTGTTTTTTCCCCCTCGACTGTTTTTCCCACTCGCTTTTTGGCCGCCTCGTCCTTTTTCAGGCCTTTTTCTCGCCGTTTTTTCCCGCCTCCTGCTCCTCGCCTCTCCCGCTTTTTTCCGCCTTTCGCCGCTCCGCCTACCCTCCCGCCTCCCGCCTCCCAGCTGACCCCTCCTCCCAGGCTACCCCCTTAAATGGCGGCCGCTGCGAGGCAGAGGTAGCGACCTTTGACCCCAGGGTAGGTCGCTCCCCTGCCCCCGCAGCGCCACCAGCTCCTGTGTGCCTTCTGCCTGTTTGCCCGTTGACTGTTTTCTGATTGCCTGATTGTTCCCCGAGTGTCTGCTGCCCTGTGTGATCGCGCTCCCCTCTTCTTTCTGTACCCCGAGTGTCTGCTGCCCTGTGTGATCGCGCTCCCCTTTTCTTTCTGTACCCCGAGTGTCTGCTGCCCTGTGTGATCGCGCTCCCCTCTTCTTTTTGTACCCCGAGTGACTGTGTCCGCCGTGTCTTCCTGCCCCCACTCGCTGTTTTTTCCCCCTCGACTGTTTTTCCCACTCGCTTTTTGGCCGCCTCGTCCTTTTTCAGGCCTTTTTCTCGCCGTTTTTTCCCGCCTTCTGCTCCTCGCCTCTCCCACTTTTTCCCGCATTTTGCCGCTCCGCCTACCCTCCCGCCTCCCGCCTCCCAGCTGACCCCTCCTCCCAGGCTACCCCCTTAAATGGCGGCCGCTGTGAGGCAGAGGTAGCGACCTTTGACCGCAGGGTAGGTCGCTCCCCTGCCCCCGTAGCGCCACCAGCTCCTGTGTGCCTTCTGCCTGTTTGCCCGTTGACTGTTTTCTGATTGCCTGATTGTTCCCCGAGTGTCTGCTGCACTGTGTGATCGCGCTCCCCTCTTCTTTCTGTACCCCGAGTGTCTGCTGCCCTGTGTGATCGCGCTCCCCTTTTCTTTCTGTACCCCGAGTATCTGCTGCCCTGTGTGATCGCGCTCCCCTCTTCTTTTTGTACCCCGAGTGACTGTGTCCGCTGTGTCTTCCTGCCCCCACTCGCAGTTTTTTCCCCCTCGAATGTTTTTCCCACTCGCTTTTTGGCCGCCTCGTCCTTTTTCTCGCCGTTTTTTCCCGCCTTCTGCTCCTCGCCTCTCCCGCTTTTTCCCGCCTTTCGCCGCTCCGCCTACCCTCCCGCCTCCCAGCTGACCCCTCCTCCCAGGCTACCCCCTTAAATGGGGGCCGCTGCGAGGCAGAGGTAGCGACCTTTGACCCCAGGGTAGGTCGCTCCCCTGCCCCCGCAGCGCCAACAGCTCCTGTGTGCCTTCTGCCTGTTTGCCCGTTGACTGTTTTCTGATTGCCTGATTGTTCCCCGAGTGTCTGCTGCCCTGTGTGATCGCGCTCCCCTCTTCTTTCTGTACCCCGAGTGTCTGCTGCCCTGTGTGATCGCGCTCCCCTTTTCTTTCTGTACCCCGAGTGTCTGCTGCCCTGTGTGATCGCGCTCCCCTCTTCTTTTTGTACCCCGAGTGACTGTGTCCGCCGTGTCTTCCTGCCCCCACTCGCCGTTTTTTCCCCCTCAACTGTTTTTCCCACTCGCTTTTTGGCCGCCTCGTCCTTTTTCAGGCCTTTTTCTCGCCGTTTTTTCCCGCCTTCTGCTCCTCGCCTCTCCCGCTTTTTCCCGCCTTTTGCCACTCCGCCTACCCTCCGCCTCCCGCCTCCCAGCTGACCCCTCCTCCCAGGCTACCCCCTTAAATGGCGGCCGCTGTGAGGCAGAGGTAGCGACCTTTGACCCCAGGGTAGGTCGCTCCCCTGCCACCGCAGCGCCACCAGCTCCTGTGTGCCTTCTGCCTGTTTGCCCGTTGACTGTTTTCTGATTGCCTGATTGTTCCCCGAGTGTCTGCTGCCCTGTGTGATCGCGCTCCCCTCTTCTTTCTGTACCCCGAGTGTCTGCTGCCCTTTGTGATCGCACTCCCCTTTTCTTTCTGTACCCCGAGTGTCTGCTGCCCTGTGTGATCGCGCTCCCCTCTTCTTTTTCTACCCCGAGTGACTGTGTCCGCCGTGTCTTCCTGCCCCCACTCGCTGTTTTTTCCCCCTCAACTGTTTTTCCCACTCGCTTTTTGGCCGCCTCGTCCTTTTTCAGGCCTTTTTCTCGCCGTTTTTTCCCGCCTTCTGCTCCTCGCCTCTCCCGCTTTTTCCCGCCTTTCGCCGCTCCGCCTACCCTCCCGCCTCCCGCCTCCCAGCTGACCCCTCCTCCCAGGCTACCCCTTTAAATGGCGGCCGCTGCGAGGCAGAGGTAGCGACCTTTGACCCCAGGGTAGGTCGCTCCACTGCCCCCGCAGCGCCACCAGCTCCTGTGTGTCTTCTGCCTGTTTGCCCGTTGACTGTTTTCTGATTGCCTGATTGTTCCCCGAGTGTCTGCTGCCCTGTGTGATCGCGCTCCCCTCTTCTTTCTGTACCCCGAGTGTCTGCTGCCCTGTGTGATCGCGCTCCCATCTTCTTTTTGTACCCCGAGTGACTCTGTCCGCCGTGTCTTCCTGCCCCCACTCGCCGTTTTTTCCCCCTCAACTGTTTTTCCCACTCGCTTTTTGGCCGCCTCGTCCTTTTTCAGGCCTTTTTCTCGCCGTTTTTTCCCGCCTTCTGCTCCTCGCCTCTCCCGCTTTTTCCCGCCTTTCGCCGCTCTGCCTACCCTCCCGCCACCCAGCTGACCCCTCCTCCCAGGCTACCCCCTTAAATGGCGGCCGCTGCGAGGCAGAGGTAGCGACCTTTGACCCCAGGGTAGGTCGCTCCCCTGCCCCCGCAGCGCCACCAGCTCCCGTGTGCCTTCTGCCTGTTTGCCCATTGACTGTTTTCTGATTGCCTGATTGTTCCCCGAGTGTCTGCTGCCCTGTGTGATCGCGCTCCCCTCTTCTTTCTGTACCCCGAGTGTCTGCTGCCCTGTGTGATCGCGCTCCCCTTTTCTTTCTGTACCCCGAGTGTCTGCTGCCCTGTGTGATCGCGCTCCCCTCTTCTTTTTGTACCCCGAGTGCCTGTGTCCGCCGTGTCTTCCTGCCCCCACTCGCCGTTTTTTCCCTCTCGACTGTTTTTCCCACTCGCTTTTTGGCCGCCTCGTCCTTTTTCAGGCCTTTTTCTCGCCGTTTTTTCCCGTCTTCTGCTCCTCGCCTCTCCCGCTTTTTCCCGCCTTTCGCCGCTCCGCCTACCCTCCCGCCTCCCAGCTGACCCCTCCTCCCAGGCTACCCCCTTAAATGGCGGCCACTGCGAGGCAGAGGTAGCGACCTTTGACCCCAGGGTAGGTCGCTCCCCTGCCCCCGCAGCGCCACCATCTCCTGTGTGCCTTCTGCCTGTTTGCACGTTGACTGTTTTCTGATTGCCTGATTGTTCCCCGAGTGTCTGCTGCCCTGTGTGATTGCGCTCCCCTCTTCTTTCTGTACCCCGAGTGTCTGCTGCCCTGTGTGATCGCACTCCCCTTTTCTTTCTGTACCCCGAGTGTCTGCTGCCCTGTGTGATCGCGCTCCCCTCTTCTTTTTGTACCCCGAGTGACTGTGTCCGCCGTGTCTTCCTGCCCCCACTCGCCGTTTTTTCTCCCTCGACTGTTTTTCCCACTCGCTTTTTGGCCGCCTCGTCCTTTTCCAGGCCTTTTTCTCGCCGTTTTTTCCCGCCTTCTGCTCCTCGCCTTTCCCGCTTTTTCCCGCTTTTCGACGCTCCGCCTACCCTCCCGCCTCCCGCCTCCCAGCTGACCCCTCCTCCCAGGCTACCCCCTTAAATGGCGGCCGCTGCGAGGCAGAGGTAGCGACCTTTGACGCCAGGGTAGGTCGCTCCCCTGCCCCCGCAGCGCCACCAGCTCCTGTGTGCCTTCTGCCTGTTTGCCCGTTGACTGTTTTCTGATTGCCTGATTGTTCCCCGAGTGTCTGCTGCCCTGTGTGATCGCGCTCCCCTCTTCTTTCTGTACCCCGAGTGTCTGCTGCCCTGTGTGATTGCGCTCCCCTTTTCTTTCTGTACCCCGAGTGTCTGCTGCCCTGTGTGATCACGCTCCCCTCTTCTTTTTGTACCCCGAGTGACTGTGTCCGCCGTGTCTTCCTGCCCCCACTCGCCGTTTTTTCCCCCTCGACTGTTTTTCCCACTCGCTTTTTGGCCGCCTCGTCCTTTTTCAGGCCTTTTTCGCGCCGTTTTTTCCTGCCTTCTGCTCCTCGCCTCTCCCGCTTTTTCCCGCCTTTCGCTGCTCCGCCTACCCTCCCGCCTCCCGCCTCCCAGCTGACCCCTCCTCCCAGGCTACCCCCTTAAATGGCGGCCGCTGCGAGGCAGAGGTAGCGACCTTTGACCCCAGGGTAGGTCACTCCCCTGCCCCCGCAGCGCCACCAGCTCCTGTGTGTCTTCTGCCTGTTTGCCCGTTGACTGTTTTCTGATTGCCTGATTGTTCCCCGAGTGTCTGCTGCCCTGTGTGATCGCGCTCCCTTCTTCTTTCTGTACCCCGAGTGTCTGCTGCCCTGTGTGATCGCGCTCCCCTCTTCTTTTTGTACCCCGAGTGACTGTGTCCGCCGTGTCTTCCTGCCCCCACTCGCAGTTTTTTCCCCCTCGACTGTTTTTCCCACTCGCTTTTTGGCCGCCTCGTCCTTTTTCAGGCCTTTTTCTCGCCGTTTTTTCCCGCCTTCTGCTCCTCGCCTCTTCAGTTTTTTCCCGCCTTTCGCCGCTCCGCCTACCCTCCCGCCTCCCGCCTCCCAGCTGACCCCTCCTCCCAGGCTACCCCCTTAAATGGCGGCCGCTGCGAGGCAGAGGTAGCGACCTTTGACGCCAGGGTAAGTCGCTCCCCGGCCCCCGCAGCGCCACCAGCTCCTGTGTGCCTTCTGCCTGTTTGCCCGTTGACTGTTTTCTGATTGCCTGATTGTTCCCCGAGTGTCTGCTGCCCTGTGTGATCGCGCTCCCCTCTTCTTTCTGTACCCCGAGTGTCTGCTGCCCTGTGTGATTGCGCTCCCCTTTTCTTTCTGTACCCCGAGTGTCTGCTGCCCTGTGTGATCACGCTCCCCTCTTCTTTTTGTACCCCGAGTGACTGTGTCCGCCGTGTCTTCCTGCCCCCACTCGCCGTTTTTTCCCCCTCGACTGTTTTTCCCACTCGCTTTTTGGCCGCCTCGTCCTTTTTCAGGCCTTTTTCGCGCCGTTTTTTCCTGCCTTCTGCTCCTCGCCTCTCCCGCTTTTTCCCGCCTTTCGCTGCTCCGCCTACCCTCCCGCCTCCCGCCTCCCAGCTGACCCCTCCTCCCAGGCTACCCCCTTAAATGGCGGCCGCTGCGAGGCAGAGGTAGCGACCTTTGACCCCAGGGTAGGTCGCTCCCCTGCCCCCGCAGCGCCACCAGCTCCTGTGTGCCTTCTGCCTGTTTGCCCGTTGACTGTTTTCTGATTGCCTGATTGTTCCCCGAGTGTCTGCTGCCCTGTGTGATCGCGCTCCCTTCTTCTTTCTGTACCCCGAGTGTCTGCTGCCCTGTGTGATCGCGCTCCCCTCTTCTTTTTGTACCCCGAGTGACTGTGTCCGCCGTGTCTTCCTGCCCCCACTCGCAGTTTTTTCCCCCTCGACTGTTTTTCCCACTCGCTTTTTGGCCGCCTCGTCCTTTTTCAGGCCTTTTTCTCGCCGTTTTTTCCCGCCTTCTGCTCCTCGCCTCTTCAGTTTTTTCCCGCCTTTCGCCGCTCCGCCTACCCTCCCGCCTCCCAGCTGACCCCTCCTCCCAGGCTACCCCCTTAAATGGCAGCCGCTGCGAGGCCTAAGGCAAGCCCGTCTGCGCCCGTCCGCGCCTGGACTGCGCCCAGCGCCCAAACCCCTGGCCCCCTGGCCCCCGCCAAACCTACGACTCCACCACCCTCGCCAGCCTCAACCCCGGCCGCACGCCGGGCTGCTACCGCGCCACCCCGAAACGAACCCATGGCCCTTTTACCTGCAGCAACTGCCGCTTCAACTGTCTACGGACTCACACCGCTCCCGTCAAAATCGACTCCCCCAGAAGCAATCTCCACTGCATCCTGGTCAACACCCGATCCGTCCACAGGCACGCCATCGAACTGTGGAACCTCATCAACTCAACGAACCCGGACATCGCCTTCCTCACCGAGACCTGGATGAACCCCTCCTCGGCACCCGACATTGCCATAGCCATCCCCGACGGTTACAAAATCATCCGGAAAGACCGCACCAACCGCACCGGAGGAGGCATCGCCATCGCACACAAAAGCTCCATCCGTATCTCGACATACACCGATAACTCACTCCCCGACGCCGAACACCTCCACTTCGCGATCCACAGCGACCCCAAGACCACCCTCAGAGGCACCCTCATGTACAGACCACCGGGACCACGGACCAAGTTCAGCGAAGACATCGCAGACTTTGTCAACCCTCACGCACTATCATCCACCGACTACTGCCTCCTAGGGGACCTCAACTTTCACCTGGAGAACCACACCGACAACAACACCACGGCCTTACTGGACAACCTCGCCAACCTGGGACTGAAACAGCTAGTCAACACCCCCACCCACCACGCCGGACATACGCTCGACCCCATCTTCACCTCCAGCAAACACATCTCCTTCAGCCACACCACCGGACTCACCTGGTCGGACCACAGCTGTGTCCACTTCAACTTCAAGAAGACCACCGTGCACCACCACACCCAGCAACCACCAAGAAGACAATGGAATCGAACCACCACGGAACAACTCACATCGACCCTCGCTCAGAAACAACCCACCAGCACCACAGACCCCAACGAAGCCGCCAACAACCTCACGAGCTGGATCTCCGACTGCGCCACCCACCTGGCCCCCCTGAAGACCCAAGCTAACACCAATAACCACAAAAAAAACTCCTGGTTCACCCCCGACCTCAAGGACTCCAAGAAAGAATGCCGCACCCGCGAGAAGACATGGCGCCTCAACCAGAACGAAGAGAACATGTCAGCCCTTAAGGACGCCACCCGCCAACACCACCAACGCCTCCGCGCTGCACGAAAAACAGCCTACCAGAACAGACTCGACAACAACGCCCACAACAGCAAAGAACTATTTGGAATTGTCAAAGAGCTCTCCAACCCCGACGCAGAAAACAACTCCATCCCTCCCTCACAAGACCTCTGCGACTCCCTCGCAGCCTTCTTCCACCACAAGATCACCGACATCAACAACAGCTTCACCACAAACAACACGAACCCTCCACCGGAACCCACCACCAACGACACCACCATCCTCACCTGGATCCCAACCACCACCGAGGAAACCACCCGCGTCATGAACTCGATCCACTCTGGATCTCCATCCGACCCCTGCCCACACCACATCTACAACAAAGCCGACAACATCATCGCCCCCCACCTCCGGGACGTCATCAACGCATCTCTCACCTCCGCCACCTTCCCAGAGAGCTGGAAACACGCAGAGCTCAACGCCCTCTTAAAGAAACCTACAGCAGACCCCACCGAACACAAAAACTTCCAGCCAATCTCTCTCCTGCCGTTCCCCGCCAAAGTGATTGAGAAAATCGTCAACGCCCAACTCACCACCGCCCTGGAAGCCAACGACTCCCTCGACCCCACACAGTTCGGCTTCAGAGCTAACCACAGCACCGAAACCGCCCTCATCGCAGCCACGGATGACATCAGATCCTTGACCGACAAGGGAGAAACCGTGGCCCTCATACTCCTGGACCTCTCTGCGGCCTTCGACACTGTCTGCCACCGTACCCTAATACGCCGCCTCAGCAACGCCGGCATCAGAGGCAAGGCCCTGGAATGGATCATCTCCTTCCTCTCCGGAAGAACCCAGAGAGTCCGCCTCCCCCCCTTCAGATCTACAGCCACGGAGATCATCTGCAGCGTACCCCAAGGATCCTCCCTCAGCCCCACTCTCTTCAACGTCTACATGACCCCCCTAGCGAACATCGCACGCAAACACGGACTCGACCTCATATCCTATGCCGACGACACCCAGCTCATCTTATCCCTCACCAACAACCCCACCTCAGCAAGGACCAGACTACACGACGGTATGAAGGAAGTAGCAAACTGGATGACAGACAGCCGGCTGAAACTGAACACAGAGAAAACGGAGGTCCTCATCCTCGACCCTACTCCCACTGCCTGGGACGACTCCTGGTGGCCTCCCGCCCTAGGCAGCACTCCCCAGCCCACCAACCACGCACGCAACCTCGGCTTCATCCTGGACTCATCCCTCTCCATGACCAGACAGGTCAACTCAGTGACCTCAGCATGCTTCAACACCCTCCGCATGCTCCGCAAGATCTTCCGCTGGATCCCCATCGACACCAGGAAGACCGTCACCCACGCCCTCGTCACCAGCCGCTTCGACTACGGGAACACTCTGTACGCCGGCATCACCATCAAGCTGCAGAAGAAACTTCAACGGATCCAGAACGCGGCCGCACGACTCATCCTGGACATACCCCGCCACCACCACATCTCCGGACACCTGAAGAAACTCCACTGGCTCCCAGTCAACAAGAGGATCACCTTCAGACTCCTCACCCACGCACACAAAGCATTGCACAACCTCGGACCCAAACTCATCAACAACCGCGTCTCCTTCTACACTCCTCCGCGCACGCTACGCTCGACCGGACAAGCCCTGGCAGCCGTCCCCCGCATCCGCAAAGCCACCGCCGGAGGAAGATCCTTCTCTTTCATGGCAGCAAAGACCTGGAACTCTCTGCCCAGCCACCTTCGCGCCATACCTGATCACCTCTCCTTCAGAAGGCAGCTCAAGACCTGGCTCTTTGAGCACTGACCCCTCCCCCCCCCGCCTTGAGACCCTTAATGGGTGAGTAGCGCGCTTTATAAATGCGAATGATTGATTGATTGATCATGCCTTTTCCGGTGGTTAGCTTTCCTCGAGCGCAGCAACCAAGTACTGAAAACATGCGAGGCTCGCTGTTTCCCGTCAGGTTTGTGGACTACTTTTTATCTTTTGTTCGCAGCGCGATCTCGCTTGGCAGAAGTCAAGCGCTTTGCATAACATCGACCCTGTTGCATAGTTAATTGCACTTTTGCCGGTTAAGTAGATAATTGCACTTTTGCTGATAGGTTTCACTACGAGTGAACTGTAGCAGCGCGATCACGCAGTTTTTTTCTTTCTGTATGGAAAGAAAAATCCGGTTGGGAGTTTACAACTGCTAATAGCTGTAACTCAGAGAACTGCGAGACCCTAGTGCATTGCAAATGCTTGTTTCTTTTGGCAAGACACGAGCTTGCTACACCATGGCCGTCTTAGACCAGTGAGTAACACTTCCACACCCACTATTTAACTTCACGTTTTCCCCCTTTCATATTTAGTTTTTGTTATTGCCAGATAATGGGCCTTTGCCCTTTATACTATGCTTCACAGCAGTACATTTAGGGGCTAGATTTTCTAAGGTAGGTGTGGGTATTCGTGTGGTGGTGAGCAATTTTGTGCTGCACACACAGTCTTTTATAATTGGTAAAGTAATTAAGTATTACAAAAAATAAAACAAAAGTAAATAAGCAAAAAGTATTGTGTTGCTTTATGCCACACGAGCTCCCAGGCAAAACCTTAATAAATAACCCCCTTCGAGTCCATTTTTTCACCCCACTTCAAAACAAGTCAGTGGAGGAATTTCTTGGAAAACATGATGAAAATATGCATTAGAAATGACCAGCTGCAATAAGGAAAAGCTCCCAAGGTACCATGATTGAAATTACCGTTTTCCCTGGAATTAAGTGCCATCGTCCTGTAATATTCTGCATAACAGGGTGGGCTCTTTGTAAATGTTTATATACCTGCTCTTGTGATGCCCTTTAAGTGTTGTGTTATGACCAGACCCTGGGATCTTTACCCTCAAGTCCTTTAATAAATGCCAAGAATGATTTTTGTATGCAGTGCTTATCTTCATGGATCATATAATCTCCTCCTATCAGCCTGCTGGTTGATACTGTGCACAGTGTGCAGGCAGCACATTTCATTGGTGATCATAACCCTCCAAACACTGGTGCGGCAATCTTTCCCAAACAAAGTCTTACCATGAGCCTTCTCTTAGATTTGGCAAAGTAGAATACAAGGCCCCAGAGATAAAAAGGTAGCATTTCAAAATGTAACATACCTTACTCTGGGGATGCTGTTAAAAATGTTTCCAGTGTCCAATACCGAGGGCCACTGGAACTATGCGATTCTGCAGTGGCTACATTTTTCTGCAAAATTATAGATTTGCTGAATTTGCCACATAACACATCTGCTGTATAATCTGCAGATTTGAATAAAAATAAATCTAACTTAAATGGTTCTAAATCACAGCAACGCATGCTGCCACACAGTGGAAGGTCCTTAGCAAAGGTTGACTAGTCACTTTTCTGTTGATTATTCCTATGTTTCAATATTAAACTGAGATGCAACATATGCTCAGACAGTGTTAACAAATGGAAAAAATTATAAAGTAATACTATCTGAAAATATGCTACATTACGCTCCCTAATTTGCCATTTCTTGCTGCATAATTTAGACAACACTGCTGCATAATTTTGTCCTCTCTTGCTGCATAATCCAGTGTCCCTGACACCTCAGGGCCCAAAGAGAGCCATGAGAAAGGCCCGATGAATCAACCTTCTTTCAAACATACTCTTGGAGGATCTTTCACATGAAAGAAGTATATCAAATTGTATGGGCTTCTTACCACCTAGTGTGCAAGAAACCTCATTTGTAACCTACTACTGTTGTTGTTATGTGAAATTAGTGTATATCACTGTCTATACTTTTGGGTAGCACCTACTAACCTTTAGTAGCCTATAGTTTGAGTCTTCCACATTCTTAGCCAAGCTCAGCAGCCCGGAAGCAGGGAGCAGAGGGAGGCAGAGAGCCAGGCTGCTGGCAACGGGGACCCAGGTAAGACCCTCGTTTCACTTTCTCTTTTATTTGCACACGGGGGCCGGCACTGGGCGTGGACAGTATTTGCACATTAGGGGGCCTGTGCATGGAAAGAAGGAAACTTGCAGTCAGAGCTTCACTTAAAAAGAGGCTGTCTCCTAGTCCCCAGAGTCCCTGGGAAAGGAAGTGGTGTTATTGGGTATGGTGCTGAGGCCAGCCGGGAGAGCTGGAGACCAGGGAAGTAGCTGCCCCTGAGTGGTAGTCCGGCAGCCCCCACCACATAGAGATGTGTGTGGCCTGATATAGTGCCTTAGAGCCCGGTGGCAAGCAGGGCTAGGAACTTTGTGAAAATACTAGGCTGCTGGTGGTGAGGTGGTTTGCTGCTGCTAGTGCTGGGCCCTAAAGAAAAGGCAGTCTGAGTCTGTGTGTAAGTGCAGATGAAGCAACTGCAAGACTGGTGCAAGACAAGGGATGCGCTTGGCCCTCCGAAACAAGTTTGTGAAGGAGGGCAGTTGGTGCAGGGAACTGTGCAGGCGTGGCTCCAGGCCAGTGGACTGTATCAGCACAAGAGGCCTGAAACTGCAGCTTTCGCTGCCGAATCGGTATTCCCTGGCCTAAATGCTCCCAATCCCGGAAGCGCTAAGCAGGGTCAGGCCCGGTTAGTACCACTAACCAGGCCCGACCCTGCTTAGTGCTTCTGAGATCAGGCACATTCAGCACCAGGTTGGTAGGACAGGTGGCACTCCGCCGCACGTGGAACTTCGCGGAATTCCACAGAGTTTTTACCTAACTCCATGGAGTTCCACGCTCTGCCCACCACTAAACATGAGCACACCTTAGTGCTTATTTAGAGATTGGTGCAAAGTTGAAACATAGACAAGTTATGTTTTCACTCATTTCTTTAGAATTACACCAGTTGCAAGTTGAGTACAAATTGAACTAACTCTCTTCGTTTTTGTCCCACAATTTTTCCTGAATGTACATAAAATACTAAACCAGATGGTAAAGCCTGGTGCAATAACTTACTTTGTCACAGAGTTTCAATGCCTAATCAGTCTTTAAATGCTACAGGAAGGGCGATGTGTAGATGTGCATATGTTCACTGAGAAATCATCTAGACCCCGCCCCCAAACTGCGATTTAATCTGCATATTGTTCAGAGAGGAAAATGTAAGGAAAGAGGCTTTCTGCAGGTTTCGCCTCAGTTTTTGCTCTCACTTGGACTACTAGCTGCTGGTTTTTAGACTCTGAGAGTGAACTGAGGCCTGCTAACCAGACCTCAGTTCTGATGATCTAACACCTTACAAAATGTATGTCTAATTGGCTATCCCTAATTGGCAAGTACTGGCATAATTATAAGTCCCATGTATATGGTATCCAGGGTATCAAAGGCATGCAAGGCAGATTGTCCACCCAGGGCTGCAGCACTGATTGTGCCACCCTGTGTGTGAGAAAGCATATAAAGGCCCCAGCCTGCCACTGCAGACTGGAAGGGCAGTTGTCACACTGTCAGTTGGACTTTGCCATTATACCTAATGGCAAAGCCACCATGTCCCTTAACACTATATATAAGTCTCCCCTAAGTAAGACTTTTCGAGCACTATAGCAGGAAGCTGTATATTATTACTCAGGACATGAATGTTTCTTAGCAGCAAGACTCCTAAAGTTGTTGTTTTCATGTGAAAAAGTTAGTAGTCCCATTGGCTAATACAGGGTTACCAGCTAACTTCTGAATGAGTCTACATAACTGGGTACAGTAAGGGATCAAATTAACTGTGGCATTAAACATGACCTGATGCCGAGGTAGAATTTAATGTCACTATTAAAGTAATGCAACTTTTAGAAATTTGCCATTCTGTGACCAGTTGGTCCAGTAACCTCACACGGGCACTGGCCAACAGACAGTTTTCTGCCCGACTGAGGAATCATGTGAATGACTCCCAGGCTTGGAAACAACAGCAGCCACTTAAAGGAGAAGTGTCACCTTCCTTGTGCAGAAAGCTACTGAGAGTGCTAGTCCAAAATGTGAGCTTCAAAGGTGAAGCTGCCTTTAGTGGGCAAATAGCGATAACACTCTAGAGGTGCTGCTCTTTGTTCTATTAGACAGACTGGAGACAAGGACGGAGATTGAGGACCAGTGACCCCAGGTAGCCTCATCTCTAGGGTGGGCTACTAAGCTCCTCACAGTTGAGAGAAGGCTCAGACATCCTGAGAGTGGTCAGAAAAGTGTACTCTGGGATTGCCAGATGCCACACATTGCCAGAAAGTCTTCCCCAAGAGGGAGGGGACCTGTTAGCCTATTGGCTAGTGTCTGTGTTGTCCCCTCAGAGAACTTTCCTGGGATAAATGTAGCACCTCTTTCACCCTTAACCCCATATCACATCGGAACTGGGACAAAGACTGAAGAAGAACTGCCCTGATGGCCCCTGACCTGCATATAGAGGGGCTGCACCTTCTGCTGACTGCACCTTCTGCACTCTGAC
Source organism: Pleurodeles waltl (assembly GCF_031143425.1). Taxonomy (NCBI): domain Eukaryota; kingdom Metazoa; phylum Chordata; class Amphibia; order Caudata; family Salamandridae; genus Pleurodeles; species Pleurodeles waltl. The sequence goes on along the minus strand of NC_090444.1, from coordinate 665,870,196 downwards.
CTGGCAAGGTTTGGACTGTACCTGTGGCTCCTGACTTAGTGAAAAGTCATGCCCCAGCCCAACATTGATGCCACTGGTCAGTTGGCTGTCTCCCTAGAACAGCACCAAGGACATTAAAACTGAAGAAGCCCAAACCAGCAAGTTGGTATCCACTTCAGAGGAGTCACCACTAAATGCCACTGGGCACGCCCAGAAACTGATCCTCCATGGCCAAAGGTTTCCCCTGAGCCAGCAGGACTGAAAGTGTCATCAGAGTCTAGAAAGGGTTGCCCAAGAAGGACACTAGCCTCCACCAAATGATTTAGCTATGACTGCAGTGTTTGGAGAGTGGTAGGCCAGCCACAGCTGGCACTCTATTGTCCCAAAGAGGACTTTGTTAGACCCCGACCTCTGTGGTCAAAGTCGTCCAACATGACCCGCGGACTGAGGAATCACCACAAAAGCATGCAGTCGACTGCACAGCAACCGGATCATCTTTAAGCATCTTTTCATCCTGTATCCTCAGCATCAGGACCACTCCATTAGAGTCTATGGCTGTCATGCTGTAAAGTTTGGAACTGGACTAGAAAATGCTCTGGTTGCTAGGTTGCTGTCCAAATCTACTCCATTGACCCCCAGATCTTCTCCCTGTCAGATTTGGTTGCCTAAGGCAGGCCAGTGTAGTTAAACAAACTCTTTACAAACTTTTCGAAAGTTTGCAAACTTTAAATTGACCAATGCTTGTTTGCGGTTGAATTAAAAAGTGATGAATCTTTAAAAATGTATATCTCCAGAACCCTCTGCTGGATTTTGCTCATCTTGGACTCGAAATATTCATACAACCATAATCTACTTTTTATAAATTGGTGTTGTGTTTCTTTCGTGGTGGGTGGCTTTCTTATTTTATTGTTTGGTACTGTTAAATGGTATACACTAGGGGCCATATGTACGAACACTTTTTCCCATAGACACAGAATGGGTAAAAACCTTTGCTACATCTGGCCCTAGGTTCCCTTGTGCAAGCCTTGCTGGTCAAAGCAATAGCTACCCAGGGTTGATCTTAAGGTTATTCAAACAAGCCTGACAAGTCCCAAGACAGTATTTGCGAGTTTGGGATCAGCCTGCACAGCCAGGCCCTATAATACACCCAAATCCTCACAACAATGTTAGCTTGGAAATTATTTAGCGGCTTAACAGTTCTGCACTGGCAGGATTGCCCAGAGACATGCTTCCCTAACCACCAGATCACCTTTAAAACCCACCCTAGTAATCAGAGGAAATGTGTGTTTTCAGTAGAGTGCAAATGCTGTCCTTTCTACCATTTTTAGGAATGGAATCAAAAGTTGCAGTTTACATAACAATTTACTATTATATTTCTCAAAAATCCATATTTGGTACATACATTTTAAGGCAAATGCATGGAGAAAAAGTATTAGATTTGGTGTCTGAGATATGGTTTGCATGACTGTTGTAAGAATTATGGATTGTGGTCCTAACCATAACCTGTGAATTGCAGTGTTTTTTGGTTTTAATTTATAAACATAATTCCAGTTTATCTATTGTTTAAGCAAATGTCCATGTTTTTTTAAACATATGCTAATGTTTTATTATCAAACACCTACTGCAACAGTACTCTGGCCCAATCAACCATGAGCTGAAAGTCCCTGCTGCGCATGGCTTTTGACCGGGTACAGTGGAAGTTGGCTTTAGGTACCATGCCCCGTCCAACCTTCTATGGGTAATAAACCCTTACTGCACAGGTCTTTGGCTGTGCATTGCACGGGGTGGTGCGATTCTTAGCCTTCAGGCAGAACCAGCGTATGACTCTCCATAGAGGGCCAACCCCTTCTGCATACAGACTTTGGCCTTTGCAGCGGGGGGTTGGCTGCAGGCGGCTAGGCCCTGCATCCAACTTGCAGCATGAGCATGCAGCCAATCCTGGTTGCACTACGCATTTGGCTGTGTACAGCTGGGGCTAGCTATAGGGGCTCACAGCGTTGCAGGCAACTAATCACTGCTGCGCACATCCTTCATCCGAGTGCAGTGGGGATTGGCAATGGGGACTGGACTGTAGGCAGGCCCTGCTACTAATCAGCTGCATCTGGCATATAACTACATGTGGCCATTGGTGGGCACAGCAGTACAGCACTGAATACTCTTTTCATTTTGATTTACAGGATGTATGAACCCATGCTCAATTTATAAATCAGGACCTTCCCTGATTCTTACAAAAACCAACTGCAATGCTTATGACCTCACAATATTTATGCCAATAAATAGCAATACCTAAAACCAAAACGCAACTAAGCCACAACACATACTCAAACCAATAAATGAAACTTAATTCATAGCTGTTTCTGTGGTAAGGGTAACATAATATGCAATGTCATTTGTAATATAATTGACAGCATTTGTAATTGTAGCAGTTGTTATATAGGGTGAGGTCATGAGCATTGCATTGGGTGTGCAACTTAAGGTTAATGCGGTTGTTGTGCAAGATATGGATTGATGTTTCAACTATGACTTGTGAATTTCAATGGGCTTTCAGTTTTAATTCATATGAACAACTGTATTTTAACTGTGCTTTTTAAAATGAATTTCTAAGGTTGTTTTAAACATATGCTAATGAGTTATACACAAGCCTAACCACAACTTCATTTTAAGCTTCAATTTTTCTATCAATCTATCTATCTATCTATCTATCTATCTATCTATCTATCTATCTATCTATCTATCTATCTAGCTATCTATCCATTTATCTATCCATGTCCAGAGGCTGGATTATTTCTAAGAAAACTGTCTAAACTTTAAACAAATATGTGTTCCCTCTAAGGTGTTCTTACACAATAACAAATAACAAAGTGATGGAAGGAATACCTGAATTAATGATGACTCAGCCTCATGCCAGGCCATCATTTTTTTGACACTGTACATTTTAAATAGAGACATGCTGACTGTAAATCAGTCCTGATCTGACTCCAATAAGAATAGTCTGCTGACATCTTGCTATTGGAGTATTAGCAGTGATTGATGGCTTTGTTACAAGAAGTACAGTGGGGATGAGTTAGATTTGAAGTTCCTTTGAGCGGAGTATAGGCTTGGCATGGCAAAAGACCTTTGCACTGAAGTAATAAATATGGGAACATGTTTTTTTATTAATACAATTGTTCTAAATAACATGTTCTATTGGGCTACATTTATTTTCACTGGCATTGAATAGATAGATAGATAGATAGATAGATAGATAGATAGATAGATAGATAGATAGATAGATAGATAGAAAGATATGTTATGCGATCTTTGGTGTATTTCTTTTGGGGATAAGATTATCTATCTATCTATAGATCTATCTATCTCACTTATATATATATATTAGATTATCCTTTTTTGCAGTAGAACAAATCAGGTATAATCCTAAAGGAGAAAATCGGACCTTATTGTTGAGACAAAGGGAGTCTGAATTGATTGCTGACCTAGAGACCTTTTGAGCCCGAGAGGTCTCAATTTAGATGAGGAACTGAGTATCCATCTAAATCAATAGGAATAAATATATATACTGAGAGAATAATATAGTATCTCGATACTTTGGCCGGATCTACACAGATATGGCGTATCTTCTTTTAAACACAAGGCAAGTTGCTAGACTGTTCGGGATTCCTTTGGTGGGAGTTTCCTGCTTATGTTATATGTTATATCTCATGGAAGTTTGGGAATGTTTGACTTAGAACATGTACAGGAGTATGAAAATTGACATCATTATGAAATTCAGTATGTCTGTCTAGTTTAGGAAATGTTATGGAGAGTAGAATTATGATAACAGCCTTCGACTAGAATGAGTCTCTCTTCTCTTTCTCTCGCTATTTTTTACATTCTTTACAGGAGGAAGGGAGGTGGCCCTTGGATTCTTTGGACACTCCATCCCCACTTTTCCTGTGGTAGTGTTCAACACTTTTTTATCAGATAAGCACTTTGGTGTCTTTTTTGTTTGTGTGTGTTAATATTATTGGTATATACATTGTATTGTATTGAGGAAGTGATGGGGATGGGAGTGTCGCAAACAAGGTTTTTACACTACATGGTAACCCAGTAACGATACAAGTTGTATAATATTTCAGGTATGTAAAGAAAGAGCCTCAAAAGGAGAGTATGCATTGACAGATCTGCCCGATTTATGTTTAGCATGTAAACCAATACAAACACGATTCTATGAGATCTACCATATAGGGCTTGAATGTTGAGGGAAACTTTGAATGGAACAATGCTCCTATTAGAATTATTAGAACTATTAGAACTATTGCAACTACAAAAATTATGGGTGTACAGGTAATAGATCCACCTGTTTATATGTCCAACCTTAGGAATAACATTACACATCACTGGCCCACATGGGCTTGATTGATAAACAAAACCTTTAGAAACAATTAAAAAATAAGAAGAAAAAATTTAAAAATGGAAATATGAAAGAAGAAATACAATGAGGTCAATGGCTTTACAGGTTGAACACTGCCCCAAATATGCCTATTCTTACTATCGCAAGAGCATTCACATCCTATACATGAATGAGGGTCAGGGTTACAGCTATATGTTAAAAATTGGAAGTCAAATATTTACACATTTACATCTGTTGTCTGCAAGGTTGGAGCGACAGCCTGCAAATGTGGTTTTAAGTCTGTCAAAACTATGTACAAATGAACTGAAAGGTATTTGTGACTATGATTATTTTGATAGTTCAATGGGACAACATGAATTAGTACATGTATTTTTTACCATTCTGATATGGCGGCATTTTGCACAGGGTGTGTTTTTTACTTTCTTTTCTGTTCACTAAGTATATATGACACAAGGGATGAAGTGCACAGGTCATGTGATCAAGGTAGCGTAGTCGGCCGAAACACATTATTTTTTAAGTAAAGCCCTTTCAACCTTTCCATCTGAGTGAGCGTCATTCTAGTGTTGTAAAATTGTATGTGTGTGTGAATATATATATATATAGTATATATACTGGCGCTCACCAGTAGGTAGTTATAGTTGTATGGTTAGGACCTAGTTTCCATTGGAAAATAGTTTTTTGACTTGCCTATAACTTTGGCACCGTATGATGAATCTTCACAACATTTTTTTTTTAAAAGAGGCAGAAGCTAGCTCTTCGTCCAGAAAGAGTGCTTTTTGTTATTTGGTGTAAAATGTGTTCAGTCGTTTTTGAGATATTAGAGGAAAAAGAAATATTAATATCCAAGTGTAGCGTAAACACAGATCTCATGGTGAGATCTGATTGTCTGCCAGCAGTCAATCAAAAAGTGCTGGTAGACATCCTGGGATAAAAATACATGGTAGCACCCATTTAAATGTATTGTAGTGAATGGCAGGTTTTGAGAGTCACAAGGAGAATGTATAAAGGGTGATAGATATTAGTTATAATATAAATCATTTGTTGCTAAGGTGTCTTTACCTTGTGAAAAGCTTCTGTTGGGATTTCATGAATCATGTTTGAGAGAAAACAGTTTTCTCATGATTTTCCCATAGTGGCTATGGAAGGTGCTCCAGAAGCTAAAAAGAGAACATATTTTCTATAAATTCACAGCCATATGAGAATGAAGTCTGACATTCTCAGTAAATCGTGTACTTCCAACATGAGCAGCCTGTCAGCTGATTCCCTTGTACATTACTGCATCCTCCCAGAGTGTTCTAAAGAACAACTAGGGAACTAGAGCGCAACGAGAAATACTAATGACAAAAGTGTGGCACACCTGAAGCCATCTTGTTTGAATCAAACTGGTAGAACTTAAAACATTCACTTTAGAAAGGAACAAACTGAGAGGACTCATTTTGTCATAGAGATTATGGTTAGTGCTGTAGAAAAGAATGCTAGGACACATTTTAAGTGAGTTCTCAAACATCTTCCTGTTGTACTTTCAACAGGAGCAGCCTGTCAGTTGATTCCCTTGTGTTCTACTGCAGCCTCCCAACTGTTCTAAAGAACAACTAAAGAAGAACTAAAGCACAACTATAACTACTTATGACACAACTGTGGCACACCTGAGGCCAACTAGATTGAATCAAACTGGTCAAATTTAAAACATTTATAGTAGAAAGGAACAAAATGAGGGGTTTCGTTTTGACATAGAAATTATGGTTAATGCTGTAGATGGAAAAATTAGGACCCATTTTAAGTCAGTTCTCAAATATCTTCCTCTTCCGTTTCTTTAAAACAGTCTGACGTGTGGACTGAAACATGCCCTTTGAACACCAGCAGCAGACTCTCAGTTAACTCCCTGGTGATCAGCAGTTTACCAACATGTTCTAATGAGCAACTAGAGAGCTAGCATTCTGAAGTTAGGCCAAATATGTGGCACATCTGACCACCATCTTGATGGAATTGAAGAGGAAAACTAAAAGCATTTTCTACTGAGGATACTGCAGTAAATAAGGAAATTAGGGAGCTTCATAACAAATATGTTTCCCAAGATGGCCACCACAGAAAAACATCACCCAAAGGTAGCCCTAGTATAGCCCAATGACAGAAGTGTGCAAAACACGTATTTTTTTGTTTTTCTACAGTTTTACATAGCGCGGACTTGGCCCAAAGTTATTGACATGACTTGAGCATCAGCTATATCACTCAAGGACATATTCCTTTTGAGCTATAGGGATGGGGAGATTAAGAGTTCTGCCCAGAATCACGGGATATCGATGTGACACTGAACCTGGTTCCCCCGTTGCAAAGTCTGCAGCTCTGGCCATAACTCCACATTCTCTCCCCTAAGTGTAACATACAATCAAGTGAGCAACTGGATAAAAAAAAGATCAAAATAGCAAATAATTTAAAAGTGCGTTCTTACTATTTGAGAACTCAGGAAATATTTCCTCATTTTAGTTTTTAAGTGCACTAACCATATTTTTGATGGGAATAAGACCCTCTTATTTTCTAAAGGAAATGCTTTAGGTATTACAGTTTTCATTACATCAAGATGACGTCTGGCGTGCTACACTTTTGTAATAAATATAGAATGTTAGCTATCTAGTTGTTCATTAGAATACAGATGTGGGAAGGCAGAGGTCAGGGGCACAGACTCGGATAATTGAGGGCAGGGAGGAGGGTGCAGAGGCAACAGGTTGACTATTCTGGGCAGGCAGGAAGGGCAGCGGCAGCACAATGGATCATGGAGGGCAGGGAAAGGGGGGCGGGGCTTCAAACCAGCCATGCAGGACAGACAAGGGAGGTTGTGGCAATATAACAGACCACTGAGAGCAGAAGGAAGAGGCAGTGGCAGTACAACCAGGCATACCTACAGGCCCGATTCAGGTAGGAGACTCCTCTTGATGTTTTTAAGCCCAGAAAGGCTTTATTTTATCTGTCTTCTACCTAAAATCTCTTATTTTTTAATGTACATCAATGGGGGAAATCAATTCCCCAGGATTTTGTTTTCAAAATCTCCCTCTTACCAAGTTCGAAATGTTGACAAGTATGGTACATTGGATCACTGAGGGCAGGAAAAATGAGGTAGGGACAGGGACTAGGCTAACAGAGGGCAGGAGGGAGATGAGCAGGGGCATCAAACTGACCTTACAGGGCAGGCGTCAGGGGTTGCAGTAGCACAATACACCACACAGGAAAAGCGGTGCGGCGGTGCAGTACAATGGACCATGGAGGGTACAGGGCCCTGCACATCGACAACAGATAGCAGAGGGGAAAGAGGCAAGGGCAGCAAGCTGACCATACAAGACAGACAGGAGGGACAGTAGCAGCCTAACGGACCATAAAGGGCATGAGGGAGGTGCAGAGCATGACAACAGACCAGACGAGGCAGGAGGGAGGGATAGGGGCCTGGAATGGAAAACTGAGGGCAGGGGCCAAAGAGGAAGGGCTGGAGCAGCAAGCAGACCATGGAGGGCAGGCAGGATGGGCACTGGAAGCACAATACACCATGGGGGGGGCAAAAGTGGGATTATAGTGGCATATACACAGACAATGGAGACAAGGTGAGAGGTAGTCAGGGGCAGCAACCTGACCACACAGGGCAGTTGGGAGGAGCTGTGACAGCACAGAAGGCCATGTTTGGCAAGTGGGATGGCTAGTGGCCGCACAACGGCCATGGTGGTCAAGAGGGAGGGGACAAGACTGTACACAAAGGACCATAGAGAACATAAGGGATGGGTAGGGCTGTGACACAGACAAGAGAGGGCTAGAAACTGTGTAGGTAAGGCTTTATTTTTTGTGAACTTAGTGCTTGCGAATGACGCCAAGCTGCAAGCTTGGAAAGTAATAATAATGCAGCCCATAGAGCAAAAACAACGGGAATGGGTCTAGTGCAGGGGCACTGTCTATACTGATATGTACATGTACTGTTTAATTCCCTTCTGTACAGATTAAAAAAGAAGCACATATTAAGTGCTATGTCATGTTTGGCTCAAGTGTGTCCTATGCCATATATATATCCTGTGGCCTGTATCATTCCAAAATGGTGCTGAGAGAAGCTATCTATCTCAATTACTTCCGTTGTTGGCACAAAATGCAAGGAAGTAAGTTGAGACAAAGAACGGACTGGTCTGGATTCAGATCTTCTGGTCATGTTTGATGATCATGTAGTGTAGCTCCTCTTGTTATTGCTCAGTTGCTGAACCTGTTAAAGTTCTTTATTAAACATCTGTTATATTTTTGTTTTGTTACATCTATGATTATAGTACCTTCATCAGCTTTATCCCAATTATTTTCAGGGAGCAAAATGGGAGTACTCCAGAGGCCAGGCTTACATCCCCCTATCTGCCAAACAAAATGAACATAATGGGGAGCCATGGGTAATGAATAAATCAAGGGAGCCGTGGGGCGGACACGTTTGGGAACCACTGCTTTAGGGCATTAGATATTGTTACTTGAGATAAATATAATTAGTGAATTTTATCAGTTTTGTTATTTAAAAAGTTATGTGTATTTATGTATATGTGCATAGGGCGAGTGGTTTTGACACTATTTAACAAATCCTCACAAACCCTTCCACAAAAAAACGTTCATCCACTTTAGCTCATCCTGGAAAGTTTTGGGGTGATCCATCAAGTGAGGACCAAGAAAAAAAAAAGAGGGGGGGGGCTAAATGTGTGTTCCCCTTGCAAATTCCCATTGGAATTTTAAGAAGCAATATTGAAAACCTAGTGTACTGTACCCTTTTAGGCATAGAGGGATGAATAAATTATGCAAAAAAGGAAGAAGGGAACCATGGGTAGTTCCCAATGTTTAGATGGAGAGCAGCTTCTTTATATGGACCACTCTATAAAACCATCCTCACTCTAAAACTACTCCTCTTGAATGTCTGTTTTTCTAGCAGAGTTTTGAAGCATGGGATTAGCATAGTGCCATCCACACCAAACTGAGTGATAAAGTCCTTTGTCTTTTTTGCAGTAAACTACGCATAGGATCAACTAGTGCCATCCATGCTGAGCTGAAAAAGGACAAGTGGCAAAAGTATTTTACCACTCTGGGCACAGTATTACAGGTCTGAATTGGTAGCATCCCATCCCAGGCAAGCCGGTATGAATAAAAGCAGTCCCTGACACGTGTTTTGCTCTTAGAGCTGGTCAAATAAACATGACTTTGTCCAGACACAAGTGAGCACACATTGTAAGTCAAAGCAATACCTTTTCAGGCTTAGAGTGCTGCATACAGTATGCAAAAAAAGGAAGTAGGGAACTCTGGGAAGATACAATGGGCCTGATTACAACTTTGGAGGAGGTGTTAATCGTCCCAAAAGTGATGGTAAAGAGACGGATATACCACCAGCCGTATTACGAGTCCATTATATCCTATGGAACTCGTAATATGGCTGGTGTTATATCCGTCACATTTGGGACGGGTTAACACCTCCTCCAAAGTTGTAATCAGGCCCAAAGTTTTAGTTGGAGAACAGCTCCTTAAAATTGAACACCTTACAACAACATCAAACACTTTAAAATGGCTCACCTCAAATGTTTATTTTTCTAACAGCAATTTTAAGCATAGAATCAGCATAGTACCACCCACACTGAGCTAGAAAAGTAATAAAGTCCTTTGCCATTTTTTCAGCAAAGTCTTTAAGTCTAGGATTAGCTAGTGCCATCCATGCAGAACTGATAAATGACAAGAGACCAAAGCATGTTAGTACTCCAAACGCAGTATTACAGCTCTGGATTGGTAAAATACTATCCAAGAAAACCTGAAATGAACAAAAGCAGTCCAGGATACATATTTCCAGTGCATAATTTGTAAATAAAAACATGCTGGTGCTCAAAGCCCTCCTCTTAAACACGAGGCTGCTGCATTTAAATGTGCGAGCAAAGAATACTGAGGCAGCGTAATACTGAAGCCATCTCGGGCCTCTTCAATCCATTTAAAGCCACTCCCTGCCCCTTCCGCTCAATCTAGCAGCCTTCTGCTTTCTACTTTTGTGACGCTTTTTCGTTGTTCTCTTCCTCCGTCTTTCCCATATGTGTCTTTTGCTCACAGCAAATGCTTGAAGCAGAAGCAAAAGCGCCGGCCCTCAAAAATAAGTGCTGGTGCTCAGCACCGGAAACAACAAGCACAAATTAAGCACTGCATGTTTCACTTTTATTAAATCAAATCAAATCATTAACATTTATAAAGCGCGCTACTCACCCGTGCGGGTCTCAAGGCGCTGGGGGAAAAAGGGGGGTTATCGCTGCTCGAACAGCCAGGTCTTTAGGAGTCTCCAGAAAGCGGAGTGGTCCTGGGTGGTCCTGAGGCTGGTGGGGAGGGAGTTCCAGGTCTTGGCCGCCAGGAAGGAGAAAGATCTCCCACCCGCCGTGGAGCGGCGGATGCGAGGGACAGCAGCGAGTGCGAGGCCAGAGGAGCGGAGGAGGCGGGTGGGGACGTAGAAGCTGAGGCGTCTGTTGAGGTATTCCGGTCCCTTGTCGTGGAGGGCTTTGTGTGCGTGGGTGAGAAGTCGGAAGGTGATCCTTTTGCTGACTCGGAGCCAATGCAGGTGTCTCAGGTGTGCGGAGATGTGGCTGCTGCGGGGTATGTCGAGGATGAGGCGGGCCGAGGCGTTTTGAATGCGTTGCAGGCGATTTTGGAGTTTGGCTGTGGTCCCGGCGTAGAGGGTGTTGCCGTAGTCCAGGCGGCTCGTGACGAGGGCGTGGGTCACGGTTTTTCTGGTGTCGGCAGGGATCCAGCGGAAGATCTTGCAGAGCATGCGGAGGGTGAGGAAGCAGGCGGAGGACACGGCGTTGACTTGCTTGGTCATGGTGAGAAGAGGATCCAAGATGAAGCCGAGGTTGCGGGTGTGGTCTGTGGGGGTCGGTGCGGTGCCGAGGGCCGTGGGCCACCAGGAGTCGTCCCAGGCGGACGGGGTGTTGCTGAGGATGAGGACTTCCGTTTTTTCAGAGTTCAGCTTTAAGCGGCTGAGCCTCATCCAATCTGCGACGTCCTTCATACCCTCTTGTAGGTTGGTCTTGGCGCTGGCGGGGTCCTTGGTGAGGGAGAGTATAAGTTGGGTGTCGTCGGCGTAGGAGGTGATGATGATGTCGTGCTTGCGTACGATGTTGGCGAGGGGGCTCATGTAGACATTGAAGAGTGTCGGGCTGAGTGATGAGCCTTGGGGTACGCCGCAGATGATCTCGGTGGGTTCTGAGCGAAACGGAGGGAGGTAAACTCTTTGGGAACGGTTTGAGAGGAAGGAGGCGATCCAGTCCAGGGCCTGGCCTTGGATTCCGGTGGAGCGGAGGCGGGTGATTAGGGTGCGGTGACAGACGGTGTCAAAGGCAGCCGAGAGGTCGAGCAGAATGAGGGCGACTGTTTCACCGTTGTCCATCAGGGTTCTGATGTCGTCACTGACTGAGGTGAGGGCGGTTTCAGTGCTGTGGTTGGTTCGGAATCCGGTTTGTGAGGGGTCGAGCAGGTTGTTGTCTTCCAGGAAGGTGGTCAGCTGTTTGTTGACGGTCTTCTCTATTACTTTGGCTGGGAAAGGCAGAAGAGAGATGGGGCGGAGGTTTTTCAGGTCGCTCGGGTCAGCCGTAGGTTTCTTTAGTAGGGCGTTGACTTCGGCGTGTTTCCAGCATTCGGGGAAGGTAGCAGAAGAAAAAGAAGAGTTGTCAGAGAGACATAGCTTTGTCCAGACACATGAGAGCACATGAGAGCACTCAGTATAAGTCAAAGCAATACCTTTTCAGACTTCTACACACATATTTATTTACTTATAGTATATATCTATATGTATATAGTGCAAAATGCTATTTATTCCTGTTGCGGAGTGGGGGAAAGGCCATCACTCAAAAGAGTGTAAGCCTCAAAGGGAGTTATGTTGGTCAACGATGGTAATAAATAGCATATTACACTCTGCATATCTGATTTATGCCATGACATTTTTGATGTTGAACTGTTTATATAAAAAATATTTAAGACAAAACTAGGATAGAACAGGTTAAAACTGTACTGTGGTAATAAATGTGTAACTGTGCATTTGTTAGTACAGTTGCACTAAATAATGTGTGTTTATTGGCCACATTTATTTTCACTGACATGGCATATAAATATAGTAATCTAATGCAGAAGTAAATGTGCAGATTTATTCCATCGGACCAAAGTACATAGTGGCCATTGATACATTTTCACAAAACTACCTTGCTCACAATATCGGGAAGTAGATAGGCAGAAAAATAATGAAACATAAAAACACAGGAGCAAGGAAACAAAATAGAAAGTGAAAAAAGTAATGAATAGGACAGATTGATAGGAAAATATTGGTTTTAGAGTGGAATAGGGAGGGAAACAGGCAGGCAGGAGCAGGCTGGAGTCTGAAGTGCCACACCTTACAAAATCTCCACACGCAAGCATCACATTTAGCATGAGTTTGTGATTTTTTTGTTATGCAAAGTGCACCCTCTCATTAATTTTGGTTACAAGGAAGTCCATTTCACTTAATAAAATAGAATTTTGTGTATTGTCTGATTTTCGGCTTAATTTCCGTAAATGAAATTATATGAGTTTTACCCAGGTTTAGTTAAAAAGGATTGACATCTCCACTAACCACATGCATCTGAACACAAGCAAAAAAACACACTGTTAAGCAATAGATCCTCCAGTTCGACCAGTTCTCAGTTTGTGCCGGTGTTTTCAGGTGCTGCTCACAAGCACTCATTTTTGGGGACAGGCATTTATGTTTCCTCAACAGACTTTGATACAGTGCACGAGAGAGAAAAACAAAAGGGAAAAAGAAGGAAAAGCAGTGACAATGGGAGAAAGTAGGGTTGAAAAAGAACCTACAAGAGCGCTGTGAAGAGGCAGAGGGTTTTGGTGGTAGATTGAGGGGGCGTGCAGGAGGAATATTGACTACACTTCCTTTAGTATTTGCCACCCGTACCTTCAATAACACTTCCCATGAGTTTCTGAAGAAAAGCGTGTGGCATGATGACACTTGTCCTGTTGCAAGTTATAGTCAGTCTTCCCGGATCCACATGAAAGGGCACCCTAAACAGAGTGTACAACATAACATAACGGAACACAAAACAACATAAGGTCATCTATAATGTTACCACCATATATAACGATAAGTAAACAAAAGCACCAATTACCCATGCCAGTTATTTTTCTGGCTATTGTATTTTTTCACTTTTCATTTGCGGTGCTTGTCACTGGATCTATACAGAAGTATTATGATTTTATATTGTAAAGGACATCAATTCTAATTGAACAAAATCTTAGCATGAATTATTGTTCTGGTTTGGGCCTTCTGGGACTGTGTGTTTTAACAATGTCTTGTTCTGAAAAAAAGAACACTGTGTAGCATTCCAGAGACCACTAACACGTTTGCTAGCTGTTAAGTTGTATCTTAGTGTGAACACGTTGCCCCCTGTTAAGGACGGCGCTTCGTTAATCGCATAGCTCCCTGAGGTAACGTTAGTCTAGTAGCATGCTGCTTATTGTTGCCTGTTCCCGTGTGACCTTGTTGACATTTCTTCCTGTACAAATTGTTGCAACTATTTTCCTGGCCTTCGGGAAAACTGCGTAGCACGTATTGTCCGAAATGTTTGCTGAGACACAGTCTCAATCAATTGCATTCCACCAAGCAACTGAAAGGATACTTTAAGAAGGACAGGCTTCGAAACAATCTAGCTCCAGAGAGAACAGAGCGCGTGTTTGCATGCGCGCGTGCATATGCGTGCAGAGGAAATACACAGGCTTGAACTGAGTATGCGGAGCCAATAAGGTCCCTGAGTCAGTCAGGCCTGTAAGAAGGACCGCCATGTTGTATCATTAACACTTTTATGTTGAGAGTCTGCACTCAAAGGGATAGGTACGAATGCTGTACGTCGCATGCTCACGTTAGTTCTGAGAAATAACAAAAACCGTTAAATCAGCACGTCAGTGAATATATATACATATATATATATATATATATATATATATATATATATATATATATATATATATATATATATATATATATATATATATATATATATATATTATTAATTCTACATATGCCTTTGTTGCTCAGGAAATGTTTTATTTCATACCAGCGACATCCGTAAATATCGGATCACATTTTAGGAAAAACCAAGAGCACTGGATTGTGAAATCTGGCACTTTGGAATAGTTTACTAAATTGTTTCCGTCTCTGAATAACGTTGGTCATCAGTGACACTAGGGCGCGTGCTCTGGAGTTTGCCTGCAGAATTAATGATCTGAAAGGTGTTTATGGAACATTAGGTTAGCTGGGTAATGAGAAGATTAGTAGTAAGAAAATGTTCTGCAGGTACATAGTAATAACCCGAAGTAATCCCGTGTTGCTTTTCTAACCTGGGGTCAGCTATCTCTTAGTGTAGAACTCTTTCAAGCAGGGGCCTTTTGCTATTTCTAAATCTCCAGCATAAATTAAAAATACGCTTTCCTCGGAGTTATCGCGGGGATCGCCCAGGGGAGTTTATCCAGCCGGTTTTGCAATAATGCCTGGGTGTTTGGGCAGCTGCGGACCACCTGGAAACCGGATTTGGAAATCCTTAAAGTATACAAACTGGCAGGCCATGCCACAGAGGCTTCAGACATCATTCTCATTAAAACGTTACGGCACACAGGAGCCTAGGAGGGTTGATGGCAGGGCACTTACCCTACATCACCCATGCGGAATGGTAGTGTGTCAGGCCGCATATGTTCTACGGCATTCTCTTGCACACTTACAACTTCCCACTACCGCATAATTCTTGCAAATAGTATGGAGCTGGACTCGCCTCCCCACTTCTGATTCAGTTTATTGATGTATCAACTGGGTTGGACACAAATAATCTACATAGAAAATAACGATAATATGAATACTAACTTGTTCTTAACATAGTGCTTAGTACTTCAGTTTTATCACTACACAACAAAAATGGAAAGCGGGTGTCACCATTAACGAAATGTATCTAATTATTAATTAAGGCAGCTCATGAAACAGTATGGCCCAGATTTTCCAAATTGACACGCTGAGCAGTGCAGCAGCAAAAAATGCTGAGCTGAGCTGGTGGAAACGAGAGATCACGAGAGCGTCATATTTAAAGATATATGGCATTGTACTCCCCTCTCCCTAGCTCCCGTGCAGAAATCTGCTGCTGTTTGCCTGGCACACACATTTGCACCATAGTGGAAGGATGTCTGCGTTAGTCTAGCATGAGTTGTGTACTACAAGGATAGCCTTCTAGTACAAAATACTATGCTTAGACACACTTTATAGCTTTTCCCATTCTGTACGTGTCTTTACAATGCAGCATGCATAGTCGGAAAAGAAAAGGGAAATATGTGATTTTGCCTATTTGGCATGGGCACTGTTTTTTGAAGCAAGACCATGTTTCCTTTTTTCTAGTAAATAACATTTTGCGTCAAAAACCTTGGGGTGTTCCATGGGAATGCCCATTCACCACCCATGGAACGCCCCCTTGGCGTTAAGTAATACAAAGCAGCACTATGCTCTGGCTTGTGTTACTTTTAAGTGAAAGTAAATATGTACAAAAAAGATTTTGCATCGATTTGAATCAATTTTGGATGCAAACACAGTGCAAAATTGTAGTATATATATCCCTTTGTGTCTGCTTTCCGTTACTTCAGAGCGCATGACAGAGGTGTGATAAATTGCAACAATATAACAGGAGATTGCATTCCTGGTGGGGGATTAACCATGTCCAAAATTCTTCAGCTATAGCCCTATTTTATGCAGTGCTTCAAACAGAAAAATAGAAGTGCAGGTACCCTATTACAGAATAACTACTGGCTTCTGAGAAGTGCCCATGCTCTGCAATTAAAAGTATTGCACCTCTGCTGATAAGTACTGCTACTCTTCCTCTCAAAATAAAGAAGAACCAGTACTCAGTATCTAATTCCCAATTACCACTTCTGGATTCTTCCCTCCTCTATTCCTTCATTATTTTGTTCAAACCTACTAACAACCTCACATATCCTCTGCCCAAATCAACTCATACTAATACTAATACTGTACTCATATTTCCCTATACTAATCCACCACTAATCCTTTTGGGTTCCGGAGTAATGTGGTACTTGCCGAAAAGTGCTTCAACGCATCATCCAGGGTAGTAAGCGCTATATAAATACAATGACAATTACAATACCTGCCCATTGAAAGCACTGTCTCTGTGTTAAGTGTAGTTGTATTTCAGGATATCACATACAGAAAAGTTGTCTGACATATATATTGCACCCTAAACATCGTTTAAAAGAATATTGACCCACTGGGTGTACATTTTCTCTTATTAATTCCTTTGTTAACTCCAACTGGGCAACATTTTTGGAGATTATATTTAGGACACAATATGTATGTTAAACGATAATTTAACAACACTATTGTGGCTCCACATTGTTAAGTTTCTTTAAAGGCAATTCAGAATATTTCTTGTAATTTGGTGTGGATCTTTAATTTGGGCTAAGAGCATTGCAGAGGACCCCATGGAGAGCTTTAAGAGGCGGTCTGGCGTGGTCTCACTTACAAAGGTAAAGGGAAGGTCTGGCTGCCTGGTTCAGAAGTCTCTGAAATTTGGCGACAAGAGGTTTTTTGGGCAGCCAGACTACATGGTTTCACAATAATGGAAGGACAAAAGGATTTCACACGTTCTTTCACAAATTAACCTTGCAGATGTTTGCTTTTTTCATAAATTTTTACCCTATAACGTATTCTTTCCGGACAGAAAAATTTGTTAAACCGATCATATCACCTTTGTGCTATTTCTTAAAACGTATTTGTCACAAGCTGTGCCTGAAGTGCATATTGAGGTAGAAAATAGACAGGTCGCCAACAGGGATTCAAAGATTTTAAACAAAACCTACCGTCAGTTTATTACTTAGAAAAAACATGACAATTCACAGATCACAGCAAAGGTCCGCAGTGCCACAATTAAATACCATGCGTTGTAAAGGTTAACTATTATTGCTGACCTACCCATGTATTATATATACCTTTTATTATGTATACCTTCATGTCCATAGAGATGTACATAACAATTGATGCATTCCCAGGTCTTACATTTTTTTGGGGTATGCAGAGACAGTTATAGAATCATACACATGCAGATCACCTGTGCTCAAATATGTACGTATTCTGTCCCCTTCTTTTTCACACTAATAATGTCACATTTAAAGTGGTTATAAAATCAGAAGTAAAAACAGTGCTTAATTTGTGAATAAAAACTTGCCGTGCCCAATACCCTCCTCTTAAACACACAGCTGCTTCAATTAAATGTGCCCACACGGAATACTGAGGCAGCGTAACCCTGAAGCCACCTCTGGCCTCCTCAATACATTTAAAGCCACTCCCACCCCTTTAGCTAACTCTTGCAGCTTTCTGCTTTCTCCCAATGTAACGCTTTTTCGTTTTGCTCTTCCTCTGTCTTTCCCATATGTGTCTTTTGCTCGCAGTCAATGCTTGAGGAAGAAAATAAGTGCCGTCCCTCAAAAATAAGTGCTGGTGCTCCGCAACAGAAACAACAAGCACAAATTAAGCACTGAGTAAAAATGGGCATATTTTGACATTCAGACAGAGAGGCTCACAATTGACACATTGATGACGCACACAGATATACACAGACAGACAGAAACACAGATACACACACATACGCACACACACACACACACCTTCAAGGACATACATTCTGATAGAACCAAATTGATAACTGTTTTCTAAGATATTTTTCTGAAGTGTACCACTGATAGTGTAAGGGCTTGTTACAGATTGTTATTCAGTTTTCAGTATGACAATGTCCATAACACTGAGCAAAACAATCAATTAGTTCACTGGGTTTAAACATGATTTTTATTTTAAATATTTTTTAGTCAGGGCATGTTGTAGAATGTTACTTTATGAAGAGATATTGGTAATAATATTTGAGTATAAATTGTTGAAAATAAATATTTGAAAGGGTTTAATGTAGTTATTTATTTAAAGGTTTTTTGTAATCTCATAGCAACTTTGGAATGTAACAAGGACACAGACATGCGGGTCCAGTTTACCAGTGGACTGTGTAACAGCAAATGTAGCCATTATGCACTTGAATGTTCATTTGCCATTGGTTTGCTGTACAGTTTTTTGACAACTCAAGGTGCTCACCTCTGTGCTGTAGATGCTGAGAAGTACTGCAGTTAACTTGTGTCTCTAAGAAGCTGGGCCCTGACTCAATTTGTTTGGCTAATTAGTATTGATTTACACATATGCTGAAGGTGTACTTTTAGGTTTAAGGCTGTCAGACGCGTTTTAGATAGCTTGAGCATTTGAAAGGCTTTCAGGGATGGAGGCTCTCAGATTTGGTGGATTTGGCCACTTGCCCCTATTTACCTGAATTTGGGGTATGCTATAAACTACCAGAGAAGAGATAGCAGGTTTCCTCCTAGACTGGAGTTAGGTGCTACTGATGTACTGTTGACATTATTTTCTTGAGAACCAGGTCCATCCTCCTGTAGGAGGTAAATCTGCATATCAGCCAAGTACATTTTGATTCGTAGATGAAGAAACCAGACTAGTACAAAAAGGTCGATATTGAATAGGAGTGGGTTAAGCCAAGCCTTAGAAGGTCAGAAGATGTACAAGAATGCATTTGATTCGGAATGATCAACTAAGTCTAGTTTTGGGTTGCGCTGGATATATTTGCGCATTCTCAAAGAGCTTGTGTAAAGATGGAGCTAGTGGTGTACATGGTCACATGCAGCCATGAAGTTACAAGGTGTCAATACTGTGGGAACGTCAACTGGGGTACAAACCCGTTGGATTTCCTCCCCCTTTGGCTGTCTCATACTTCACTGGTGGTCATAAAGCACACTATTATTTTCCACATATTCATGTACTTGTGTTATGACTTTGTGTTCTAGTATTATAAAGGAGAAGGTAGATTAGAGGAAATATCATTTTCTATACATATTTGAAGCACAGAAAACTAGTCCATCTTAAGTCATAAGTTAGTTCTGTAAAAGAAGGTGAAGCCAAAACATAAAAGTTTACAACATTAAACAAGCCTAGGCCTAAGGAAAGCCATTTTTATTTAGAAGTGTATGTTAGCGTCGAGAAGTAATCTGAACATGACAGTATCAGGGCTGAAATATCTGATGACTCAATAATTTGGGATGGATATGAGCCTGCAAAGTTTCGTCTGAACAATCCTTTCACTTGGATACAACATTGTGAGCATGTTCGGTCAATAAAATCAAATCTTTCTATAGACAAAGGTTTTTCTAGCACCATCACTGGATCGTCAAAACTGCTTTTACATAATTGAATTGGAACCTAGAGATAGCAATAATTTCACAGCCACTAAGGTCTTTTAAAGCGCTGACGTAGCCGATTTTGACAATGCAGCAACTATAAAAATCATTGGCCCAATGTTAAAAATATAAAACATCTTTAGTGAGTAGGCAGTTTTTGCTGTTTCAGATTCCCAATGTGGGCATATATTGCTTAAGTGGGTCTTATAGCCTTACCTGATCAATTTAGGTGGCTGCCTCTAGCAGAAAACAATGGCAATTGTGATTGTGATATGAAGAGTAAGTTTCTTATGTCCCATTATTTTTGTGTACTAAAATATACTTTGGTCCTGTTTTTAATGCTAATTCGGTAACAAGTGTTAATGCACCAGTGAATCGCGTCTTACTGTTAATGTCACCAGTAATAGCACTGATAGGAGGAGCAATATTTCAAAAAGCCTCAAAACGTCTACTGCAATAGTAAATTTCACTTGTATATTCTGTATTGTTTCATAATTGTTTGTGGACTTTCTTGTCTAATACATGTATTTTAAATAATAATGTTTGAGTGTTTTCCTCCAAGACACAGTATTTAATGCAGTAAGTTCTGCAGAGGGTGGTTTGATAACATCAGTTATGCCAATATACGAACACTGAAGTCGGCAGAATTGGACACACCAGGAGAGTACAATATAATGGTATGTTATTGTAGGAGCTCACTTCCGAATTGTGATCAATAAGTGTAAAAATCATTATTGGGACATGTAAATGGGACACCACTGGAATAAATAGCAAATTTGTAAAGATGTTCCTTCAGCACATTTTTGAAGTGTTTTCTCAAATTTTGCATTTTTCTTCAGCATTACAAAGTTTGCAAATCTTTAAAAAAACTAATTATATTTACAAAAATATTTATTAAAATCAAATTCAACAGTGAAGTAGAGTTTTTGACAAATAACAAGGAAAAGTAACTTTTACAATGTTACCTTTCCCGTGCCTGAAGTTCCTTAATGCTAATTTGCATTTGCTGTCCAAAGTCGCCCAGCCAGTAATTAGCATTTGAATATGTATTAATGACATAAAGTCATTAATACATATTTAGAGAAGATACAAAATAGATCAGTTATTTACAGGTTGATCTAAAAGGGCTGGGATGACTCCTTTGAGCTCAGCAGAAGGGTCATGACTGTGTCATTTTTGACATTACAGTATCAAATCTTGATGGAGTGTCAAATCCTGTTTGATGTGTCTACTGTGTTTCATTTAACACTTCAGGCACATTTGAAAGGCAGGGAAAAGGACGTAAAGACAATTCTTGAGTATCCACATTCTGGAAGCTGAAGGACCCAGCTTTATCCTACAGACCACTGTCTCTGGAATTTACATATAAGACTCTGGATCTACATGAACGTAAGTAAACAGGATGCAGAGACAATTCTTCAGTATTCACTGTCAGGTTGCTTGAAAACCATGTTTTTGTTCTGCCAGACTTCTGTCTCTGGGTTTATTGTGGGTACAGTGGCTGCCTCAAACTTTACTATTAGATGTGGGAGGACATTAGGATTACTGTAGCACACTCCCCACACACACCCCTAGCTCTCACAGCCCAGGTTTAGTGTGGCTGAAGACTTTTGATATGTTGAAAATGCCCAAAGTGGATAGAATTATCCCCAGAAACTTTTACCCCATTGGTTAGGGAATGCCCAGGCGTCATTCCCACCCATTAGCTTTAATAAGGCATCTCCAGTTATCCACTACAGAAGAGGACTAGACCTGCTGCCTGTGGCCTCAGAGGAAAAAGAAGTGGACTTCAAAGTTCATAAGGCTGGCCTACGGTTTAAGCTATAGGGATACAACAATCTTCAAGAGGCCTTTCCTTGTACTGCGAAGATGACCATTGTCAACTGGGCCTGGACTTGATCATGCTTTTGGCCTCTGTCTTACAACATGTGAGTCTCTGAGTGCCTCCCCTGAGGTCCTGGGAAGTTTTACAGGTGTCCTCCTGTGGTGAATTGGGACTTAAAAACTAAGGGCCAGATTTACAAGGCCCTTGTGCCTCCTTGCGCCACAGTAGCGTCATTTTTTAACACTAATGTGGCCATAAGGAAGCCATCTCCCAGTGCCATATTTACAAAGTGGCACAATGCTTACATTGCGCCACTTCGTTACCCCTTGCGCCACATTATACCTGCACCAGGCATAATGAATGCAACTGGGAGTTCCACTGATAGGAGGCCCAGAAAACTGGTGCAGTGAGATCTACAAGATTTCACTGCATAATTTTTTCAGTCATTTTTAATGCCTGCAGAGGGCAGGCGTTAAAGTGACAGACCCATAGTAACCTATGGGTCTCCCTAGTGCTTTGATTCACTAGTGCCATAATTTATGGTGATTATGCTTCAAAGCGCCACAATAGCATCATGAATTATGACGCTATTGTGGAAACGACCGCCAAGTTGTGTTGTATTGTAAATACGGTGCAAACATGGTGACGTTAGGTGGGGCGGGGGAGACGCAAGAAAAGTGGTGCATCAGGACCGATGTGCCACTTTCTTGTAGAGCTGGCCCTAAGGACCTAATTTTGATCTTGGTGGATGGGATACTCTGTTACAAACATGACAGAATCTTGTCCACTGTATTACAAGTGCCATAGGATATAATGCACTTCGAACACTGCAGACAGAATATCTGTAACATTTGTGATGGAGTCTCCCATCTGTCAAAATCTGAACCAGATTCTAGGTCACAAGATAAAATATTTTAGAATAACACTGATTTGGTATACCCGACCTGTATTACAAATTCAGAGTGCTATTTTTACTTAAAACTTTTAAAATTCTTATCTTCATTTCTCCTTATTGGATTTTTGTAAATTTGGTGTCATTTTTATTACTGGATTTTGATCTGATTTTATAGTTTGGTTTGGGATTTTTATTGTTTTGCATTTTAATTCTATTACTGTTTTGGTACTGCATAAATACTTTATACATTTCCCTAATTTAAGCATGTCTGCTCTGTGCATTAACTACCAGAGGGTTGGGGTCAGGTTAATTTAGTGACTTTAAACGTTCTCCCTGACAAAGGTTTTGATTATTCCTTGAGTTGGGCAGTTACTCGCACCTAACAATAATCTAATTTCTTACATATAGGCAGGGATATTTGTGCATTTATGTATATCATTCAGAATTGTTTCATGGAATGTTAAACAATTAAGCAATTCAATTAAGAGACAGAGAGTTAATTCTCATTTAGGTAAGCTGAATATGGATACTGCTTTATTGCACAAGACTGTCTGTCTGAAAATGAAGCCTTAAAACGTCGGAAGTATTGGGTGGAAAGCATTTTCATCTCTTCTGCTTTCAAGAAGAAAAATGATTTCATTATTCTTTATAACAAAATCTATATATTATTGTGATCTGTCAAGATAAGTTTGCTGTAGCCAGATAACCTCTTAATGAATTTTAAATAATAATGTCTGAGTCTTTTCCTCCATGACACAGTATTTAATTCTCAACAAATCATCAATTACAATTTTGATGTATATTCTGACACATATTTATAATACTTTCTGAAACTGTATTGCAAAAACATATTAGATTATGATGAAGAATATATCATACTTGGAGAGAATTATGGCCAGAATATGGATCCTTTTTAGAAAGGAATTCACAAGATAAATGTATGTATATATGTATATCTAACAAATCACAAAATAAATTCTGTTCTGCAATTTTCAGAAGTGTTTAGCTTAAGCTTGAGCCTGTGTAATTCTGAGTCAAAAGATTATGGCGGTCATTCTGACCGCGGCGGGCGGCAGTAGCCGCCCGCCATGCGGTCACGGCCATTTGGCCGCTCCACGGCCATTCTGGCTTTCCCGCTGGGCCAGCGGGCGCCCGCCAAAGGAGCGCCCACCGGCCCAGCGGGAAAGGCCCTGCAACATAGAAGCCGGCTCCGAATGGAGCCGGCAGTGTTGCAGGGGTGCGACGGGTGCAGTTGCACCCGTCGCGATTTTCACTGTCTGCTATGCAGACAGTGAAAATCATGCTGGGGCCCTGTTAGGGGGCCCCTGCACTGCCCATGCCAGTGGCATGGGCAGTGCAGGGGCCCCCAGGGGCCCCACGACACCCGTTCCCGCCATCCTGTTACTGGCGGTGAAAACCGCCAGAAACAGGCTGGCGGGAAGGGGGTCGGAATCCCCATGGAGGATTCTCCCAGCCGCAGTCGGAATGCCAGATGAAGCACCGCCAGCCTGTTGGCGGTGCTTCCGGCGACCTCCACCGCCAGGGTTGGAATGAGGGCCTATATCCCTTTCTCTCCAGGACATTGCTTCCAGTCCTGAGCACATTACTTATTTTGAGTAAAAACGTATCTCAAAATTTACCTTATGCAGAAATTTGTGAAATGTTAATTTTAGACTGTGCTCCAGTAATTAGAGATTTTGATCTTGTTCAATTAAAGAAATTCATGAAGATGGATATTTAACAATCCAGTGATTGCTGATCCTGTATTCACAACTAAATTTCTAGACTTAGATGCACACTTTTTTATGATCCACAATCCCGCTCATACCTCTACCCAAAGTGTTTGGGATTCTTTTGAGGAAGGAGCATGTGCTTTTGTAATTCATTTTCTTACCAATAAAAAGAGAAAATTGAAAAAATTAAGTCCTTTTTCACTACATTAGTTTAGTTTATTTTAGCTTTAGAAACCTCATTGTGTAAACTTCGGCAAAATCCTGATATATATGGTTTTAAATGTGGTGAAAAACAATTAAAGTTGCATCTATATGCTGACAATATACTTCTCAACACGTCTTATCCTTTAACGTATCTACCAGCATTTTTCAAAGAAACTGCAACTTTCTCTAGTTTGTCTAGATATAAACTAAACACACATAAGTCTGAAATTATAAACTTAAAGAAATTCTGGATGAAACAATGATTTGTTTTTGTGGAATTCAAAAAGAATAAAAGATTGCATGTTTGGCTTTCTAATTCGATTAAAAAAACTGTGGAGATGAACTTAAATGAGATCATATAGAAATTTGATAATTTAATTGCAAGATGGAACCCTTTACTTTTATCCTGGTGGGGAATGTTAGACTCCATTAATATGATGTTAGTTCCTATCACAAAATATTCTCAGTTTTTCAGTCGGGTACATATTATCACACTCTATTTACAGAAAATAACCTCTTTCCTGATAACATTTTTATGTAATAGGAAAACAAATTTGTATTTTCTTTCTATTTGAAGAAGAGCAAACGGAAAGATGGAGTTAATTTCCAGAACTTGCAAATATAACATAACAACTTCTGCTTCAAATATCTAGGGGTTTAGTTGGCAGATAAATAATATTTCTGAGGCATCTATGGTTTATTATTGAAAGTTATTTTATGCACCCTTTCTCTTTTAATGAATTGATAACTTTCTCCATGCCACCTTCACACTTGTCAACTCCGATTTGTGAGAATGCATGCAAGGTTCTACGGCCTTTGTTGTAATTAGATGAAAGAACAAGGATATTATCTTAATTGCGCTATTTGATATAACAAGAAGATAGGATTGAATAGCAAATTAATTCACTGGAAACATTGATGGGATAAATGTTTGATTTAAGTCCACCAATTATTTTAAGACAATTATGTATTCCCATTTACCTAACTCAAAAAGAATTACATCACCAAGGTCAATTGAATACAAAGACACTCCTCTTAGGGGAAAGGTATAAGAGGGCATTATTGTAATTTTCATGTTAATTTATTAACATAACGTTCTAAAGCATCAATGTGGTATACATTTCTTAATGGTAATATTAAAAGACAGAAGTTGAAAGTGGAATTATTATGGGCAAAAAAATTCAATGTGAATTGACATAGGAGAAATTTGGTTAAAATTACATAAATCCTCTTGTGCAGCTAATCGCACACAAACTGTATTTTTCACTTATAGTAACCTATTAATAACCTCTGTTTCATTAGAAATACTCACTAATTATAATGGCACTGCTCTTGTAATGCTTTGACTAGTGATTTAAAATATACGTATTTTTATTTGTCCATGTCTATCATTTCTGGCAGCTAGTATGGGATCAATTAGATATTACATTTCAAGTCAATATTAGGTTTAAATTTACTAATTTATTTCTAGGACAATTTGTCACAAAACAAGCTCTTAAATATATTACTGGTCATCAGTAGACCTACACATCAGGAAACAGTCAGCATTGAAAAGCTTCTCCAAAATGTTCAAGCCATAACTAAACATCTCTCTTGACACATTTGCCTAGAGTAATCACATTCACAGTTAGAGTAGATAGCAGCTTTTCTCACAAACCCAAAATACAATGAGCAACCTTTGTGCTCTGTTCAAAACACTCTCTAGTAACTTTACCAAAATGAAACTAGTCAACTACCAGAGGAACCTCTTTTCTTTGGAAACATCTTTTCTAGGTCATCTTTACTCTTCTTGTCTGCAATCTCTACACACTTTCAACATCCTAAACATATTATCCTGCACAAACTATACTGCAAATACCCCCAAATGATAAACAATTTGTTTTCAGCCTTACATGGATTCTTTCCTTTGGAGGCCTTATAGGATGCAAAATCATCATTTATATTTGAATTATTTTTTTCATTGTCAGATGCGATGCTGATGCTAATCAGTTTAAACAGTGGAGTTTGAAACAGGATGCACAGTTAATGCAAAGGCCATCACTCTGAGTGGCCTGGCATATGAGTGCTATAAAGTTGCCCTGGTAAAAAGCTATATAAAAGTATTCAATAGTTTCAGCATAAAGTTGTATCTCCCCATACAGGGTTTTCCTACTTGGAATTAGGGATAACTTGAAGTATCCATATTTACTCATCCAATTACAACAATTACCATCTGCAAATGTTACAATTTTTTTCTTGGAAAAAGTACACAGCGAAAATACTCTGAAATATAATCCTTTGTACAATTTGTAATGCTGTATTGAGGCAAAAACCAGCTTGCTTCTGATTCAGAATTACCAGGCTTCTCAAAGTAAAGGCCACTTGAATCTAGGTAGTTTTTATAAATTACTGAAACTGTGGTGCATGAGCGGGTTACTTTATGCCACTGCTTATAAAAAATATATAAAGCTGTATATATATTTACAAATCACATGGCTCAACAGCCATCCACTACCACAGTTAACCACAAATCCACATCGCCTCTGAAGAAGCTAACTCGAATGTCTGCCTGATATCCAAATCCATCATCAAAAACACTAAATTAACAGGATCCAGCAAGCTCAGTTATTATTGGATGAGTGGACATAGAGCCATCTTTTCCAAACCATTCACAGGTGCTTCCTGGCTGATGTGTAACGCACTGTCCATTGCATTACTTTTTACTTTTTATTGTGTACATTTTAACTCTGTTGTCCCCAATCTAGAAATGGGATTAATGTATGCAAACTGTGAAGAATAACTGCACCCAATAAATTATTATTGCTGGCAGTAAGCGTTGGCAGTGCTCTGTCTGTCATCTGAATTTCTCTTCAAATACTCAACAGTCTAGTAAACATTACATGAAGTAGAAGGCAGTGTAATATTAAACTAATTATCACTGCTGAACATACTTGTAAAAATAGTGTACCTTTCCCTCCAGATTCTTCTGTTAAAGGTGTCATGATTAAGGAAAGCAGATATGTGACACTGTTAAGCCATCCTGTAAATACAACAAACATTTTTATGTTTCACCTGCACGAGCACTTGCACGCTGCTTGCAAAATCTGTTGTCAATCAAAAAAAATTAAAAGGGGCATAAAACTAGCCTCTTACTTACCTGAACTTACCATTGGCTCAGCCCAACGTCGCTCTGATTTACATGCTTCTGATAGGCCAGCATGTCGTCGTGCTTCACTTCCTGTTGTCTTCTCCATCTTCTTTGCCATTCTTGCCATCAAGTTGCCTCATCTCCGATTACTCCTTCTGGTCACTTCCCATTGGACACTGGCCACTTCCTCTGGCTTTGACACTGAAGGTACTTCTTTTTCTTTTGTGCATGCCAGCTTCTTTTTTCGTGATGTCTCCTTTCTTCACTGATGCCTTCTCTGTCTTCCTTCTTCTCTGCTGTCTTCTTTTCCGGATGCTGTCTTCTTTCTTCACTGGCCTCTTCTTTCTTCTTTACCACATGCTGTCTCCTGTCTACTTTCTTCACTGTCATCTTCTTTCTTCTTCACCACATGCCGCCTTCCGTCTTCTTTCTTCACCTCTCGCTTCTTTCTTCTTTACTGCATGCCATCTTCTGTATTCTTTCTTCACTGCCTTCTTTCTTCTTCACCAAATGCAATCTTCTTTCTTTACTATCATCTTCTTTCTTCTTCACTGCATGCCATCTTCTGTCTTCACTGCCTTTTTCTTTCTTCTTCACTGCATGTCGACTTCTGTCTTTTTCTTTACTGTTGCGTTCTTTTTTATTCTTCACCACATGCCGTCTTCTGTCTTCTTGCTTCCTGTCTTCTTCTTCTTTGTCACAAGCCGTCATGCCAATAGGTTTCGCCTTTGTTTCTTCTTTCTTTCTAACTTTACTGCATGCTGTCTTCTGTCTACTTTCTTCACTGTCTTCTTCTTTCTTCTTCACCACATGTCATCTTCTTTCATCAATGCTGTCTTCTTTCTTCTTCACCACATGCCGCCTTCAGTCTTTTTTTCTTCACTGCCCGCTTCTTTCTTCTTCACCGCATGCAATCTTCTTTCGTTACTGCCCTCCTTTTTCTTCTTTACTGCATGCCATCTTCTGTCTTCTTTCTTCACTGTCATCTTCTTTTTCCTTTACTGCATGTCGTCTTCTGCCTTCACTGCCTTTTTCTTCACCACATGCCATCTTCTGTCTTCTTTCTTCCTGTCTTCTTCTTCTTTGTCACAAGCCGTCATGCCAATAGGTTTCGCCTTTGTTTCTTCTTTCTTTCTAACTTTACCGCATGCTGTCTTCTGTTGACTTTCTTCACTGTCATCTTCTTTCTTCTTCACCACATGCCATCTTCTTTCATCAATGCTGTCTCCTTTCTTCTTCACCACATGCCGCCTTCAGTCTTTTTTTCTTCACTGCCCGCTTCTTTCTTCTTTACTGCATGTCATCTTCTGTATTCTTTCTTCACTGCTGTCTTCTTTCTTCTTCACCGCATGCAATCTTCTTTCTTTACTGCCCTCTTTTTTCTTCTTTACTGCATGACATCTTCTGTCTTCTTTCTTCACTGTCATCTTCTATTTCCTTTACTGGATGTAGTCTTCTGCCTTCACTGCCTTCTTCTTCACCACATGCCGTCTTCTATCTTCTTTCTTCCTGTCTTCTTCTTCTTTGTAGCAAGCCATCATGCCAATGGGTTTCGCCTTTGTTTCTTCTTTCTTTCTAACTGGATTACAAATGTTAGAACAATTTTAAAATGATAATGTTTGTTTTAAATTTGATAAACCATTAACGATTTATCAAATTTAAAACAAACATTATTATAAAACTTTTCTAGTATTTTAGAATCCAGTTAAAAAGAAAAAACAAAGGCTAACCCTATTGGCTTTTTCCAATGCTTGTTATTCTGGGGATTGTAGTTTTTATGTGGATGTGTACCCTGAAAAGTAATACGTTTCACAAATAAATAGGGAGGGCATCTCACGTGTTCGAGCTGCTCCTGCCTGATGACTATAAACGATGACCTCAAAACTTTTTGTGTTTAATTAGAGGTTTTTTGCCCACCGCCCCCACCACCCCTTACTTATTTTGTTTAAAAATGCGCCTGCGCTAAAAGAGAGCCCGTGGTGTTTGCGACGCCTTTCCCTGCATACCGGAGGGGAGACAAAAGGCCGGCTGGATTATCTGAAGATAAAGCTCTCGCGTGACGTGCAGACAATGAACGAATTACAGACATCCAGCCTCCCTCCCCACCAACGCATGAATAGGCCCCCTGATCCAGCAAGCCAGAAGGGTTGCTGCGCCCCGCTCTCTGTCCCTCCACCCCCGCGCCCTCTTTCCTACGCCTTATAAAACAACTGAAAAAGTGCCCAATGTCATGCAGTAGCAACCGCTGTGAATAAATGCATTCTCGGGTTACGCATTCAACGTCAAACTCCTGAAGAAATCACCAAGCATATCAGTTTTTAAGAGTAACATTCTTGCTAAAAAAAAAAAGGCAGCACATTTTTGCGGCACTCTTGGCCTGAAAAGTGATAGCATTTCAAATTTGTGGTGCTTCTCACATATTCGTTTTCCCTCTCTTTTAAATGTGTTTTTCTCTTCCAAAAGGTTAACCCCCAACGCCCCCACCCCCCAGCAACTATCCAACAATAGGATTTGTTGTATCACTGAAAGCGTGAGAGGCCTTCATTTGCATACAGACGACTCCGAGGGCATCTGGAAGAAGGGCCTATGTGTTTTTAGTACCCTGCCCCTTCCATTCAGCGTTGAGTTAACAGTGAGCCTGCCCGAGTTTCGACGGCGTTGTGCTCCTTTTGAGCGCAGCAGAAGTAAACAATGACGCAGTTAACCATTTTGACCTGACGCATCTTCTCCTTTATTTCTCCTAATTTTCCCTAACCTGCTATTCAGCGTCAACAG
This sequence comes from Pleurodeles waltl, assembly GCF_031143425.1. Classification (NCBI taxonomy): domain Eukaryota; kingdom Metazoa; phylum Chordata; class Amphibia; order Caudata; family Salamandridae; genus Pleurodeles; species Pleurodeles waltl. The sequence goes on along the minus strand of NC_090444.1, from coordinate 665,839,941 downwards.
TGAAAAGATACTGTCACTTTAAACTCAAAAAATGCAAATGATGACTTTCCTGCTTCTTCTCGTTCATTAAGTTTTGCTTTTCGGTGGCGCTATTAATAAAGATGATCCAAATTGAATTATAGGTTTCATTTTCTCTTGGATTTTTCACCTTTTGATCCCTTATTCATATTTTTTTTCTCCCATGCACTGATACTATTTACCCTGCATTCTGACAGTGGCAATGACTCTCCAGAGAAGACAATTTGTGAGCGAAAACTTGGGCATTGGTTTTGTAAAATCGTGTAGTTGGTTTAAAAACTGTTACCAAAGCAATATTACCTCACCTTCAAAACTTGGAGCTCTGCGCTATGATTAAGGCGACAGGAATTATGTAGAAGAGAGGACCAAATCATGTGGCAGTCGTTGACTAAGGCAGCAATTATGCGACAAGAAAAGGCACATTATGTGGCGTCATGAAGCACACTTTGAGGAGAATTACTTCACAATTTTGTCTTTTTTATGTGTTAACCCTGCAGGACAATCGTTTCTTCTCATTAACATCAGCTTAACACATAAAGAGACCTGCCACATTGCAATGGCCAACGGAGGACTTTAATTTAGTCCATCACTGAATATCCCCAAAAAATAATATAGGTAACTGCCTTTAACATCTCACAATGACAGTCACATATGGGATGATATTAACAAAGTTCACCCTAGAAGATAGCTCTACAATTTCTCCCTTCATTCTACGACTGCTCGAGACCATAAACCTTAAAAATTATACCTCTGACTGGACAATCAGGGCTTTAAGCAACTATAGGCTAGATTTACAAGGCCCTAGAGCCGCCTTGCACCACACTAGCGTAATTTATTTATACGCTAATGTGGCTTGAGACAATTTTTCACTGCGCAATATTTACAATGTGACGCAATGCATGCATTGCGCTGCTTTGCGACTCCTTGCACTGCATTATGCCTTAGTGATGCATAATGCATGCAAGGGGGGTGTTCCGGCGTTAGGAGGCCTGCAAAAACGGTGCAGTGAAATCTACAAGATTTCACTACACTATTTTGGAGTCTTTTTTAACACCTGCTGAAAGCAGGCGTTAAAGTGATGCACCCATTTTAATCAATGGACCTCCTTGCACTTTGCTGCACTAGCGGCAACATTTTTGATGCGAGTGCAGCAAAGTGCTACAGTAGCTTCAAAAATGTTGACAGTATTGGCCTAACGTGCGCCATTGTGCGCCGTATTGTAAGTATTGCACACCCATGGTGCTGTTGGGTGGGGCAGGGGTGACGCTAGAAAACTGGCGCAATTTCTTGTAAAAGTGTACTATGATCAAAATAAATTCTATAAAGTGATCTGCACAGCTGTTCAACGATGCCAGCTTACTTAAAAAACATACAACTATGTGCCGGTCTTTCACACTTCTTCATCATTCACACTGCTAAGCACTGAATTCCATAACATGATGACTGCACCTCGGTGGTTATCACGCACAACATTAGAAGACTTCCAACACAGGATCTAACAAAGACATCACCCTGCCAGCAATACACCCTACACAATGTAACCTGCTACCCATGTAGGCAAGCCATTTAACACCCCATAAAGGGATAATGATTGCTATATAAATATCACAGTACACTACAATACAATACAATACAATACAATACAATAAATACAATAATCAACAACTGAAAGGTATACTGTGAGATGTGGCTTGTCATTGCATGGCAAATGTGGAATCCTTTTTAGTAATTTTTCATCTGTTAGAGCCAGAATTATTTTTTCAGTTAAAATCTGCAAATAATGCAGAAAATGGTAGAATGTATCGCAATTCTCACAAGTCTGTAAATATGCAAAAAAATGCAACAGCTGCAGCAAACAAAGCGGTCCACAATATATCACAATAAATGGAGTGGGACAGGCAAAAACACAAACTGATAGAAAAGAAAAATCCTCCTCCAGAATGCTCAAGCATAAGACATAGCTTTAATAAAGTAACACATTCGTTTTTACTACCAAATATATACCCTTCTTTTCTTTAGTCAGATACATTTATATCAATACATTTTTAACATGATATAGAAACCAGTTGATATACAAAACTGCTGCCATACCCCAAACAAACACAAATCTTTCACAAACTCTCAAAATACATTCATACCACTCATACAATTCATACTGTGAATACAAACCTTCATCATCTCAAACTTATTGTGCAACACCATAGTGTTTTACACAAAAGCCTCAACTCAGTTGCTTCAATATATACACAATGGATGAAACTTGTGATAGTGTTCAGTGCACCATTTTATCAAAAGCCTTTTTAACTCTCATAGAAGTCTTACATAGCCAGTACAATCATATTCTTAGCTTCTCTTTAAGTAAATATACAAATGTCAAACGCCTTTATATTTCCATCTTCTCGGTGCCAACAACAAATGTTTCTTACATGGCAACACATATTTCGGTGCAAAGTGAGCCAGAGACCATGCATCTTCTTCAGGGCACACACTATATGCTAGAAACACAGGAGGGGCAGCCCAACACATATCTACAATACCAAAGACAATGTCAATAAATTAAAAAAAAAAACAGAAAAAGCTCTTACAGACCTATTTGTGTACCTCATATAGTCCAAGTGCCGAAACATAATTCACCCAAAGTGAAACACTAGGATACAAAAAAATACTTTTTACACTTTGATACCTGCTCAACTTACCAAGATGTTACTTGTAGCAAATACCATCCACTCAGCCAATACCAAACAACTACATAACCAAACACCACAGATAACAAAACATAAAAAATAGAAACCTAAATACAGTGCACAGCTAAAGACAGAACCAAGAACAAAAACAATCCTCCTTAACTCCCGAATTAAATCATAAAACCACAGTGCAACCATCACCAAAAAATAAAAATAAATGTTATTCACATCCTTATCCAGGAGAACCTTGTAAGTACCTGGTTGTTATGAATGGATACAGATTAAGAACGCTATTTGCAGTTTCACTCAGGCATCCTTACTAGTAATACATAAAGTGCAGTACACATACAAGATCGATTCAGTTCAACCCGCTAAATGAGAAAGATGATAAACTGCTATGGGTGCTAGTATATAATATGTTTGTAGAATATAGGAACCCCACCATAAATCCGTAATACCTCTGAAGAGTGATCCAGGGTTTCAGATAGAAAATGTTAACTATAGAGCTCATTTAAAGCATTACAAAGTTTAGAACAAAGGGGGAAAGTTAAAAAGGGCTTCAGCAGATTCCTGAATCTTCAAGCAACATGTCCGGCAAACACTATACTCTCGAACTCCAGCAATCACCGCCGCCAAACTTAAGAGAGGGACCATTCATAGAATAATCACATCCCACATGCGGTCTCTAAAAAGGAGTAGTAAATGACAGACTCCAGTTAAGAAGAAAGTGACCCTGTTGGACTGTATGGATTGCCGGATATATACATGGAAATTGTTGACACATTGCTCTTTCAGCGAATCTCCTTTGTAAAAATTGAAAAAGGTCAGACAGAGTGATACAAAGGACAAATGTATCCAATATACTGCCCAGAATGCTACACAGAGTATGCTAATTAGATGTGGAGCCCGATGCATGAAGGTCATAGCGTTTGTTTAAAGGGGAGGGTGTCAGTCCCAGAAACAGCTCACAGGTTATGCGCATCAAAAGTGTTGTCACAAGAGTATAAAAAATAGACGACAAACTCATAACTAAAAGAGAGTGGCCATCTTGCAATGTGCAAGTGGTCGTATGAGTATTCGTGAATAGCTGACACTTTTCTAAATAGGTGTATCTTCTCATTAAGAAAACCATCACTTTTAATAAAGCAATGGGCCTTCATAAAAATGTAAAGCTGGCAGTGTGAATGCTTGTAAGGATTTGACACCTCACCAAACAAGGGAACCTTTCTGCCAGGAAAACCACAGCTAATTACGATTAGTCAAAATGCTATAAGTAGAATGTGATAATAAAATATCCTGCCCACCGCACCATGCCTGTGATGTATATTTAATGGAAGGTGTACACGAGAAAGCCATCACAATATACCACCAATAAACAACAAACCAGAGATGAAAAAAAGATGTAGAATAAAAAAATAGACAATATATAACGAAACTAGTCATCATGGACTGTGTAAGGAAAAAAATTAAATAACAATAGACAGCAAAGTTTCATCCAACAATCCATACAGTCAAACAGAGTTGCTTTTTTAAACTGGAGTCTGTCGTTTATTTCTCCTCTTTGGAGACAACACATGGGATGTGCTTATTAATTACATGGTGCCCCTCTTGAGTTCAGCAGTGCTTGCTTGTTCATGTTCGAGAGTATGGTGTTTGATGGACTTGTTGCTTGAGGATTCAAGTATCTTCTGAAATCCATTTTCCTTTTCCCCTTTGTTCTTTACTTTGTAATACTTTGAATGGGCTCTGTGGTTAATATAACTCTCCCCTTGGTCTGTCTAAATAGATGCTGAGGCTTTTGTATTCACCTGACCCCCTCTTCAGGCCAAGAAGCATTTGATGGGTGGTTTGCCCCAACCTTTGGGTAACATTTTCTATCTGCAATCTTGGATTATTCCCCAGAGGTAAAACTGTTGTATGATGGAGTTCCTATAGTCTACAAGCACATCATATACTAGCACTCATTGTTGTTTATCATCTTTCTCATCTAATGGGTGAGCTGAATCGATCTAGCAGGATGAGCAGAGGTGGGGTGTTCGTTTTTTTTGTCAGTTTGGGGTCCGCACTGTAACCACAAACCAATATAGGAGGAATTGGATTTTTATGAGTGTCCTCACTCCTTACTTCAGTCTAGTTCAGAAGCATGACTCTTGATGGCTGGTAGTTCTCAGACGCAGGCCCTGCATGAGGAATGGCATCTACCAGATATTGATTACACCCTGCCAACTTGATTTAGTGCGAGCTAAACCCTACAACTAGGAAAATAAAGGGAAAGTGCCAGGTATTTTGCTGAAATGTAGAATTAATCAGCAGTGTAGTTCCCTGTTCCATGTTCCATGAACACATTACAATGATGCACACGCAGCAACATGTACATTACATAAAATCCAAAAAAGATACACTTGAACTCAGGGGACTTCGCAATATGGTTCAGCTCCTTATTGACATCCCACCCATTGTCTGGGCACGGTCTGGGCTGTCATGTTCTGCTAATCACACACTATCACGTTTGGTTAAATTCAGTGCTCCAGCTTCTGTTCTGTACTCTTTAGACACCCATTAAATATCATGCCAAATGCACCTTCTCATACCAGTTCTACATCAAATGCTCATTCTCCAACAATTTTATTAGGGTAAGTTTCTTTAAAATTGTAAGTGTGGATGTATTTAGTACTTCTACAGCGCAAACTTAGCCACAAGGCAGCAGTGTGTTGAAAAAGGGTAAATTCAACATGTGGTAACAGGTGAGGTAGATGGCTTGTTGACTTAATACATTGTGATGTAATGTTCTTTAAAGAGGGATTTACCAGGAGCTTAATTAATAATTGACCTTAGAAACACTCATTCTACTAATTTTCATTGAGAAAGCTTTGCCAAAAATAAATTGTGCCATAAACTGTATCAAGACAACTTAAACAGACTTATTTATGTAGCTCTGCAGGAACCAGGTTACATGCTCTTTTCAAATGAATATAAACTGTGAAAATACAGTTGTTTTGCTTTGTGATGAAAGTCAATGTTAGGGATCAACTACAAAGAAAGACAGATTAACAATTCCTTAGGACCCTACCGCTGGTTTTGATGAATGTGGGGGTTGACAAATACGAAGGTTAGGTAGGTTGGATTTCACATCATGGCTATTTTTCCACCACCTTACACTTCCTGCCACTTCTTTCACTCGCCCAGGGTCTTTTCCACCTTTCTCATTCTCTTGGAAGGCCTGGTCATCAGTCTCTGTCCTTGCTCTAAATCCTGCTTGAAAATGAGTTACTACATTGTTGTCAGGGACCTAGCCTAATAACTTATGAAACAGTTGTTTACATAAAATGTTCCGTAAATTATCCAGAGGATTAATAAGATGTTAATTAGCTAGCATATTGCAACAAACATTCTTAAAAACAGACGCAATCTCATCTCCCTTTGATGTCTGAGGACTTGGAGTACATGCTGTAGTGGCGTTCGGACTAAGCTATGTTGTTTACTAGCGTGGCTGCGGTTCAGCATGGCTAAAAGTTAGTGGCATATAGAGGAGTGGCCTAAAATGGATAGACGAAGAGTGGAGTAAAGTGTTGTAGAGTGGAAGGGTAGAGAGTGTTGAGTGTGGAGTAGCATAGATTGGCATACACTGGAGTGGTATAGAGTAGAGAGGACTATGGTAAAGTGCATTTGTGTAGAGTGTTGCAAAGTATAGTGTTATAGAGTGCAGTAGCATTGATTGCAGAGGCATTAAATTCAGTGGCATCCAATGGAGCATCGTACAATACAGTGGTGTAGATTACAGTGGTGCACAGTCGAGTGCAGTGGTGCATAGTGGAGTGGTGCAGAGTGGAGTGGCACAGACTCGAGTGGCACAGAGCAGAGTGGTGCAGGTTAAAGTGGCACATAGTACTGAAGAGTGGTGTAGAGTGCAGTGGCGTAGAGTACTGTGGCATAAAGTAGAGTGGCGTGGAGTGGAACCATGCAGGGGTTTCACAGAGTACAGAGTAGAGTCGAATGCATAGAGTGCAGTGGCATAGAGTGCTTTAGGTTAGAGTAGCAAAGAGGGGTGCAGAGTAGAGTATAATGCTATAGAGTGCAGTGTCGTAAAGGGTTGAATAGTGCAGACTAGAGTGGAATAGAGTTCAGTTGCAGAGAGTGCAGTGTTGCAGAGTAGAGTGTCAGAGAACAGTGATGTAGTGTGGCATAGCGAGCAGTGGCACAGGGTACAGTGATGCAGAGTAGACTGCAGTGGCATAGAGACCAGTGACATAGTGCATTGGTGTAGAGTATATTGGCGTAGAGTGCAGTGGTTCAAACTAGAGTGTCGTAGAGTGCAGTGGCATAGAGTGGAGTGGAGCAGAATAAAGTAGAATGGTGTAGAGTGCAGTGGCACTGGGTAGAGTGTTTCAGAGTACAGTGAAGTGGCTTAGAGTGGAGTGGTGCAGGAAAGAGTGCAGTTGCAAAGAGTGGCATACAGTGTAATGGCATAGACTAAAGTGGTGTGGAGTGCAGTGGTGCAGAGTAGATTAGAGTGGCGTACAGTGGATTGGCATAGAGTGCAGGGACATAGAGTTGACTGTTAAAGAGTAAAGTGCTTTGGCATAGAGTTTATTGGCATAGACTGCAGTGACGTAGAGTGCAATGTTGCAGAGTGGTGTGGTGTAGAGCAGAATGTCAAAGAGTACATTGGCATAGATTAGAGTGAAACAGGGTAGAGTAGAGAGGAGTAGCATGAAGTGGCATAGAGTGCAGTGCCGTAGAGGGGAATGATGCTGAATGCAGTGATGTGGAGTGGTGTAAAGTGGAATTGTGTGGTGTAGAGTGGAGTATTCATGGTGCAGTAACACAATGCCATTACAGACAACACATTTACAATTAAAATGACCATTACCTTCGCAAAGACACACAGTTTTACTAATAAAAATACACAGCACACAGACGAAAATGTGTGGAAATTGCATCACGTAGTTTAATGATTCATTTTGAATAAATAAAAGTATTTTTTTCCTACACAAATCAGAAATAACAAAAAATGTGCTTCATTTGTGTGTTCATAATGCTGATATTTTCTGAAATACACAGTTCATTTAAACATTGTTGCATTCTAGAAATACTCTTCCCAACTCCCAGCATGCAGCAAGATTGTCACATAAATCCTCTCACTTTGAAGTCAGAAAAAGAAAAGTAAAAAAGCGCCTTTGGAAGACAGCGTCTGACATTTGACCTCAATCTTTGACTCTACAGCAAATGTGAGAAGATAAGAACAAAATTTAAAGGCCCGTTAGCAGAAAGGAAGTTTGTGGAAGGATACAGAAAACATGGTTTAGGCAGCGTTACGGACCAACTTAATCTAGTGAGCCTAAAGCAAATAAAGCCAGCAAATGGAAAGCCAGAAAGTGTGAGTTAAAAACTACAAAGCCAAGGGTAACCAAGAAGCAGAACGGATTCCTAGGTAAGCTTTCTGAAAGTCCCCAAGTTGTCTTTAGCAAGCCAGACAGCTGCCCTGTCTGGTAGGGTGTGACCTAAAAAAGTGATGGAACTATTAACAGGACTAGGAAACTGAAGGTGCTTCTGTCCAGTATTTTTGCTGGAGAGGAGTTCAGGGGTTATTATTTGTCAGTGAAATAAATCAATGAGGCACCTCGGTTATCAAATAATATTGCTGTCTCTTTGATTATGAAGGCCTGCTTTAGTCTCCTGAACTTACATTTCTGGAAATGTAACCTATGTTAGCATGTTAAACGTAAGAAATCTCACCTATCATGTACATTAAGCTGGATTTGAAATGAATTTACTTATTTATCCAATGATTTAACAGCCATTTAGGCATGGGATGCTATCTTACTGTTTAGATGAAAGAAGCATACAGACTACATTGCGGTGCAAATCATGGTAAGCTTGTTATTGCACATATACAGGCAAATTGAAGAAGTGTGAACAGGGAAGAGAAGTTTACAGAGTTCAAGTACAGCTAAGAAAGGAAACAGCTACATTTTGCTGAGGATAACCACGGATGGTTCACATGGTTTGTTAAACGAATGCAATGAAAACACATTGTGTGTCATTCAGAGAATGTGTTCATTTTCTGCAATCCCTTGATTTGGAAATTGTCCAACAACCAGCATGCCATTACATGTGGGATAAAATACATAAGCCGTGTTTTGCATTTTTTTCCTTTTAATTTTGAACACTTGGGTCCTGATTTATTTCACTGGCTAATTAACGGGCACAGCCTTGGATGTGATGTGCTACTACTTTATTCGACCCGCATAACTTAAAAAAGTAAAATCATGTTATTTGGACAGGACAACATTTTACTACTTTATGACCGTCTTTAAATGAGCTATAGTGTCAACCCAGCCGAGACAGAGGAGCAGCCCATGGTCAGCACTGGTTTCACGCAGCCAGGATAAATGCCCTGTAGGGTCCAGCCAATAGCAAAGCATCCCACAGCATGTACTGGTTAGAAGCAACTAGGATAAATACTCTATGGAGCCAGCTGGCCCCGCTGCAACAGCATCGAGGACATATAATAAGCAGGTAACATGAATTGGAGGAGAGAATGTGTCAAGGTGAGGACAGGTGTGTACTGAGCTTCTGAGTTTTCCAACTCTAGTACTTTTCCAGATCCAGTAGACTCAAACATGGACGACTCATGGAAAGATTCTTTTAAGTTTTTGCTCTTTGCCTCGATACATCAGTCAAATGCCCTGGGAGGTGAGGTTAGGCAATTGGGAAAAGGCAACAGACTGTAAACAGCCCCATGATCAGAAAAGCTCACATATAGATGTACGAAAATTTAGGTCATGCTGTAGATAGGACCTCATGCTTGTATGCAGGTATTCAAGAAGAACATTCTCCCAATAGTAGGGCTAGAGATGCAGGAGGGGGACATTCTTAGGAATGTAATGTAACCGGTGATCCTGTAAAGCTCTCCAATATCTTTGGATCGAGTTGGTACTATATAAAACTGCAAAGAAAAATAGTAAAGGCAGCATGAGGACGGTGGGTGAGGGGAGCAAAAGGGAATCCGACCTTGCGTAATATAACTGGTGCCCCTGCAAAAGTGGTCCAATACCTTCCTGTTGAGTTGGTGCTATATAAAACTGCAAAAAAAGCAAAAACAAAGCAATGACTGTAGGAGGAGAGCGGGGGCAAGCAACACGAGGTGGGGGCACAGGAGGGAGGTTGGGGCAAGAGCACAGGTTATGGGAGGTGAGACAGGAGGAAGCAAGCAAAACATAGACAACATTGAGAGGAGGGACGGACTGCAGAGATATGCAGTCTTATGAGAGTGCATAAATTAAATAAGAAAGAAAAGTACCTGCAAAATCCTGTGGCCAGTGGAAGGACACTTGCCACAGACAAGAAGCTGCACTTATTCCATGTCCTAAGTCAGGACAAACCCTGGGAGGAAACAGGAGGTGAGCAAGAGACATTGACCAAGAAGATGCTAGGAAACAAGAGTGATGTTAAAGCCAACCAGTGGTAAGTAATGGGGGCCGACTCAAGCCAATTTTCAGTTTTTTTATTAACAAGAGGTTTTGAAAGCACAACACAAGAGATGTGCAGGAGAAATGCAATGGTATCTGCAATGTCCTGGGAAGTGGGAAAGAATGCATTAATAAAACAAAAGAAAGAGAGTAGGGGGTACTTCTGCTCATACCTTCACCACAGGAGATTGAACACCGCTTTAGAGTTTTTTTAATAACAACATTTTATAGAGCATGTTTACATGAACAAAATGTAACTGTCCAATAAGAGGTGCCAATAAGTTTTCAACAAAAACTTTTCATTGCTGCACATCAGGAGAGAATGACATAAATGATAATGCCTCTTTTGGTTAGTACATATTTAGAAACTATTATTTATAACTGAGAAAAATAAAGAGAGAGCAAGAATGAGCAAGACAAAATGACAGCAGAAAGAAAATAGCATAAGAGAAAAGATATAAGAGAAAATGAGAGCACAAAAAATACGTGGTATAAAGAGCATGCAAAAAAGAAAGAAGCAGCAACAAAGAAGAGAAGCAGAACATTCAGCGAAAAGGAGGAACAGAAAGAAAAGCTGAGAGAAAAACAGCAAGAGAAAAGAGGAATAGTCAAACAGAGTGAGAACATGGAGACAAAATTAGTGAGAAAGAAGAGAAAGAAGAGAAAAAGTGTACTTGAGTAAAAGATTTAGTACAGTGAAGTATGTACAAATATAGTACGCGGAGAGAGTCATGGAGACAAAAGCTAGAAGCTATTGTATGCTAGAAATGGCATGTCAAATCTTGCTGTGCAGAAACCTCCCTCTGGCCTGTATCATGCATATTCAATTGAATTAGCAGTCGAAGCCCTGAAGGGTCTCGGCTAGTGTCAGAGTCTGGCTTTTCAGCTTGTGCTGTCAGAAAATGGGTGGACCGCTTTCCACTTTTCGCAAGTTTAGAAGATTAATGACATTGCCCTATTATTTGAAGGAGAACACACAAAGTTTGCCGATAACGTGATTCCATGATCCCTCTAATACAAAAGATCATCACATTTTTTGTATACTTATTCTGATCAGCGTTCACCCAGCAGTCCTGGCTTAAACCTGAGAGTTAGATACTGTTCTTTTTTTGCTTGGCAACTCGAATCAAAATTGGGCACGTGGTGTGCACATTTCACAAAACCAGCCCAAATCATTTTACTTTATGAAATTGTGTTATTTTTTTCTTACATTTCTTGATTAAGATTTGCCCACATTTTAATTGGTGACTGTTGAAATTGAAACAGCACCAAAGTAGCTACAATACGTTTTTGCCATTAGACCAAAATCTTCTTACCTTTATCTTGGTTTTTGCATGTATTCCTAATATTGTTACACATATTAGAAATGGTATGGATACCGATTCCTGAACCAGATTTGTAATACGCCCCAGACCTTTTCAGAGTTCAACCCAAAGCCCTCTTATTTGTAATACTCTTCAAGATTCATGACTATTTTCAGTTCACAGATTCATTCCTTAATCTCTCTCCATTTTTTATCACACAGGATAACATTCCCTCCATCATTTTTCACTCGCTGTGCTACTCTAGAGAAAGGCCTACCTAATGTCAATCAGTGCTAACCCACTTCCTCATGGAAACAGTCCATCACAAACCTTAGCTGTCTCACCCCTCCATCTTGCAGCCACTACTATTTTAGTTGCAAAATTTGAGATTCACCCCCGCTGATTAAGCTATGACTCTGACTTAAACAAATAAAATATCCACCCTTTTTAGGGCGAGCCTGCAAGTGCACGCACCTGCGCATGTGTCTCACTTGAGATACTCTGTTCTGTACTGTAAAGGGCTTGGAGCCCGCTTGTTGCTTACCAGTTGTTGGGTTGCCTAGTATTCTTCTTTACAGTCTGATAATTCGTCACCGAAGGCCAAGCATCATTTCGAATCCTCTGTGTGGAGCAGGGTCCAAGCACTGTTTGATTCAACTGAATCAGTGCCCGTCCCTTACTCCCAGCATGATTGAGGCACTATTTGTTCTGTTTAACTTCTGTGACTGGCAAAAACGTGCCCAGAAGGACAAACAAAATTGCAAAGCTTTATATTTTATAGTTAATTTTCTTTTATTTTGCGAAGACATATTTCCTCACTTTGCTCTCATGTTTTCCTTTGCTTTTCCTTGTGGGCGCTGTTCTCAAAAGATGATGATTATCTTGTTCTAAATATTGCAAAGCGCCATTGTTTATTATGTGTAATTTCTGAAATTGCGCTTTAACACATAATCATGCAGTGCACCTCAATCCACCCCACTCCAATCTGCTCCATTACAATCCATTCCAACCCACCCCACCTCACCCCACACCAATCCACCTCACTCCAATCCAAACCACTCACCCAATCTAATCGACTCCAACCCACCATATTCCAATACTCCCAAGCCACCCTAATCTACTCTGCCCCACTCCAGTGTGCCCAACTCCAATCCAATCTGCTCCACTTCAAAACAATATGCCCCACTCCAATCCAAAACAATCTGGCCCACTCCAATCTGCCCCAATACAATCCTTCCCACTCCAGTCTTCCCCACTTCAGTCCAAAACACTCTGCCCCACTCCAACCCAAAATAATGTGCCCCACTCCAATCCTATCCACTCCACTTCATTCCAATTCACCCCAATCCAGCCCACTCCCATCCAGTCCAGCCCACACTAACCCAATCCACCCTACTCCAATTCATCCAACTCAAATCCACCCCATTCCATTCCATTCTAATACAATTTGCCCAATTGCAATTCCAATTCAAAACATAATGCCCCACTGTAGTCTGCCCTACTCCAATCCAAAACAATTTGCCCCACTCCAATCCAAAACAATCTGCCCAACTCCAGTCCATTTCAATCTGCCCCATTCCATTGCTCCCCACTCCAGTCTGCATCCAAAACAACCTGTGCCAGTCCAACCTGCCCCACTCCACCCTGCTCCACTCCAATCCCAAATAATCCACCCAATTCCAAAACAATGTGCCCTACTCCAGTTCACCCCACTCTAAACAAATCCACCTAATCTCACTCCAACCCACCCCACTCTATCCTAGTCCACCATACTCCAATCCAATCCATCCAGCCTACCCCACCCCAATCCAATCCACCCAACGCCATGCCAATCCACTCCACTACAATCCACCCCACCCACCCCAATCCAATCCACACCACCCCACCCAGTTCAGTCCACCCCACTCCAATCCAGTCCATCCACCACACTTCAAAGCAATCCACCCTACTCTTGCCCACCCCACTCCAGTCCACCCCAATCCAATCCAGCACACCCCACTCCAATCCAATACACCTCACACCACTCCAATCCAATGCATCCTACTGCAGCCAAGCACACTCCAATCCAACACATCACCCCACACACCCTCACACATACTACTCACACTACACCCATGGCACCACAAAGACACCCCAGATTCTCTGAGGAGGAGCTAAGGGTCATGGTGGAGGAAATCATCTGGGTAGAGCCACAGCTATTCAGATCACTGGTGCAGCAGACATCCATTGCTAGGAAGATAGAGCTATGGCGTGGACAGGGTCAATGCAGTGGGACAGCACCCCGGAATAAGGGATGACATCAGGAAGAGGTGGAACGACCTATGGGGGAAGGTGCGCTCCGTGGTTGCAAGACACCAAATAGCTGTACAGAGGACTGGTGGTAGACCCCCACCACTAACAACATGGGAGGAGCAAGTCTTGGCAATGATGCATCCTGAGGGCCTGGCAGGAGTAGCAGGAGGACTGGACTCTGGTATGTCAAATCTTTACTACATTCAGCCTCCCAACCTGCATGCCAACACACACCCCCACTCCTACCCTCACCCCCATCACCCCACCACCTCACATATACCCCACTATCACAACCCACCCATCCCAGTAACCAGAACTGCATGCACCACCAATGCATGGACACCACTCACAGCCCTGCATGGACACCCATCACCACAGCATGTACACTAGTGACAATCACTTAGCCAACCAAATTATAACTCACACAAGCCAAAGCTGCCTTGGTAAAAACAACCATAGGGGGAAACATACCCATGCACAAGATGTCAAAAGCAGTAACAATAACACTACTTTCACATACCCACAGGACCCCCACACAATGTCACTGGAGAGGAGGTGCCAGCAACATCCACTCCCCCCCCCGAAGAGGCCCACAGTGATGACAGCAGCTCTGCACGCCTGGATCAGGATGACCAACCTGGCCCATCAAAGACCTCTAGACAGTCGGTTACCCAGGCACAGTCCCATACCACCACAGAGCCTCCCCCCTCAGGAAACACCACCACCAGCACCCACCCAGCGGGCCCATACCACTGTCCCCAGGACACGTCAATCAGCAGGGTGTCCACCACTACAGGTACCCCAGGCAACCCCACAAACACAGGATGATCAGGGACCTGGGGTCAGTGGCAGTGGGCATACGGTTCAGGGGACAGAGGCACAGGACAACAGGGAAGCTGGGAGGACTGCTGTGCGACAGGGGGAGAACAGGCCAAGGGAACCCACTCTCCATGAGGCACTCTCAAACATCATGGGAGCATACCACCATTCTCAGGAGACCATGGGGCACAGTACTGGCCAAGTTGCATGAGACCCAGCGGCTGCAAGAGGGACAGTACCTGGGGATCAGAGAGGACCTGAGGGACATCCACACCACCCTGGTCACCATTGCAGGAGTGCTGGTAGACATGGCCAACACCATGAGGGAGGCAGTGGCACACCAACAGGCCCCTGACATTAGCCACACCAATGAACAGCCTTCCACCTCCGCTGCCGCTAGTGGACAGGAGGCCCCACCACAGGAACTACAGGCCACCAGCACCCCTCTCCCTGCAGAAGGAGAACCACCATGCAAAAGGTCCCTGTGATCCAGGCAGAAGCCAGAGAACATTGCCAAGACCCCCACCAGGGAATAAGACTCTCCTGATTGTCACCCTTGTGTCCCACTCTGTCACCCTGTCCACCTTGAACTGCCATTGCTCCACTTCCTATGCCCCCTTTGACAATGCACCTGTGATACAAATCAACTGGACTCTATCCTTGACTTTCCTCCATCAGCAACCCAGCCCATTGCAATACCCCAACCACTTATTAGCACCTAAATAAACACCATTGGAACAAATACTGGTATGGAGTCTGTCAATTGATTGAAATATGTATTCATTTAACAAGCTGTAAACATTGGAATTCAACTGTACAGTTATGTGTACATAGGTATGACCTGTAGGGGGCAGCAGTAAACACACCAGGAGCTAGAGTGGGGCACAGATATCTGAAAATAGAGAGCCAAAGGGTACAGTACGTGGCCATAGAATTGGGAAAATCAGCCTGCCATGTACAATGTCCAACACAAAACCGCAATGGAAGGTGAAGTTACAGTGTCTTACCTTTGTGGCACTGGAAGTACTGGTGAATTATAGTTTTTCTGTTGTCCAAATCCTCTTCCTCTGCCTCCTCTTCGTCACTGTCCACAGGCTCCACCGCTGCTACACGACCATCTCCAGCCTCATCTTCCTGCAGAAAAGGCACCTGGCGTCTCAAGGCCAGGTTGTGCAACATGCAACATGCAACGATGATCTGGCAGACCTTCTTGGGTGAGTAGTACAGGGATCCACCTGTCAGATGGAGGCACCGGAATCTGGCCTTCAGGAGGCCAAAGGTGCGCTCAATGATCCTCCTTGTTCGCCCATGTGCCTCATTGTAACGTTCCTCTGCCCTTGTCCTGGCATTCCTCACTGGGGTCAGTAGCAATGAGAGGTTGGGGTAACCAGAGTCACCTGTAAATATCGAGGGATACCTGTTAGCCAGACACTCACCCTTAGGGCCAAACCCACACACATATATACACACAGACACTGGGTGGGGACCATGGGCTCACCTATTAGCCACACCCTGTGACTCTGGAGTTGAGCCATCACATATGGAATGCTGCTATTCCTCAAGATAAAGGCATCATGCACAGACCCAGGATACTTTGCATTCACATGAGAGATGTACTGGTCCGCCAGGCACACTATCTGCACATTCAGAGAGAGTGAAAGCTAGTTGGATTTCTGAACACCTGTTCATTTCTCCGGGGGGGGACAAAGGCAATGTGTGTACCATCAATAGCACCAATGATGTTGGGGATATGTCCCAGTGCATGAATGTATGGAGTGCTGTGTGTGTAAGCCTCGTGCAGGGGTTGGTGGCTGAGGGGACCTGGGCAGAGTACTGCATGTATGGTGGGCAATGTCTGTGTGTAAGTGGTTGGGAGGGATATGATGGGCCATGAGTGTAACAGGCTGGATGGTATGACTAATACCTTTTCCTATGTATCTTTTTCTGCAGATCAGCGCCCATCAGAAAAAGGGTATTTGGCGTGCCATCGCCAAGGACGTGCGGACCCTGGGGGTCTTTGACAGGCAGAGCACCCACTGTCGCAAACAGTGGAAGGACCTGCCTCGCTGGGCAAGGAAGACGGCAGAGGCCCAGCAGGGGATGGCCTCCCAACGAGGAAGAAGTGCCCATCGTACCCTGACCCCCCTGATGTTCCGCATCCTGGCGGTGTCCTATCCGGAGTTGGATGAGTGCTTAAGCCACAAGGTGGTGAGCACAGTTTCAGAATCAGGAAATTGTGCCTGTTGAGGTGTTATTTGGGTGGGGGATGTCTGTCTGTGGGTGCCCCTAGGACAGGACGAACATGGCAGGGTAGGTTCCATGATGGGCAGGCTCAGATGCACTCCAAACCCAAATATGCCAGTGGGCATCTACTATTGGGCAGGGTCCTGTGGGTTTCAGGTGTGCTGCTATTGGCGTTGGGCATTGTACCCCACTGCTTGGTGACTAGCATTGTAACTGGTAGTGCATGCCCTAGTGCATAAGGCTGTTCCCTGTGTGTTGTGTACGCCAGCGGTGGTGTTGATGGCATTGACCAAGTGTATCCTCTGTCTCTTCCCCCCTTTTTCTTTTGTCACCCTGTCCTTGTGCGCATTAGCATAATCTGGCGGAGGAGCAGAGGCACCGGCGACGGAGGGAGCTGCATCCTACATGGCCCATGAAGCCGAATCCACCGACAGTGAGGGCACCAGTGGGATGGAGGGCGAGGGGAGCGCCATGGCAGAGACTGGCGGAAACAATTCAGACTGAGACACCTCCTCCGATATAAGCTCCCTGGCGGACACCTCTGTGCTCACCCCAACTACAGGTACAGCCGCCACCGCCGTACCAGCACCGCCCTCCCAGCAGCCCCTCAGCTTGTTTCCCGTGCCCACCCAACCAGGAGGGTGGGCACCTCCTTCGCCCCAGGCACCTCAGGCCCTGCCACAGTCAGCCCTGCTGCCCTCAGTGAGGAGGCTATTGACCTCCTGAGATCCATCTCAGTTGGCCAGTCAACCATACTATGCCATCCAGGGGCTGGCAGCCTATTTGCAACAAACAAATGCATTCCTGGAGGACATTCACTCTGGAATTGCGGCCCAACAGAGATAGTTCCAGGCTCTGGCCAACTCCCTTATGGCAGCCATTGTCCCTGTCTCTAGTCTCCCCCCTCCAACTTCCTCTACCCAGTCCCATTCCCTTCAACCCCAGCCTATCCCAAGCACACCTTCAGACCAGCATGCACCCAAATCAACACACAGAAGTGGCTCAGGCAAACACAAGCACCACACTTCATCCCACAGGCACTCACACATGCACCATACAGACGCAGACACACCTACATCCACTGCCTCCACTGTGTCCCCCTCCTCCTCGTTGTTCACATCCCTCCCAGTAGCGTCTACACTCACATCTGCATGCCCTACATCCTCATCCACTACCTCCATCACCATCACGCCTATCACTATACGCCCCTCACTGGCAGGCACCACCCCCACATCCATGCACACGTCCCCTGTGTCCTCTCCCACTGTGTCTGTGCTCCCTCCTCCCAAAGTACACAAACGCAAGCACTCAGGCACCCAACAGACATCCACCTCATGACATCATCCAGCCCATGCACCTGCACCCAAACACAGCAGACAGACACCTCCTCCCACCACTCCCCTCTTCCTCCACTCCCAAACCTTCACCCTCTTCCAGCCCAAGTGTCCCTAAAAGGCTTTTCCTCTCCACCCTTGACCTAATCCCTGCCCCTCCCCCCCTGTCCTTCACTTCGGGCCATGGTGGGTAGAACCCAGGCCAGCACCTCAGCCACCCAGTCCACGGCCACTGTAGTTTCTGCAGCTACTGCAGGTGTGAGAGGCTCCAAGGAGACACCCGTCAGGATTGCCAGTGTGCCTGCACCAGCTGCCAAGGGCAAGAAGGGTCCACCAGCTACCAAGGACAAAGAAGCACCACCAGCTAGCAAGGGCAATGAGGCACCACCAGCTAGCAAGGGCAAGGAGGCCCCACCAGCTACCAAGGGCGAGGAGGCACCACCAGCTGGCAAGGGCAAGAAGGGACCACCAGCTACCAAGGGCAAAGAGGCACCAGCAGCTGCCAAGGGCAGGAAGGGAACACCAGCTGCCAGGAGCTAGGAGGCACCACCAGCTGCCAAGGGCAGGAAGGGAACACCACCTGTCAAAGGGCAATGAAAAAGGCACAGACGCTGCAGGCAGGATGGATCTGGTGCCTGGTGCTGGAACAGCATCTGGGCAAACAACACCAGCCAGCACCGCCACCAGCACCACTGCCAGCAGCAGCAGCCCCAGTGGGCAGCCATCGGAGGCAGCAGGGGAACGGCTGGAGCCTCCACCCACCACTGGCAGCACCGCCGTCAGCACCGCCAACAGCTCCACCACCTGCACCGCCACCAGCACCACTGCCAGCAGCAGCAGCCCCAGTAGGCAGCCGTCCGAGACTGCAGGGGAAGGGCTGGAGCCTCCATCCACCACTGGCAGCACCGCCGCCAGCCCCGCCACTGCCACCACTGAGCAGCCGTCACCGCCGGCAGGCAGTGTGTAGTCGTGCCTACATGGGCTGTAGTGCATCCTGGCCCCTGCAACAACTGTAGGTGTGACACCCAGGTGAGAGACTGTGACCTTGCACCATCCAAGATCTGCATTGCTGGGCACAAAGACCCCTTCAGAACCAGAGGAAGGAGGCATCCACTGACCCCCTCCTTGCCAGGATGAAGCACATTGGGCAAAAAGCCCCCTACAGAACCAGTGGAAGAAGGCATCCACTCACACTCTCCTTGCCAGGATGAAGCACACTGGACACAAAGCCCCCTCCAGAACCACTGGAAGAAGGCATCCACTCACCCCCCTCCTTGCCAGGATGAAGCACACTGGGCACAAAGCCCCCTACCGAACCTTGGAGAAGCCATCCACTTGAGAGACTGTGGCTTTGCACTCCCCAGGACCAAGCAGTGGGCAAAGCGCCCACTAGAGAGACTGTGGCCCTGCACTCCCCAGGATCAAGCAGTGGGCAAACCACCCACTTGAGAGACTGTGGTCTTGCACTCCCCAGGACCAAGTAGTGGGCAAACCACCCACTTGAGAGACTGTGGCTTTGCATTCCCCAGGACATCGCAGAGGGCATGTAGCCCCCTCCAGGAGCAGTGGCGTTTTACCATCTTCCGGCTGAGGTGCCCCCCCTTCCCCTTCTCCCTGAGGTGCCTGTGTATTTTCAACCTGATACCCCAGCAGTGTTCTCTCAGTATTGAGCCAGGAGTCAAGTGTGGCCTTTGCCTATGTGATATGGCCCTGTGGACCATGGACATTTTGTACTGGGCATTGTCCCTCCATTTGTATATATTGTAGATACTGTTTTGTGCTTTGAGGACGTATTTCTTGAACTTTATATTATTACACTGACTTTACTCACTTCCTTTTGTCCTTCCATTATTCCTGAGGGGTGCAGGGTGGATATGTAATGTTGTAGCATCTGTTTGTGTGTATGTTGTTGGGGGTGGAGGTGTTGCGTGTGTGTGCCACTCTCTTTTTCCTCCCCCCTCTCCTGTGTGCTCGGTTGGGTACTCACCGTGGTCGTCTTCGCCGCCGTTCTTGTTCCTGGTGTAGGAGGAGGTATACCAGCATGGGGAAGATCTGCAGTTCAGGCTCCATGGCGTCGTTGTTCTTCTTGAGTGTTGAGAGGTGAGTCGTTTCCTTTCTGTGTTCTGTTTCCGCCGTGCTTTTTATGGCGTTGGTACCTCCCTGGAAAAGCTGGCGGATTGGCTTGTTGTAATAGGGTGGGCGGTACATTGTCTTCCACCTGGCTGTTGGCGGTTACCGCCACGGTGCTTGTTGCTACTGCCGTGGCAGTCAGTGTGTTAAAGTGGCTGTCTGCGTTGGCGGTTTCCGCGGGGGTCAAAATTCAATTTTTTTTACCGCCGGCCTGTTGGCGGTATTACTGCCGCTTTATCACCGACCACCAGGGTTGTAATGAGGGCCTTTGGATAGAGAAAGGCATCCGAGTTCTTGAAATAGGGGTTTACAGACTTGTGAAGTTTTTTTCTTGTAAACTGCAGCATTCCTCGCAAAACTGCGAAAATATGTGAAGATTGCAAATTTATATGACAGTTGGGCTTAAATGTGAAAATCAGGACTTTCACCGTATTTTGCGAACTTTCACAGTATTTTGCACAAAAGTGAAATTCGTGCTACGTTAGCCAAAAAGAAACATTCAGCAAGGAATTTACGTGCTTTAAAATGCTACAAAGTTATGGAACAATATCGTTTCAGAGTACTCCCAAGAAAAACCTAAAGCACAGAGGCACAGGAAAAGGGTGAATCTCGGTAAATTATGAGAAGGTCAATAGGCAAGAATTACATCCACTGTCTAATTGTATCTCGCTCTATGAAGATGCAGTTTTCGAAATGCTGCTGCAGGGACAGTTTCACATCTTGTCATAGGGGGATTCGTCCGCATGGCATGTGTCCGTACAATGAAGCACATTGAGTCAGCAACATTTATAAGTGCACAGTACGTGATTCCAGTGATCTAGAAATAGAACACGAGTGAATAAAAAGTGAACAAAATGAGGATGATTTTATCATAAAGAAGACAACAACCAAAGTGTAGAAAAGCTTAAACACTAGTATCAAGACAAGGTACAGAAATTAAATAACACGAATTTGGCTGGAATTATAACAGCATTACTTCCCAGATCGCTCAGACATTTGAATGAAGAAAGAGTAGATCATGAAAGAGCATGCATTTCGTCGGGACAGCTCAGTTCTACCCATAAAGAAGTGATTGCTCAAAACCTTTAAGTTTTGCAAAATGGTATTGAGTCTAGTCTCACAGAAGAAAATGGTCATCGTCCTCAACAAATGTTAAGCATCAAATCACAAACTTGTCTTAGAACCACTTCTAACTCGTAGAACATTCATTCTCATTCTCCTCTTTCGTCCCTTCTCTACTTTTTCCTTCCTAGTGAAGTCAATACTTTGGTAATAGAGTAGAAAATCACCCTGATATTGAGGTATTTTCGTTGGTCATAGTGTCCCTTATTCCTAAGACTAACCTTTTTCTCACTCCATAACTGTGACACCAGTATGCCACTTTCTGTGGTTTTTTTTTTAGAAAATTCAGCCAGACTCATTATTATTCTTGTACTGACTATTATTTTCTTGTCAATAATGAAGCTCAGTTGACCCGGTGTTGGTGTGCTGTGTCTTCAATCCAGAACCACCGGTTGATGAACTCGTTTTATACATATCCTGCACTTGTTTTTAATGTAGCCCGTGGTGGGCTAGGTCTCGGGGGCATGCACATTTTTTTTAAATGAAGGAGGGCACATGGAGCCCCCCTACAAGGACTTTGTTATGCCCTGGGGACCACCACCTCCCCGGGCTACATCAAAAGAAATAAAAAGGGAGTGGCGAGTGGACCCCCGTGGGCCCTGAAAACCCCCCTACCTGGGGATGTTTAAAAAAAAAGGAGGGGGGTCGCATGGACTCCCCTCCTGGAGCTGTCAAATGCCCTGGGGACCACCCCCTGCTCAGGGTAAAATTGAACATTAAGGAAGGATTCCCCTGGACCCAGGGAGCCCCACCTCTCTGGGGCCAAATACTATTCTAAAAGAGGGAGGGGTTGCTTAGCAAGCCTCCTGGGCTAAATATGGCCTGGGGGACCACCATCTCCCTGTGGCCGGCCCGTATAAAAGAAAGGAGGGGAGACTGTGCATCCATTCTCCTAGTCATTAATGGCCCTGGGGTCCTCCAAACGCCACACACCCCCACCTCAAGGCTGGCTCCTGCTATCTCCCGAGGTGCACACCCTCAGGAGATAGCTGTTAGTTTTTGCTTGGCAGAAGATGTGGGCACCCTGCAAGTAACAGATAAACACCACACCTCCAAATCTAACCCTAGGAACCTAAAGTACCATAAACAGTACCTAAGGCCAGGAATTTAACCATCCATTGATTTCTGCAAACTTATTGCTGCTTTAAAAAAGTAACACACTCTAAAACAATCAGGATTGCCTAAAAACTGCCAACAGAGTAACGCAACCTCACACTTCTGAAACTTAAGACACTTTAGAATCGGTTTTAAAAAAGATCTAAAAAAAGGTCTAAAAAGTTTGCAGAATAACATAAAGTGCAAAGGTTGATCAGCCAGCCCATCACAAAGGCAAGTCAATGCAGTGCTGCCAAAGGCATTCTGATCCTCCCAGAAACACAGAAGCAAGCACAATGTACCTGCTCTAAAACTAAAGAGAAGAGTACTTTCCCAGTGTGTCAGATCTAAGGATGAATAAAGCACTGCTCATTTGGTACCAATAGAATAATAAAATCCCTAACAGAGTGTTTATTAGATTCTGTGAGGAGGCTCTGTGTCTGTCTGAGTTCCTGAAATCAGAGCTTAACCACCTGCTTATCGTCTTTGGTTAGAGAGGCAGGCGATTCAAAATGGTCGGACACACCTAAGATTATCAGGGAGCTTTGCACATAGCCCAGCCATTGAATCAGCAATCCCTTCTCAAGCCTAAGGCAGTCACGTATGACCTCCCTGTTCAGAATTGTCTCCTTACTGGCCAAGATATCAACCCACAGCAAAAGAGGGGCCAACTTCATTTGCTCTGAGATATACTTTAAACTTACCTCTGAGTGGATAACAAAGTAGAAGCTGGTAGGAGGAAGGCATTATAGCCACCCACATATGCTGTTTTCTTCAGTCTGAGTTAAAATATCCCCAAACCCCTGCTCCATACTGAGCTGCAGAAAAGTACTGCAGTTTCATACAGCCTGGGAGAGATGGTTACTCTACCATTTCTTAAAAAGATCTCCAGCAAAGAGCCCTCAGGTAGGGCCCTTAAGGCATTGCAAGGCCAGCCTAACGAGGTGCATGGACCGATGATGAAGTATGTCACCTAATTGTGAGTGAGGGCTATTGTTCCAGCAAGGTTAATGCATGTGGGAACTAAGAAGACCCCAACCCCAATTGATGGGATGGAGTCTATTCTGTTGGACCGGCGCATCCCAACTTAGTTATAGGTACATGTAGGGAGATTGTTGCACTGGACCATAAAACTCTCCCTAGATTTATATCCCTATTTTGTTTCGGTATTCATTAAGTATTCTACAGAACTGAAACCTGGTCAGAGGTGTCCCATCTGCATGCACCAGTAAGGGCCCCCATTTCCCCATGACCGATGTACTAGAAAAACCTCCAGGTTGTCTAGTGGACAACATTCATTACCTGGCAACCTATGCAAAAGGATGTGATTCTCCCCAACAGCCAGATCCGTCTTGGAGCTGGGAATATTAATTACCAGGGAGCCATTCAGTCACAGGATGTCAGTATACTGCAAACCCCCATCAGTGTCCTTCTTGGTTTTGCTACCAATTCACCTACCATAAGGGCCCCTTAGAAGACAAAGGCAAAAGCTGCCCTAAAGAAGCAGACCTCACCCGTCGACCTGCAACTGCTCCCCAGGGCTGACATGATTGGTCCTAGCTTCCCCATGTTGATGGGGCATCTGGAGTCAGGCTTGGCCCCTCCTGATACTGCCAGCCCCTCAACCTCCTCTGCACTAGGAAAGTTTTTCTCCCATCTGTGTACTCCAGAATCCCTGCAAAAAAGGATTTTGCAGCAGTGTGGTGTCTGGCACATACAACTGACCACCCTTTGTCCCTTAGAGACCCCAAGAATACATCACTGATATAACGGCGAACCAGTCCTCAACCCCTTTGCGCCCCAAGAATTTGAAATATGCACAAAATTATCCGTCCTGGCACTAGAGTGGCTGCCACAAGGTCTGGTAAGCTTGGGCACCAAGCCACCACAGTTGGTCCGGGAAAGGCATAGGGAACTCCACTTCTCTTGGGTGATTGTACCTGAAAGCCTACATCTTGAAATGAAATAAAGCATCAGCTGCATTGTTCAGTACACCTGGGAAATGTTTGGCTTCAAACAGTTCATTAAGTTTCAGACACAGCAACATAATCTCCTTCAAACGCCTAAGGATCATTTTATACTTCGCTGCTTGCTGGTTGATGCAATTTACTACTGTGATGTTATCAGACCAGAATACTACTAACTGGTTGTGGAACTTCTCTGACCATATGGAGAGAACAATTAGAATGGAGAAAAGTTCAAGAAAACAAATGTTAGGGATTAGATCAGACTGCACCCAATCCCTGGGCCTCTGCTGAGCACACCATGCTGGACCTAGAATAGCACCAAAACCTTTGCTGCCTGCCTCATCGGTGAACTGACCTATCTCTTTATTGGTTCTGGGTGGGTTGAGACACCACCATCCCATTAAAACCCAGAAAAATGCTTTCCATATCCGGGCAGACCTAAATTGGCAGCCCGGTATGGTGGAGTTTCTCCTTCAAACCAGACATGGTGTGCCCAATTGATCATGAAAAGGCGTGACCCATGGGAATGATGCACAAGATGAAATGCAGCTGCTGCAACTGGTGCAAATTAAACTTCCTAGCTCCCAGATATGCTTTCAAGGCATGGGAAAAAGCATTAACCTTTTTGAAGGAGAGCCTTGAGACTATGGAGACTCAATCCCTAGGAATTCAATGTTAGTCACAGGCCCAAAAGTCTTATCCTGACCAAATAGACCATCAGTTCCCAGAAAGACTACAAGGCCTGAGCACACTCCTCTGTCCCAGGGGGACCCAGAAACAAGAAACTGTCTAAGTAGTTCAATAACCACTGATGCCTACATTCTGCCTAAAAAAGACCCACTCGAGAAAAGTGGTGAATTTCTCAAAACACAAGCATGAGACTGGGCAGCCCATAGGCATCCATTTGTCAAAATAGAATGAGCCCTCGGATTGAAAACCCAGAAGATGGAAATCCTCCAGGTGCACAGGGAGCAAGCGGAAAGCAGACAGTATGTCCAACTTTGCTAAAAGAGTTCCTGGCCCCAGTTTCTGTAGCATCTGAATCGCCTGGGGAAAAGAAGCATACTTGACTGAGCAAAAGGCCCAGACAATGGTTTCATTCACTGACTGACCCCTAGGCGCTGATAGGTTGTGCATTATTCTGTATTCACCACACTCTGTTTTGGGAGCTACCCCCAGATGAGAGCAGACAAAGTCTTTGAGCAAGATTGAGACAAAGGGACCTGCCACCCTCCCAGACTCATTTCTTTGAGGATCTTATCCCTGCCACTCCTTGATTGGACCTAATCGACTGCTGATTTCTGCATTAGGATACACCAACACACCCCTCTGTTGGGATTCTAAAGCCCTCATTGAAAGCTTCATACAATGCCTGAGCTGCTGTGGGTTTAATGTACACATAGAGCCATGTCACCATTGCCAGCCTAATGACCCAGGAGGGGCCTTTGCCTAAGAGGGGGTGTGCAGCCCTGTTTTTGGCACCTCTGTACTTGGACTTTCTGAACCACTTTGTCTCTAGGTGCGATGGCATGCAAAGGAATGAGCAACAATGCTTGAACTTGAAAATCCCAGGGGCTGGGTACAAGATCAATTGTTAAAGTTTCAACATGAACCTTTCACCCCCTCCCTCTAGGCTGCCAGTTGACCTCGAGCCTGCCTGAAAAGGTTGATTGAAACTAGCATCAAAGCGTTGAGGCTTCATAAAATGCAACCAAGTGTTTACATCAATCTGATCCCAAGCTAGCATGGGCCTAGCAGCCTTAATACTCCAGAATTCCTCGTTATAATCCTTCCAAGCTGTGCCACAAAACTCATCATATGTGCACACTATTCTATTCTGGTGGTACGCAAGTTGGGAAACTAAAATAGCCTGGAAAATCAAAAAGCCTTTCACCCAATTTACCAATGTTTTCTCCACCCTGTTTTTGTGGGGCCAATGGCCGCAGTCCCTCAAGTGAGAGCACTCTTTGCACCGCTTGGCCTCTTCCCTTTAGGGCCTATCCACAATCAGCTCAAACATGTCTATGTAACTCCCCTTCCAAATGTTTTCTTTTACTTCCATTGTGACATGCCTGCTCAACTAGTCATGCTCAGACCACACATCCCCCAAATCAATACCCAGCAATTATGTCCCCATACCTGCTACTGTGGATTACTGAGTGGGGTGTGTTGCCTCTACTGCTGCAGGGCCTGCAGGAAGTGCACTGCTAGTCAGCGGAGTGACCAGAGCTGAAGTTCCCTGCACCACTGGGTTAAGTTGCAAGGTACCACTAACCACTGGCACAGGTGCGGCCCCCACCTGAACTCCCTGACACCCTGACGGAGCTGTAGACCCTTGCTCTACCGAGTTAAGTTGTGGCGCCCCACTGACCCCTGCTTCAGGTGCACCACCTCTTGCATTCCCTGACAAAGCATACCATCAAGGTGGGCCACCAACCTCCTGGTGCCCTCCACTTTATCATTGTCTGCCACACCAGCCAGCACATCCTCTAAAAGGGGAGCGGGCAACATATTCACCTTGGAAAGCCAAGGCAACACAGTGGCTAAAATAGCTACCAAGTCTGTCTGGACAGGGACTCCAGCCAGATTAACCCCAATCACCATACAGCCGTTACCCTTCTGAACAATACTACCACTCCCAGCGGACACCACTAGAGTGGAGACACTACCCTGTGATACTTCCTCACCAGAGTTACTTGCCAACCAGGTCTGTGGGCCGCCCACAGGTACTGCTGCCAACCCCTTCCGGGTTCCCTGACCCCTTCCCCACTTCTGAACCGGGGGAAATGCCACCCTAGGTGCAACACCTGGTCTCCTAGGCCTTTCTGCCGGTGCTACAGGTTCGCTAGGCTGCCCCCCATTTGCAAGCATTTACAACCGTACCAAAATCTCATCCACTTCATCCATTCTACACATTAATGGCTCAATATTCACCTTAGTCCATGGGCACTTGAACACCCTCTTCGCACTACTAGGCATCCTTAGCCAAAGGCTTACCACCAAACGCAAAAAAATCCATACCACAAATCTGTCCCTAACACCCACAAAAGGACGGTCAAACAACCTTGGGTCTCGAAGCACTACACAAACACCAAAATCAGGAGGTTACTCAAGCACTCGCCAGGGCTGGCCTGCAAATTTAAGGAGTGTGAATCAAAAACAGTGCCCCGAGGTCTAGTCTGAAGCCCACCCCACAGTTAAATCCCAACAAAACCACCACATGCCTCCCAAACACTATGGCACCAATATTGGATAAGGGTACTAGCACCTGTAATATTATGGGGACCACCCTCAAAAGTACAATCCAAAACTTTGCCCCTAAAACAGCAAAAAACACTCACAAAACAAAGATTGTGCCAAATATAATTGCCCCCCACCAGGACCCTCTCACCTACAGACAGAACAGGAGTGAAAATAGCACAAAAACAAAATTGAACCAAACACAAAGGAAAAAAGTGCCCAGAACTCAAAGATTACATTCAAATATAAATGGCTCCACTAGGCCCACTTGACTACCCTCATCAACAGCCAAAGCGGAACCTCACCAAAGCCACCAGCGAGTGCAATAACACCCGGGTCGGCCGAGAAAACTCTTGAGCCCATGTGGCTCCCAGCAGGTGATCGGTTGTGCTGTTCCTGCAAAGCTGCAAGTGAAGCGTGACGGCGATGTGTGCAATCCTGCAGAGTAGAGAGAGAAACAAAAGAAAAAAATAAGGTGGCGCTGTGGGAACCCTGGAGGAGCGGTGTCTGTCTTGTCCAAGGCGACGAGCATGATAAAGAGACCGGCTCACCACCTCACCTCCCATTTTATGGGCAGGTCTTGCCACTCCCTGAGAAAGAAACAACCCTGAAAGCACTACAAGTGCCTCCGGGGCCACGCTCCGGGCCTGGCCAATTGTGTGCCAGCCTTCCCTGGAAGGCTGCAGCAGGCCTGGCTGCAACCTCAGTACCGGCCCTGACTTCACGCCATATGGATGGCTCTCCCAAGTTGGGGGAGCCTTTGTCATTCTGATCCTATGAGCTAGGAATAAATGTCATGTTGGACAACGTGGCTGATGTTAAAGCACTACTTGTGAAGTCATACAAGAAAGAATAGACTGAGAAGGATAAAACTGGAACTGAAAGCAAGAAAGGTTCTGAAACTGGAGTATGTGGCAGTGACATTCACAGTGTCTCCACTGAAGCAGTTCAAATAACTTAGTGAGACAGCCACTTTGTGATTTGACCCCAGTTCTGCTGTTTAAGCACTGTCAGTTTGAATTTAAAATTGGGACAAAACTGACCATGTGCAATCTGCTGCACTAGATTTTCCCACATGCATCACTACTAGGCCCAGACACTAATACCAATACCATGCAAACACACTACACTAGCATAGCCACCACTACAGACACCGTCAATGCAAAAGCAAACACAGCCCTCTGTCAGAAGAGGGCAAACAAGGAACAAAGGGCCTGATTTAGAGTTTGATGGAGAGGTTAGTCCATAACAACCATTGTAGATGTCCCATCCGCTGAAATCAAAATCACATAGGAAATAATGGGATTTAGATTTTAGCGGACAGGATATCCGTCACCGTTGTGACGGAGTAACCCCTCTGCCAAACTCTAAATCAGGCCCAAAGTCATGTTAACCTTTCACTTCAACAAGATAAGCATAAGTGATGGAATTGGTGTTGTTTTATGTCTGTGGGGTTCTAGGAATGGGTGAGCCCCATGATTTGCAGTTATGTTATCCATACATTAGCAAACATAGGGTGGCCCACTCCTTTCCTATGCACGCCAGAAATAAAAGTCCTGTAAAGCCAGAAAAGGGGAGGGAAAAAAAGATGAACATCGTACTTCAGTCTTCCCAAAAAACAACACTTGTGCAAAAATAGAATACATTTCCAGTAGAACAGAGCATTATTTATGTTGTTCATATCTGCCGCAACAGAGTGCAGAGTACACCACTGAGTACCCCCTACATTCATGCTGACTCCTGAATACTTTGACATCCATCTACACCAGTACCCATTACCAAACCAAGCACTCCAACGATTGTTAGATTTAATTTTGAGTTCAAGAACAGGCTTAGGGCCTCATTTAGAGTTTGGCGGACGGGTTACTCCTTATTACGATTTCCCTAGGATATAATGGGATCATAATACAGTGGATATCGGTCATGTTTGTGATGCTGTAACCCTATCCACCAAACTATCAATCAGGCCCTTTGTTCTGTAAGAGGAGGATTGTCCTACCCCTAATCCTTCCTAAGTTATTGCAAAGGAGTCAGCAGATTGTCGGGTGTGAACTGAGTCAAGGATTCTAATAATGGAGGTGTAATAAAGTCTTCATCTGTGTATGATCACTGACTTTCTACTGCAGGCAAATAGGCATATCTCATATGTTTGTGACCATCACATGGACATTAACATTGCTTAATTATTTAACTAATCATAAGGACCAAGGAAATAACTGTACAGTCATGTAGGATATCCCAGCCTGCAGCCACAATTGTTCCATGCCAAAGATTAGAATTGTTTTTGGTGCGCTTAGAAAACAATCAGAGAAGAGGAAATAATATAGGAGAGTGGAAAGAGCATGTTTTAACTTCACAAACATATCCGAGATTGCTCAAATAGTTAATGATGGGAATCATTAATACCTAGAACATGTCGGAAATTGTAAGATCAAAGATCCTTAGCTGACTATTCAGATGTCTCATTCTCCTTGTTCTTAGGTCGAGCGTGCAACCTCTCTGACGTGTTGTAATCTATCTGTGGTCTTTTAACCATGCCCACTGCATTCCCATCACTATCACTATCACTCGTTCATGGGCATGCCTATCAGAAATCCTTTATCATCTTTGGTAAATGCTTTACGTTTGTCCCTCTTTGGGGAAGTTTTGTTACCACCTTGGTTATCGACGCTGTTACATGGATAAGCGCACACTTGCCTATACGTTTGACTGCAAGCAAACTTCTTTTTCCTTTTGTGTCTCTCCTTTACGCTAATGCTCATGGTAGCCATGGCGCTTTGAATTGGCTTGCTTAGGTCAACTGTTTTACTTTTCATTTTCAACTTATGTGGCAAGAAAAGTTAGGAATTTACAATGCTAATAGCTCTGACTCAAGCAAAGGCGAGACCCATTGCATTGCAACTGCTTGTTTTTCCTTTTTGTTGCATTTGAGGGGTCCTTAACCCCAAGACACCCCCAGACTGCAAATTGAGTGTGCCTTAGGTCACCAGCATGTGCCGGGAGACAGAATACTGATTACAATCACCTTTTGTGTATCTATCATTTGGGTTTCTCATACATGACTTGTTAACAGTGAGATGGAGAACGGCTGCTTCCCACACAGAAACCTTAGTAACAGTCCATCCTACAGAGACACAACAGTGAAGTTATCCCTAACCCTAGAGGCTTTTTTCTCTCTCATTTCATAGTCTTTGGGATCAGTCTGGAAGAAAGACACAGGTTTTTCAAACAGAGCATACTGCATCATGTCACATAGGCACCGTTCCCTACAGTGAATTCAGAGACCTGGAAAATACTTGCTCTCACAGCATCCCCTTTGAGGAATGAGAATCTGTTACAAAGTAACTTATGGAATGTTTGACTCCGAAGATGCCTTGGCCCAGACTGACAGTCGGCTTCTGCCGACTGCTAAGGACTGATCATATAAGCTACAGCTTCAATCCCACAAATAAAAGCCTTTCTTTAACTCACATCTGCGTGGTACCTACAGGTGACACCCTGGGCACGGAGATATATACTGCCCTTCATAAGACTTTCCCTGATCAAGGTCAGATGGCCTGTCATGCTGCTGACCCTACTGCATGAAAGCCCCCAGAACAAACAGGAAGACCCAAGACGTGAAGAAAGAAACCTTCTGTGTCCCTCACCAGAGACCAAAGGACAGCTGTCCTGACGCGATATGTAAGTGCAGGTAAGGTGGGTGGTTACTCCAGTTGTGGAGCACTCTCCCTCCTATTGCCAATACCCTTATGGGAGTTCTAGACTTTCCTGTTACCCAATAACCCCTTTACTGCATGGTATCGCCACAGGCCCATCACTACCCACGTTGAAAAGGGTGCTAAAAATGATGTCCCTGGGCCACACTTGCTTGTCCCCTAGTCAGACGCAGTTGGCTTGCATGTCAGCCAGACACAGAAGCTTGACAAGGTCATTGTCTCTGCCTTTGTGTTTCTGGGTCCACATTCCAACATTCGCCAATAGTTCAAACCTGTCTGTCTCCTGTGCCCAGAGCAGACCCTCATAGTACATTGCTGGCATGCTTTTGTAGTTGGATTACTAAATATTAGTGTACAGATTAACCATAACCGGGAGACAAAGCAAGGATTCCTTGTCCCATTTCTTTCAGTAATACTTAATATTACTGGTAGTTTGCTTTGCTCGTAATCAATCAGTGCTTGTAAAGTGCAACTACTCACCCATTAAGGTCTCAAGGCGCAATGCGTAAGTAGTGTTCCGTATATTTTTCAATGATTGTGATGCAACAGCTTATTTGGAAGTACTGATTTTCACAAAGGACCTCAATCCTCTGAGTTCTTAAAAAACATGCCACACCATTCACAATCAGCTGGTGATCACAAATTGTATGAATTTTGCATAAAGAGTGTGTCCAGTGTTACAACTGTATATTCTTGTCTGACTTTTTTGTTGCTTTATTTTGTTGTCTCATTTTCAATTCTTAACTGCACATCTATTTAACAATGCAAGGTGTCACTAAAGTATTGGTCTTTTTGTAGGAATAATTATTGCAACTGTGATAACTGTGTGATTCTCTATCTAGTGTCAACCTTGACACCACTTTTTTGGTCAAGCCTATTAGACAGCATGTGCGCTGTCTGTTGTGAGCCATGCTGTGGCTTGCCAACAACATAGATGGCCTTGGTACCCTCCCATTGTTTACCATTGGTTAATTTTCTTTGTCACTCTCATTTGCCTGCTTCTTATTCATGACCCAGCTGGTGAATCTTGTTTTTGGATTTCCCATAGAGCATTGCCTCTTTAAAATCTTCTTGAATAGCTTGCACCTCTGCATCCACTATTTGATTTTCAAGCTCTTTTGTGTTAAGCACTCTGTGAGAGTGTGTGTGCTTTCAAGCTGTCTCCTGAATGTACGTCTCCCCCTCATTGCCCTCTTTCCCATACCTTTCCTCCTGTTGCTCTCACTCATGTGCTTTTCTCCATTTCCACCCCATACCATCTGTGCTGCTTCCCTCCACCTGTACTCTCTGTGTTGTTTATCCGTCACTCCTGCCCTCCCCATGTTGCTTTTACATTTGTCACCTTCACCGTGTTGCTTCTGCATTCATCCCCCTCACCCCTCCCTGTGTTGTTTCTCCAATTTCCCCATCCTCTCCTGTGTCCTCGGTTGTTTTCAGCTCCTTCGTTGCTTCCATTATCCTCCTGCCTCCTTGACTCACAAAAAAGGTTTTTTGAGCATTCTAATTTCTTTTTAGTTACTGATTCAGCTACAAAGAAAAAAAGTGCTTACATCATTTTGTAGGCCTGTGCATGCATGGGGCACAGGCCCACAAAATGATGCTGGCAGCCTCTTCAAAGTCTATTTTTTTTTTTTTTTTAATTCAGCCATACTGCACACCATTGCTTTACATCAGTGCGGCTTTATGGCTTTGCCAATGCTTGTTTTGATAAACTTGCCAACACTGCTGGAACAACTACGTCAGAAAGCCAGGAAGGCTTTGGAGGTCAGATGCTGCTGAGTACTCACGGTTCTGGTTAATAGGGAATGCCTGCAATCTAACTTTTGATTTTGATAGGTTGTTTATAATGGCAAAATCAAGCAACAGCCACTAGCATATAAAAAAGAGATAGACACACTTAATAGATCTCCTAAACTGAGGACCTCATTTACAAGGCTCTAGCGCCACATTGTGCCACCGAAGCATTGTTTGTTTTTACACTCCGGTGGCACAGTGTGCCAGCCATATTTACAAGGCCACGCAAAGCCACCTGCTTGGCTTTTTATGGCCTTGAAAATATAGACTGCTTTCTTGCAAAACAGTTCGTGAAAGGGGCGTTCCATGGGTGTTTCTTAGGGTGTTCCCACACAATACCCATGGAACCGGAAGGAATCTGATGCATTCCAAGATTTACAAGCTTGGGAATGCATCAGATTCCTACGCCACCTCAGGTGTGGCATAAGAATGATGCAATGGGGAGAAATATCTTTATTTCTCCCTGTTTTTTCCTTTAGTTGTGCTGCATTCTGCAGCACACATAGAAAGAGGAAAACACCTCTTGTGATTGTTTTTGTGCAGGAAGGTGCCCCTTTTTGCACAAGAACAATCATCCCCGCAACACAGGCATCTCTGCACTATGCTGCAAGGGTTACTATGCTGCAAGGGTGACTGCGTTGTCGATAGGCAGCTATTTGTCTGCAAGCGCAGGGGGAGAGGACAGAAGTGCGCCATATCTTCGAGATATGGCAAAGTTCTGCACTTTTCCGGGTGGCACAGGGTGGCACCTCACTGCGTCATGTGGCTTGTAAATGAGGCCCTGCTTTTCTGAACCCCACATTACCTTAAAGCGTCATAGTCAAGAACATGAATATGACCACTGACAGACAATACGACATTGCAGAATGAACGTAAAATTAATTTATAGACCAGATACTATGGTGGTAATTGTTTTCTGGTCATGCCTAGATAGACAGCTCTCCCGGTGTTTAGAGTATTTGTAAGACAAAAGGTCAACACATACGGAAGAAGAAGCTTGTGCTGCTATGAATTTGCTTTACTTTGATATTAAATGGATGTTGGCTCATAGCTGCCTCGAGGGTCATGGGAAATTGCACGAAAACATGTTGATTTTTATCTACCACTTTGTTTTAGATAAACAAGGACCTCATGAGAGCAGAACAGATCTGAATTCAACCTGTTTTTTTTGTTCTCTTCAGTACAGCGAGGACTGAATAAGCAACGGGGGAAGGGAATAACAATAATAAACAGAACAATAAACACAACAGCTGAGAAGTAGAGTATTTTCAGCATTATCAGAATAAGGGATTTATTTGTTCAGCGAATTTTGTTGGTCTAAATGATTTCTCTAATTATAATGTTTATAAAGTAAGTATTGCCATTCTGTGACATCTTAATTCTTGCTTACCTGTGATTTTTTGTTGTTTTATGTAACCGTACTATTTAAATTTTTTGCTTCATATTTTACTGTACATATATGTTTAAGGTTTTAATAAAGTCGTGTTTTTTGTACTGTGGATACTTATTCTACATTTACATTAAGTAAGAGAACTGTCTTATACTTTAAATTTTGTCAATCTTCACATCACGAGATTTGACATAGGACCTGACTGCTCATACAAGCTGCCGGTGGGAGTCAACAAGTCTTTGGATGCCAAATGTCTTGTAGTACCCATTGCCCTGGCTACAGTGGGAATAGTTAAAGTCTCAACTTTGACATCTTTGGCAGACATCAAGTAGGTAGCAGGCATTAAAATATTGCTTGGTTTGGGCACATGGCATATAGACACAGTTAGGTCCTCATGATGAGTGACCACTTAATTCTGATGGGCTGGTGTTAGTAGTTGTAGACCCCGTCGGAATTATAATCTGTTTGCTTTCACTCTGAGATTTCAACTGCTAACAAACCGACTCTCCAGTTTAAAGTCTGGACCAAAATGAGGAATTACAAGGGGAATCAGGCACAGAACAACCAATGTCCTTGCTTATGGTTTCACCTGTAATCCTTTTAACTCTCTTGTGTTACCAGTAATCACCATTTTGGGTGGGCCAACTTAACAAGACCAAACATGGGGTTTACATACGAGGTTCTTATTGTACCTTTCATGACCTACTGAATTTCTTAACCCTGTCTTGCTGGAAAATGACTGCTACTAAAGATAATGTTTTTGCCCTTTCTGAGTCGGTTATTGTGGCACAAATGACACAAACTAAATGAAAGCAAGTTCATTTTACAGACCAGGGATTTATAGTGCTAAATATTTTCTCATCACGCCTAGATAGACAGTCAGGCTTACTTGTGGTAACAGAATTTGAAGGGCAACAGATCAGCACAGGATCATGTTTAAGAAATATCTGCACTGCTATATAGTGACTGTACTTTGGTATTAAATGTAGGAAGGTTCACAGCTGAATTAAGTGTCAAGAAAAATGACACCACCATGTTGATATTAATTTAACACATTGCTTTACACAAATGTTAGATTTTTAGAAGCAAATCAGATCTTAGCTCTAAAACCAGATCACAATAAACCATTAATGGCGAGGGGAATTTAAATAATGATTGTAACACGAAACACAATTTCTGGGGTGGTGGGTGGGTTGGTTACTTTCACAATTATCAGAAGTGAGACTGCTATTCTTCATAAATTTTATAGATATAAGCTCTGGATTGTACTAATCCTTTTTAGGTCTCACATGAGACAGTGCATGCACTGTCGCTTCCGAGAGATTTTGTTTATGTTCAAGGGGCTTAAAACCTGCCCATTGCTTACTATTGTTTGGGTTCATCATCACTCTCATTTCCTTACCTATCCTTTACCTGAGCTTGTCGGCTTCATTTACAGTCCATCTACCCCGTCCCGCACCACATTGTTGCTTGCCCTTTTAATTGTTTCTTGCCCCGTTGTTTTTTGCATGTCCCAATGGTTTTTGCTTGCCACGCTGTTTGTAGCTTTTCCCATTGGTTCTTGCTTACTCCTTTGAGTCTTGCTTGGTCCGCTGTCTTTTGCTTGCTCCATTTTTGTTGCTTGCACCACTGTCTGATGTTTGCCTTGTTATTGCTTGCCTTGTCATCGCTTCAGACCTGCCTACTTCAAAACTTTTTTTAAAATTCACCACCTGAGCGGGGTACAGGGCCCTGGAGGGGATGGGGCTTCACTCCAAGAGTGTATTTAGAACACTTCTGTATCCCCCCACCAAACCCCTTCCCATCCCAAAGTAAATAAAAGCTCCCTCGGGCTGCCACTGATGTCTTGGAGGTTTCCACACCCCTTGATAGACATTGGCTGCTCAGAGCCTCCTAAGATGATTTCTGTGCAGTGGTTTCCAGCTCATCTTCCATAAGCACTCTGACATGGCTATAGCGCCTTGGTTCCTTACTTTTAGCCAAGCTGCATAGCGGCCTCGCTGCTGTACAACATGGCTAAGAGGCATTGTCAAAACCAATAGCTTTTACATAGCTGAGACCTATTACTTTGCCAATCCTTGTTATATTTAGGAGTTATATTTTTTTGCCATTGTGTTTACTTCGGATATTTTAATTGTTGCTCGTTTTATGAGCGAAACCGCAAGAGCAGGTCTTGATGATGTCGGGGGCCAGCGTGTCCGATCTGGTGAGATAATACGGCAACTGTGACAAGAGATAGGAGCCAATAGTTGGGATGCCAACAGCATCAGTACGAGTGTCCAATACTGATCTAAGAGGGTAGAATCCATACAGGTTTTTTTTTTTTTTATAATTGTTTGGAGACAATTGTACAAATTTCTTTTAGTGCCCGATCACAAGTGGGCTATAGCATGCTGATATCTCAATTCCGAGATGAGCAGACATTACCACACCAATTTGCAATTTTCCCAGATAAATTGTGGCTTCTAAAACTTGCCAAAATTCACTGGGGAAAATGGCCGATACATTTCAGTACAGGCAGAATTGGTGTGATAAGTACTGACTTTAAAATTTTATGCCACATTTTTTTTCAATTTTTCATTTTTTGACTTGAAATATTGGGTTTGGTTCATTGAATACAACCTTCCAATGATGCTAGTATTTTTCCAGAGGCAGTTAATAAGTCATCCCCATCCGCCCCACTCATAATCGGCCCGAGTTGATAATATCAATTATATTGATAATTATTGGTTGGCTTTGAAATCTGGCCAGTACCTGCCCTTGTGGGCCAACTTGGGTGCCTCTCTCAAAGACATCCTAGTGAAGCTTAAGACCTTGACGGCCAGCCCAAAACGAGAGAGTGGAGTGCTTTGCGGGCGCATACATATGTCAATTTTCCTATATATATATAGGTATAAGGTATTACCTTGAAAATGAGTAACGATGTTCTGCTAGTATCAGTGCTGTGCCTTGTTAAGAAAACCTGAGCTCTAACAATAACAGAAGACACTTTGGGCGCCATTTCTCCTGTGAAACCGCCACAGTTACATCATAAATGTCTTCCTGAGAGCCCAGTAGGTCGGAATCTAGTGACAAATACATATTTACATGAGTATAGAATACAGAACGAGAAAAATGAATAGTCCCTCTGGCAGACTGCGGCACTGACCTCACCCCTTTTACACTTTATTTGGTAGTTCGATTTGAAAAACGCTCTAGCCTATTCATTTGACTTCGATTCCTTTTCAGATCTGTTTTGCAGCAACATTTATAAACCGACCAACCTTCGAAATAGAAACTCCTGGATCCAAGGTCGAAATGATCCCAGCCCAGATTTGCAGAACATCCCGGGCCTGTTTTTTATATAAATTGCTTCTCCGGGCGCTAAATCTAACCCCAGGGAAAAGAGATGTTAGATGAATAAATATCTCAATGAAAAACCAGTGCCCAGGGAGAACTCTAACATTAATACACAGACAGAAACCGGCAGGAAGGCACATCAAACATGTTAAGTCCTTAAAGTGACCGTTGTGAAGGAACATTTTCTGTGCCAAACCAAAAAGAATGACCAGAAATCAAAGTATAAGGTTAAATCACATTAGCACCCTTCATTGCAAATTGGGATTGATTCAGCCAATCAAAATGCTTAGGTTGCTGACTCTGTCTAACTACAGTTGTCTGACCAAGTGGCGTGAGTGTGGAGCAGGGACAGGGAGCAGACTGAGAGAGCTGTTTGTCTGTCAGTGCTGTGTACGATTATGGGGAATAACCTTACTGCCTACATACTATTCAGTGAAGTGGGCAATTCATGATAGTCGCTCTCGACAGAAGGTGTTACATGCATTTTAAACGCTCATCTTTGGTCAACAAGACTTAATGATTGACATAAAAGGGATTGTAGGCGAACCTACATGCTGAATAGCTTTCCTGGATTCTTTTAGGGTTAAGTGACTTATGTCTGGAAAAGGTTGTTATGTATCCATGAAAATAAAGTGTGAAAGGCTTGACAAACATTGAAATGAAGTTAGAGTTGACAAGTGGGTATTTCCAGGGTAGTGCCAGGAAATTATGCAGATACTCACAGAGACATAACTTTTTAGATTTTCACAAAAATTTGGAATGCATTTCCAGCTCTTGCCACCATACCAGGTTTACACCTGGATTTTCCAGCCTTAAGCAGTGAGGAAAGTGTGAGAAACTGCAGCAAAATATCCAATCAATTGTCCAGGACATGTGAATGGAGGAGAGTCATTTCATATAAAACTTACCAAGAAGAAAAAAGAAGACATACCCATCATGCACATTTATTTATATACAATGTGAAGAACAAACACATGCAGGGATAAAAATCGGCTTAAAGTAATAATTTAATTAATAAATGAACACATCCACACATACATTATGACTCGGGTAGATTACATATTTATAGGGCAGGACTGACATAACTACTATGGCGTAAATTGAGCATGCAGTAGGGTGCATGTTTTTCTTTCTCTTTATCAATGTATCTATATGTATTCTAAGTGATATGATATGTGTTATTTCTACTTTAAAAAAAGTTTCATTTATTTATTTATTTGTTTTGTAATGCTCCATCCTGGGATTTTAGCCACGTTAAACAAAAGCTGAAGTATTGTTAGGCGTTACCAATGAGGCCTTTTTTCAGATGCGTCTAATGCAAGCAAACTTAACGAAGAATAGATTACCTGTGCCTTTCTAAAGGCCATGTTTTGCAGGGTTCAAGTCTAGGCACTAAGCAGACCATTTTTATGATAATCCACCCAAGGGTTTTCTCACCCAGCAACCTGCCAAAAATATGACAGAAAGCTGTGCCACACTGAGCTGAGAATGGAACAAGGCATGCCTTTTTATTGCTTCCAGCCCTTGCAGCTCAACTTTTTTAAACCCTACTGCATGAAACACATGCATTTGATTATAATGACGAGATGTCTTCTCTTAATGGTGTAGGTGGGGGGGGGGGGGCTTTTTGACAGACTTTTCTGCTTCTAGTGGATGCAGGTTTCCTGAGCCATTAAGCTAGGTGCCATGAATAAATAAAAAATAGCAGCTTCATTATGCTCGGTCGAGAAATCATTGCTGATTAATTTTACTGGAGGTATTTAAACAGCGCTGGATGGCTGCACAGCACTTTATGTTGCCACTTAGATGTATGGGTCTCAGTGCATACGATTACTGGGTGGAGCCAAAGTTTTTATGTAGCTTCAGAATATGAGAGATGAGGAGGATGATTTTTAAAATTATATTGTTTTATGGAGGAGGTAGGTGCATGATCAGAAGTGAGGTAGGTTGGTCGGGAGGAAGTAAGGAATGGTAAACGTAGGAAAAGGCAGTCATTGAGTGGCAGGACCGAGGTGAACTGACCGGTTTATACTGTTTTACAAAACTTGTAGTTAGAGGCTGGTGAGATTGCACTAGAATCTTGGGATATGGACCAGGAAAGATTGCCCCATGTCCAGTTCTGTAGATCTTTCTGCATATTTAGATGTGAGATGTATACGCTACACATTGAGAGAAGGCTGCCGGTGGTATGGCACTCACCTCTGAAATAAAACAACCTTTGTAAATCATTCTTCTCAACTTTCAGCCGTGAAGACACACTCTCAGGAAAGCAGAAAGAATATGAGTACATTTTAAGACAAGTGGTTAATTTGTGCTAGTGGTTGCTGCTGGGTACCGCATATGCTTTTTCTTTGGGACTGAGACTCTCCCTATCTTCCTGTGGCCAGCAATCCATTTAATTAACTGAAAGTGCTTGGGCTGCACACTGATCACTGAATGACTGGAGGCTTGCTGTATAATTAATGGGGGGTGCGATGGGAATATTCAAAGTATGGAATACGATGCAAATACTAAAATAAGAGAATCCACGTAAGTTAAGTGAAATGTTCACAAGTGGATTTGCTAGAGAGGTTCCTTCTAGCTCCTGTTACACAGAATCAGTAGATTAATAGAAGGCACGAGTGCGGCCATTAGCATAAGTAAAATAACCCGTATGCACGAGTTGTATACGGTGCTCTTCTCCTCCAAGGTCACAGAGGACTGACTGCTGAAAATTAACTTCTATGATTTATATTGACTGGT
The DNA here is from genome assembly GCF_031143425.1 of Pleurodeles waltl. Taxonomy (NCBI): domain Eukaryota; kingdom Metazoa; phylum Chordata; class Amphibia; order Caudata; family Salamandridae; genus Pleurodeles; species Pleurodeles waltl. The sequence goes on along the minus strand of NC_090444.1, from coordinate 665,799,239 downwards.
TACTGCTGAAGATCCCAAAGCATACCCCCTCCAGCCCTGGAACTCTCCCCTTCCTTCTTTCATTGACATTCACAGTCTTTTCCTCTTGCACTGATATTCGACTTTCTCCTATAATCACACATTACTTGCCCCCTACTGTCACGTAGCCCCTATCATACATTCGCATTATGTTATTCACACGTTTTACTTGCTCTTTATCTCCACTGTGTTGGTCTGCCATCGTCATGTGTTCACATTCACTTCTACCCCCTGTGCTCATCCACTCCATCCTTTCCCTGTGCAAATAACCCCTCTTTCTCCCTACACCTACATTTATTATCTCTTCTACCTGCAGATTCGCTCGTATATCACTCCTGCATTCAGAAACCCACTGTTTCTCCTTCACTCACACTGGCCTCTCCGTTTTGCAACCACATTCTCATTTCTGTATTTCAGTCATCCATTCCATCTCCAGTAACCTCTCCTGCTGCACCCAGGTCGTTCTATCATCTTCCACCCCCTACCACCTAACTCAGCTCACTCAATAGTCAGTACTCACATGTTTTAATTTTCCCTCTACCAAACACACTCTCTTCCTATTGGATTAACCCAATATTGACACTTATTCTTCCCTTCCCGAAATCACACCCATCCTTTCCCCCTTAAGAATCTCAGACTGAGACGGCGTGTATATTACCCTTCGTCCTATGCCTGCCCTTTAAATGTACCTGATTTTCCCATCCTTCTGAACTCACACTCTTTTCTTTTTCACTTTTCATGCATTTTCTCTTCTTCCTATACTTTTGCTCTGTTCATCCCGCTGCACAATATTTTTCTTTTTTATGCTGCCACTCCCAACAATGATAGTGGAAAAAGTGGGCCTCATCAGTGGTGTGAGCACTGTTTATCCCTCTTTCTTTCGCTCTCTCTCTCTCTCCCTTCTCTCTTTCTCTCTCTCTCTCTATCAAAACGCCAACACTTACGAAAAAAAAAATATAAGCAATATCAAGTTTGCTAAAGGTACACATTTAAACTACCAAATAAACTCTGCAAAGAATAGATTAAAAAAATGCTTGAAAACATTTAACAGAAATTAAGAATACCACCTCTCGCATAACAGATTTATTTAGATGCAATTCATTTGTCTCATTTTCCCTCACAGAATTAAAAAATTGGGAAGAAACTTTCCAATTCTAATATGCTATCCGAGAGGCCCTCTCCATACCATCTACACATGTTCTAACATCCAAAACACACAAAAAGTCTTCTTCTTCTTGGAAAATATACTCTGCATTTCTGAAGGTCACCTAAGACCCACTGTTTCAGACATCAAGCCCTTTCTGGCTCTGATGACCCTATGCCATGTGCTTGAGTGGTAGAAATATTATAAAGTGCCATCTCCACAGAATATGATTAGCCCCCCCCCCAGATCTATTAACGAACACCTTTCCAGGAACTGAAGATGTCACACCAACACCCATGCCACCAATCCTCACTTATCCACAATTCATTTAGCTAACTGCTCTTAATCACACAAATTATCGAAAAACAACCCACTTTCTGAAAGACTCCAACCCATACAACTGACAAATACAATTTTATTTACCAGAAGTGAGTTCAAATTTAAGGGACTGAGTGAAAGCATGGTTGCTTGGCTCTCACATCATGCCTTTCCCCCGACCAGTCTATGCCCCATTTATCCTACACTGAAACTCAGCAACTCCAGCACTGCCACCTACCACAAAAGACCCAAACCCACCTTTCAAACCTCAGGATTCTCTAACTCAAGAACCTACCCCCTATTTCAACCTCAAAACAGGCAAACTACCCCTCCATTTGAACCACTCAAAAATCCCCAATGCCTCTGCTCCTTCTCCTGTGTTAGGCCACCCTTCCTCAAAGCACCATGATATCAAGAGGGCAGAGGCACAACAACTAAAATGCTTGCTCCTCAGTGCAAGGACCATGAACAAAAACTGCTCACAGAAGCCACAGCAGACCTCACCTTCATTATAGAAATGTAGATCGTCTAAGTATCCACACCCACATGCCACAAAGCTATCACACTTGAACATGGCATCATTAACAAAAATGTATTGGTGAAATTGGGGGAGGCTGAGCAGTCATCCATAGAAAAGCATTAAAAATAATACACATCAAAAATGTCATCATGAGCATCTGTGAATTCTTGTGGGTAAAGTGTTGCCACTCTCCAACCTTTGCGTGTTCCTTATTCCTAAAAACAAATACTATCACTCAGTAATGCAAACCTTAAAGCTTACTAGATACAGTGGCAAAATTCTTCTGAATCACACATTCAAGGGAACCTCAACATCTGGTTTTACAACAATAACTTATGACTGAAGCCTGCACACCCAACCTTAAGAATTCAACTTCCACTACATTTATTTTACCCAACTCACTCTGCTGGACACATGTTGGACAACATATTTTCCCCCAGGACAGGCCGCAGCGTCTGACAACTCCCCAGTAATCTGGAGCAACCACAACATCCTTATTTTCATGATCAACAATCACTAACAACAAATGCACGTTCAGACAATTGCAAAAACTAGTCCTCATTACACTCACCTCCTAGTAAAAAGGCCAACAAATATGCTTCCTCAAAACATTCCCACCTTCTACAACTGGTTCTTCACTGTGTTGGACAAATAGCAATCTGCTAGCCAAAGAAACGGTTACATTTTAAATCAGGTAATCTTGGGGTGCTGTCGTGAAATACTTTATGAATGATGCGGGCTACCTTAAAATGTACCTGGCTTCAATCAAGAGCCATTTCAAAGATATTAGAACAAGGGGAATGTGATCAAAGTACCTTACTCAAGATCCCAGCCTTGCTGTCACATTGAGTACAATCGTGAAAGGGGCTCGGTGTATTTTTGGGATTCCAGTGAGCAGTGCATAGCTGTAGTCCACTTTTATTTAGACAAGACCTTGAACCACATTTTTCAGATTCAGTTGAGGGACTGAATGGCTTGATCTTTCTGAGACATTTGAGTTAGTGTTGAACACTTGTAGTATTCACATTTAAATGTGTTATTAAGTTAAGGTTCTTTCCTAGTTTGATCCAGAGTGATGTAGTGAGGTCAATGATTTGGGGTTTGCAGTTTTATACGTTTCCAGAGCTAAGCCAGTCTTGATCCATGTTATGTTGGGGGACGGGAGATAAGGAGGAATTTAGTCTTCAAAGGATTGAGATTGATGTGTTTGGAAGATTACCATGTTGGTATATCATCTAGATTTTGGTTAAGAAGTAGTATATAATCAAAAGATTAAACGTTTAGGTAGAGCTGAGTTACCATTTCTTAAGAACTGGTCTTAGCATCGATTACAAAGAGTAGGCAAGAGAATGGAACCTTGTGAAACTAGGGTACTATTCCATTTGATTAATTAGCATTAATTTTCAAGTAAAAGGAGGACCATCTCAGAACTTTACCATGTACCCTCATTCTGTCCTTCTAATTATTAAGTAGGATGTTATGAATGACTGTGTGGAACATCACAGATAGATAGAGGAGCATGAGTAAGCAGAAGTCACCTGCTTTCAAAATACGAAACACACCATTCACATCTGTAGAATAACTGTTTTTGTTTTGCAGCCAGAATGGATGCCAAATTGAAGACATCTAGAAGGTTGTTATCCTCATTAAATTGAGTTATTACACATCTTTACATAATTTTTCCTTGAAAAGCGAGGTTGTTCATAGTGAGGAATTTGTTCAAGTCCTCTAGGTTGGCACCAACGTTTTTCAGGAGAAGAGTGATTTTCTCTGTTTTCAGACAGTCTGAAACTTCACCTAGGTAACAGCTGAACTAACCTCTTGTACCCAGTCAGAAGGGATGCGCTAACTGATCTCCTTTAGTTGGGTGAGGGGATGTGTAGTGGGTCTTGCAAAGCAATTATTTGCTGAATTCAACTTCATTCCCTGCTCTGAATTAGGTCCAAGATGGTGGCTCCTGCAAAACATGGTAGTGAGAGCTCAATATTTATTACCTCTTCAAAAAAGCAGATTGATATCTTCTCATAGCTATCCTATGTGGTGCAAGAAAAAGTAATTTAGGTAGGATAAGATTGTTTTTTGTTGGTGACAAAAAATTCTTTGGGGCAGTGTTTTGCCTGGTATAATTGAAAACGAAAGAATCAGGCTTTAGCTTGAAAGACGGTTTTGTTGAATCTTTTCCTATTTCTCTTCAGTTGAGAAAGAAGTAAGGGTGAAGAGCTTTTTCTCCATCTTCTCTCTAAGATCTGAGGCATCTTTAGTCTTAATTTAGTTCCTTGCTGTACCATGGGAGATTTTGTTTATTTTCCTCTATATTTCCATTGTAGCCATTTCATCCAATATGTTATTCATGGTTTCCTTTTAGTGGTAGTCTGATGTAGAGGTTTGTTGTTATTTGGAACATATTTCTTGTTAAAGGTATGATAGGATTTTTGTGGCTAGCTCATTTGTATTTACATGTCATGCATCTCTGGTCTATCACTTCCGTCTGTATGTTTGACCTTTAATTAGTAGTTTCTCAGACGTAAGGCAGAAAGGTATGCTGTGGTGATTAGAACACTGACCTGCAAGATGGAGTTGATAGAAAGAAACCCTTCCTTGACAGATAAGCGGTTGAAGATTGCGCCTTTTGTATGGGTTGGACTCACCCAGAAAAGTGGTGGATTGTTGCATTCCAGTAGAGATTGAGGTTGCCCACAAAGATTTTGTTGGTTGGTGAAAGGGACTGCTAGGTGATGAGATCCATTAGTTGCTCAATGATGACTTGATTGTCTCCATGAGGGCGAAAAATTGTGTGTTGCTTCTACTGGAACATTTGCAAAGGATAATTTGACCCTGAAGAATTCAAACGTAGAGACGTTTTCAGTTCTGAGACATTTGAGTTTAATAGAGTCTGTGTTGATAACAGTGATTCCTCTACCGGAGTGATCATCTTGATCCAAACATTTAAGTTTAATAGCGAAGTCAAGGGCAACCAGTTTGTCGATCATCAGGTAGAAGGCATTAGCCAGGTTTCTGTGAGGAATAGGATGTCAATATCATAGGTTGCAGTAGACTCGGCTATCTCCATATTGTATTTTACGGTGATCTGCAGTTATTAACATGCATTTCATGATAAATTCAGTGGCGGACATTGGTATTTCCATTTCGAAAGGAACAGTGATGGGGCTGGGTTATATTTTGTCTTGGGTATGTGGGGACTTCAGAACCCTTACCCCTCAATTATCTGGATTATGTGGGAGAGCAAAGGAAGAGTAAATCACATTGGTTTAATTATAGTCTTCAATAAATGAATCAATGTTGACCTCCAAGTGGGAGCTGGTGGCTCTGTTGTGTTGGTGCTCTTTGTAGATGTTGGGATTGAGGTCCAGACCTGGTCAGGCATTTTGTTCTATTGGTGCTAGGAGCTGACTGATTTTCTGAGCTGTGAGATTTGTGGATTTGGGATTGGTTGCAAGCACTTCGGTTTCTTTGACTATACTTTCTAGTCTAACTTCTATTTTGTGGATAAAGAGGAGTATTTGGGAAGGACCAGATCGGAGGACAAGAGCATATTTGTTAACATTACTAGCAGACTTGGCAGTGGAGAGTCTCTCATAAGCACAATGATATTTGAGAAGGGGGAACCTAGAATGGGACAGGATCAGTTGGTAAAAACAGAGCATGGCCCATGCACCTGTCTGGCATCCTTTAGGCTAAAAACAAGGGAGAATAGGTAGGCAAACTTCTTGTGGTTCTAGGTCTAAGGTTCAGATTAGAATATTGCCATTTCTATTGATTGAAACTTCAGCTTGGAAGTCACGAGAAGGTGAAATCAAGAGTTTGAAACCATATGGGATTTTGGTAGAGTGTGTAACGTGCAGGTCATTTGTAAAGAGGTCTCTCCAATGGGTGGTATTATGGGAGAAGCCAATTAGATGTGTTTTCATGAACACTTTTACACAGAAATAGTGCTCAGAGATAAGAGTTTCTGGGGTTCTCTTAGCAATCTATTTTTTATGTTTTTGGAAGACTTGTTAGAGAGATTGGGTGGGTAAAATTTCCTAAAGAAACTTTGGCTGTTTATTTTCATATTGTTATATATGTTGGACTTGGTACAGGAAATGATATGTTATATGATGGACTTAGTCCATCCTCATGACTCATAGTGGGTGGAAAAAGGAACACAAAAGTGTAGGCAAGAGCATGGGAAGTCAGGGAGCAAGTGAAGAAGGTGCTGAAGGACAGAATTAGGACTGAGTGAATTAGGTGTCCCAAAACATTTTGAGGTTATCAGATGATCAGAGTGAAGAGTCAGTTCTTCACAGAAGAAAATCTGTGTTTCAAAATCCCAACTATCACTGATGTAGGAGTGCTTGGAGAATGTCCGAAGTGCTTAGTCATGCACAGTTCTTCTATAATTTCATTGATCCAATTAATTGCACCTTTAAAAGAGAGTCCTTCTTCAGTTTCCCTTGCCACCCATTAGACTATCCTCAGTCCTTCTAAAATATCCTTGATCCAATTAATTGCACCCCTAAAAGAGAGGCCTTCTTTAGCTTCCCTTGCCACCCAATAGACTACCCTCAGTCCTTCCTAAACCCTTAAGATATCAGCTGGAGGGAAGTCTGTTTACTGTTGCACAAGCAGCCAGGCAGTCTTTTATCAATGTCAGCAGTGATCAACTCTAGAGGAGTATTTCTTTTTCAGTGATTGTTGGTTTAGATTTGTCGTCCACCCTTAGGGCCAGATGTAGGAAACCTTTTGCGAGGCTTAACGCGATGCACAACCTCAAATTGCGAGTTTGTACCGACTCGCAATTTGAGGCTGCGACTCGCAAATAGGAAGGGGTGTTCCCTTCCTATTTGCAACCGCATCGCCATGCTGAGTTGGTTTGTGACCGCGAATGCGGTCGCAAACCAACTCGCAGTTACCATCCACTTGAAGTGGATGGTAACACATTCGCAAAAGGGAAGGGGTCCCCATGGGACCCCTTCCCCTTTGTGAATGCCAAAACAAATATCAAATATTTTTTTCAGAGCAGGCAGTGGTCCTATCGACCACTGCCTACTCTGAAAAAAACGAAACCAAATGGTTTCGGAAGTTTTTCTCTTTGCAGCCCGTTTTCCTTTAAGGAAAACGGGCTGCAAAAAGAAGAAAAAAAACTGCTTTATTAAAAAAGCAGTCACAGACATGGTGGTCTGCTGTCTCCAGCAGGCCACCATCCCTGTGAGTGCAGGGACTCGCTATGGGGTCGCAAACTGCGACCCACCTCATTAATATTCATGAGGTGGGTCTTTGCGACCCCATAGTGAGTCGCAGAAGCTGTCTGAGACACCTTTCTGCATAATATTTTGAAGTTGCAATTTGCGAGTCGCTGTGACTCGCAAATTGCAAGTCGCAAAATATTGTTTTGCTACATCTGGCCCTTAGTGTTTGCTCCCTGGTTGAATCTTTAGTCATTTGTGGACAATTTTTATAATGATTTTATTGGATTTATAAACAAAATTCATCATGTAGGCATAATGGAATGAGACAGGCAATATGCCTCACATTCACATATATTGTGAAGAAGATGATGCAAGTTAAAATATGATAGGTTACAGTATCATGGCTGCAAGTAATATCGTCTGGTCACCATTTGGTACAAATCATGTATTAGATGCAGGAGAATTAGGTAGAATTTAAAGCAACATGTTAAGAGTAAAACCGAACTGAAGAGTGGTAAGCTCGGTCAGTGTACAAAAGCAAGCAAACACAACTTTGAAAGAGAGTCCACAGGTGTATCGTGGAAGAGTGCCAATACAGGTTAGTAGGCAGGATCACCTGGGCATGGTCTGGAAGGCAAGAGATGGAGGGAGTGGCGAGTGGTGGGCAGGGGCTAAGGTAAAATACCAGTCATCTTGAGTATGATTACATGGTATAGAGAAACATGAAGGCTAGCATGAGCATTCAAGGGGGGTGGTCTACTATCATCTTTAAGGCAGCCTTTTAAAGAGATGAGCACTTCATCCGAGAGACAAGCAAAAGGGCGCTTCTTTGAACCTCTGGCTTGTTCCCTTTTCATGGAGACTGATTCCACCTCAGTCCAATGAGGAACAGTTGCATACCAACAGGATACACTAGTTAAAGACAAAGTTATGCTTCTCATTGTGATTGAGTATCTGATCAGCAGAAAGGCTAGAAAAGGAACCTGCTTACCATTTTCTCAGACTTGAGATGCTTGTAAAAATGTAATATGCAGTTCTTTATGCTGTGAAGTTCCTTGTGGCCAGTGACAGATATCTGTGTAGAGCTAATTTCCAGTAAGTGTCTACAGTTGGGCTGTCCCAAAACATATGTTTAATATCAACTCCAGGGTGAGGCAAAAGGAGCAATTTGAGCTAGCAGTTGCAAACATTTTGGTCAACAACACTGGAGTTAAATGTGCATGATGTAGAATGTTGTGCTGGCTCTACTGAAATCTGGTATTACCACAAATTGTGCCTGGGTGGAATAGTAATTTCTAGTAATCCCTCTGGGAGAAAGCACAGCCAGAACCAGCTTCCCATTTTGCATGCAATTTAGCCAATGAGTCGAAAGCCTGAACAGGAATTGATCTAACAAGGCAAGAAATCAACCTCCGTCCAGAAGCCATGGTGTATAATGTTTGGAGTAAAGTGTGAGTAGGTGGCTCTGTCACTTATGCCCTAGATGGAATCAAGTGCTGCTGTGAGTAGTCTGTGGGTTAAGCATTAACATGCTCAGAGATCACATTGTTCACTTAGTTATTCAAAACGGATCAATGCTCTATCTTGGAACAAATCATCCACGCAAGTGATCCTTGAATTTTCCCACACCTCAGCAGCACTACCCAAAATTTCTTCACTGAATGCTCTTTTGTGTCAATCCAAGTTGTATCCTTGGAGAATGTCTTGAGGGAATATGGGTGTCCTGTTCATCTGTAAGGTGGCAACAGGGACTAAGGGGGATCATAGTTTCCAGTCTTCTAGTCTGCATTAGGTACTACATTTGGGTGTGCAAGTTCCCAAAGAGGATATTGTGCCTTACACAAAAGCATCTCCAAAAAAAGAGGACAAAACACAAATGCAGAGAGAGTGCACTAAGCTAACAGTGGCCTTACAGACAGTCAGAGTGTCACCACTGTAAGAACAAGTCCATTCTGGGTGGAAGCCACACCGAGCCCCCACAAAAAGGCCCAATCTCACCCAGAAGACTACAGACCAATAATATATTGCCTATATCTAGGCAACATTTTTGAAAGGGTGTTTTTAATCAGCTCTCTGTGTTTACTGAGGCAAATGACCTGGAGTCAGAACAATAATCCGGAATTCATCCTAGGTGGATGCACAGTCTTCCCTCCTATTCGTATGGGATGACCTAAGACTCATATTAATAAGAACAGAGCTATAGCCCTATTGATTCCTCTCCAATCAACTACATTTGACATTGTCCACCATCACACACCACTACAAAAACTCCATCATCTTGGAATAAGTGCAAATGCTCTGGAATTAATTGCTTCAAAGAGAGACAATGCTTTTTGTACCTATCATCACCTCAGCCCCTTACATCTAACATTGTGGTACCCCTCAGGGGTCCACCATATATCCTCCTGCATACAACATCTACCTATTACCCTTACTAGACCTCATTAGATTGTTCAACCTCACCTGCTACAACTATATAGATGACGTATAGATCTCCCTAAAAATGGATGGTCCAGAGGACCGGTACAAAAAAAGACTTGATAACTGTCACCAAGCCTTAAATGCATGGATGATGAGTAATCATCTAAAGGTCAACAACTCAGAGACAAAGATCATGATCTATGGACCATGGCACAAACAGGAGCTTAATGCCACAAAGCCCAAGGAACTTGATCCTCTTTTTAATACATCAAGAGAGGTAAGAAATCTATGGTTTACCGTAGACTTTTGTCTATCCATGATATCATATGTCAACAAGGTCACAAAGAGCACCTTCTACACAATGAAAGCACTGCAACATGTCTTCCTATGCTTTGAGCATCCACAAAAGTTACAATCTGCACTTGACAAATAGGCGGTCATTCCTACTTTGGCGGGCGGCGGTCGGCGCCTGCCTGGCGGGAACCACCAGAAGACCGTACCGCGGTCAAAAGACCACGGCGGTCATTCTGACTTTCCCGCTGGGCTGGCGGGCGACCGCCAAAAGGCCGCCCGCCCGCCCAGCGGGAAAGCACCAGCAACGAGGAAGCTGGCTCCGAATGGAGCCGGCGGAGTTGCTGGTGTGCGACGGGTGCAGTTGCACCTGTCGCGATTTTCAGTGTCTGCCAAGCAGACACTGAAAATCAATGTGGGGCCCTGTTAGGGGGCCCCTGCAGTGCCCATGTCAGTGGCATGGGCACTGCAGGGGCCCCCAGGGGCCCCACGACACCAGTTCCCGCCAGCCAGGTTCTGGCGGTGAAAACTGCCAAAACCAGGCTGGCGGGAAGGGGGTCGGAATCCCCATGGCGGCGCTGCTTGCAGCGCCGCCGTGGAGGATTCACAGGGGCAGCGGGAAGCCGGCGGGAAACCGCTGGCTTCCCTTTTCTGACTGCGGCTTTACCGCCGCGGTCAGAATAGCCCCAGAAGCACCACCAGCCTGTTGGTGGTGCTTCCTCCGTCCCCTACCCTGGCGGTCTCGGACCGCCAGGGTAGGAATGACCCCCATAATGCCATTCTGAAAGCACTTCACTGGCTACCTGTAGCTAGATGAGTAATACTTAGCGCATCTTGCATCATTCACCACAGAGCCTTCCAAGGAAAAGGATCACTATACGTACAAATTAAATTCAAGCAATGCAAATAAAATAGGACTGCACTCCAGGCTCGTACCATGAATCGCCATACCTGCTTGCTACAAGAAATCCATGGGAGGCACTGCTTTCTCAGAACACTTCACCAAATTCTGGAACTCACTACCACCCAAGATTTGAAGTGTTAAGGGACACTTATGTTTCAAAAGAAAGGTGAAAAGATTTTTCCAAGAAGGCTAAAACATCCAATAAACCTGATATAGAACCTTGAACAATTATACTGCTTGTATCGCTTACACTCACAAAAGACATAGGGGGTCATTCTGACCCTGGCGGTCGGTGACCGCCAGGGTCACCGACCACGGGAGCACCGCCAACAGGCTGGCGGTGCTCCGTCGAGCATTCTGACCGCGGCGGTTCAGCCGCGGTCAGAAACGGAAAGTCGGCGGTCTCCCGCCGACTTTCCGCTGCTCGGGAGAATCCTCCATGGCGGCGGAGCGCGCTCTGCCGCCATGGGGATTCTGACACCCCCTACCGCCATCCTGTTCCTGGCGGGAGACAGGATGGCGGTAGGGGGTGCCGCGGGGCCCCCGTAAGAGGGCCCCACAAAGTATTTCAGTGTCTGCAAAGCAGACACTGAAATACGCGACGGGTGCAACTGCACCCGTCGCACCTTCCCACTACGCCGGCTCCATTCGGAGCCGGCGTCCTCGTGGGAAGGTAGATTTGCCCTGGGCTGGCGGGCGGCCTTTTGGCGGCCGCCCGCCAGCCCAGGGCAAATCTCAAAATACCCTCAGCGGTCTTGCGACCGCGGAGCGGTATTTTGTCGGGGGAAGACTGGCGGGCGGCCTCCGCCGCCCGCCAGTCTCAGAATCACCCCCACAATTACTATCGATCATGTCTATCACCCAGTAATATTCCATTCCAAAATAACAAACCCTTTGTCATTTGGACAGGCATGGAATAACTGAGAAGATCAGCCACGTACTGCTGACCCTTGGATGACTCAATTAGTCCACAAATTCAGGTTTCTGCTCACTACATTCTATGACGGCTTCTTGGAGTCTCATAATAACATTCCTAAAAAGTGAGATTTAATGAAGTCCACCCCAGCAGATCGTGCAATCATATTTCCCTGAAACCAATGCCTGTTTAGGGGTATAAACATGAACAAGATTCTCAGAACGGACAGCTTTGTCCAGTAGTCAGCTTAGTCTAGTATAAGAAACATCATTAAGGAACCTGCAGAGCTGATCAAAGATGGCAGCTCACCAAAAACCATAACCTGTGTGTCTATCTCTTACACTTCTTCACCTGTTAGACTGTTAAGTGCTGCATTCCATAACATGATTTCTACATGGTCATCATGCACACAACATGGGAACACTTCACACATATGATCAAATCAAAAACAACCCTCTTCCAACCACACAACCTACTCAGTGTAGTATGCTACCCATGTAAGCAATCAGGCTGTGCTTTCACACTGGCTGTTTCTCATTAACATTTCACTCCAAAGAAGTGTTGTACTGCAATGCTTCAAAGCTGTGCATTATAAACCTCTACTGAAAACAGAAATAAATTAGATCAGTCTATTGTTGAAAATTATCTCAATTTCCTTTCTTTCCTAAATCACCAAGAAATGTGTGAGATCAGAGCTAAAATGACATGAAGGTTGCCCATGTCTTCCCATCTTATTTGTCCTTAAGGAAGCCTTTGACACTGTCAATCATTAAATTCTTCTACACACTGTAAAGGATGATAGGCATTGATCAGACTGTACTGAAATTGATTAAATCAACTCAGTCAATTAAACTAGTTACATCCATCTTTTATCCTATGCTTCAGCTATTTGGTGCCTCTCAGGTTTCTCTAATGACACACATAATTTTCAATTTTTATGTTGAATCACTTGAAAATGTGCTAAAAGAACTTGGAGCATCTTCTCTGCCGTATACAGATGTCAGGAGTTTCTTGAAAGCCCTAAACGACCCTCAGTGTCTCCATTGCCACTGTACACCTTGTGGTTGCGTTCATTTCCCCATGGCACACTTACCTTGTTACAGTTTGCATTGTTCTCATAGGTGAGCACTGTCTCTGCCTAAGTATAAGTATCTACCTCACCCTCACTGCACTTTTCTACCAACTTGCCCAACACACCTTAACACTGTTCTTGGGGGGCATGGCCAAGCAAGATGACTGGTGGGATGCGTCTCTAGTGCGCTCCACCATCCCAAATTAATCCTAAAGGCATCCTGGGGTGCCTGACTGGTGAGGCACTCCCCAACAACTAGCAGCAGTGCCCGGCTGCTGTGGTGGGTTCACACCCCGTTTTTGGAGACTGTTGGGCCCCCTATTGGCTGGAGTGCGGGGTTCAGGCCAGTTCTGAGGTGGGTGTGGCTGTGCGCCAACTGAAGTGGGCCTTGTGGTGGCCTTCTCTGGTGGGCTCCCCTGCCTGGCTGGGCTTGGTGCAGGTGCCTCCCGGGGTGGACTACTGAGCCCTTCCCCCCCCCCCCTGGCGTGCGCGAGTCTGGTGAAGGGAGCCAGGGCGGCCGTGGAGTCCCAGCAGCCCCCACACGTCAATCTTTGCACGGAGGAGGCAGGTGAAGCACCGCAGCCAAACTTACAAATCACCTTATAAATATATTGGGGCCAGACATATCTCCCCCTGCAACTGTGATTGGCCCGAGACTGGGACTTGGGGGCAATATACTTTGATGGTGAGGAGCGCAGTGTGCACGCAGTGCATGTCTTAATATGGGCTGCAGAAGAGTGCTTGGGGTGGTCAAACAAACTGCAGCGCTTTCCTGCAGTGAGACAACGGAGGTCACCATTTTGGGCAGATCCCGATGGAACTATGGTTAAAGGTTTTGTTGAGTGATGGATCAGAGATGTATTGCAACTTGAGGGGTTATCCAAGGGGTTTGCGGTTGAGCATGCACACAGGGCACTGGTTGCTCCTCCGCGGCCCGGGGACATCATTGGATGCCTCCTGAACTATAAAGATAGGGACTGTATCCTGCGGACCGCTAGTGAATCCGATAGGGCTGTATTTGAAAATTGCAAAATCTCCATTTACCCGGACTATACGAACAAGGTCCAGACCTCTAGAAATGGGTTTTTGGAGATGAAGGCCAAGCTTTTTGTTATGAACACCAGATACATGCTATTGTACCTGGCACGTTTTAAGGTGATCCCCGGAGGCAAGACGCCTTTTATTTGACCATCCTCAGGAGGTCTGGAGATGGTTGGAGTTGAGGGACAAGGTTGGCCTGGTCCAATCTGGGCGGTCTGAGGTTAGCACGGCTCGTACTTCTGAAGTGGATAGCATGGACTGGAGGAGGCGTGGGGCGAGCCAGAAGCAGGTCTGTGAGCAGCGGTGTGACAACTCTGTCAGCAGAATTGAAATCCAACAGGATTGCACTATGGCGGTGGTGGATCCTGAGCAGGCCATCAAATTTACTGACCCATCAGATGTGGGAGTGGAGATGCTCTTTGTTGATTCTTGATTTTGTTGGTCTTTGGTGATGTTGCTCTTACGGACCCACGGGGGATCATGTGCTTAGGCCTGAGGAGCATGCCTCACATAGTAGGGGGCACTGGGAATGCTAAGGATATTGGTTTAAAGCGGCGCTACATGAATCTGTATTTTACGAATGGGGGAGTGCTTTTTCCTAGACTATGATTGGTTGGGGAGGTAGGCACTCTATATTCTGTCTTCGGGACAGAAGGTGTTCACTTCCACAGTGGTGGTAGGGCTTTCAGGTGTTGGGGTTTAGGCGGTTGTCCTGGCAGCATACACACACATGGATCTACAGTATGTTTTGATGTATCTGTTTTACTGTTTATCTGGGGTGGATATAGGGGTTTGGGGTTTTCTAGTTCGTACAGGTTTGCATATGTTTGATGTTTACAACAGCAGTGCATTGTTGAGTGTGGAATGAGTGGTAAGGACTTGTCTTGCCTTCTCCTTTTGGGTGGGAGGTGGGGGGAGGAGACGCAAGGGAATGGGAAGATATGAACTCTTAACATGGGTCGACAGATTAACATACTAACGTGGAATGTCAGGGAGCTTAAGAGCTATACTGCATGCTGTAGAGGGCACTACTTCCTGAAGCAACATAAGGTTCATATAGCGTGTCTCCAGGAAACGCATATGACAGAGGAGGAATCACAAAAGTTGGCTAAAAAGTGGCGGGGTCAGGTGTTCTCTTCATCCTTGTCCTCCTATGCCAGCGGAGTGGTAATATAGATTGCGCCCGGGGTCCCTTTTACACATATCTACAGTGAAGCGGATGTTGAAGGGAGATATATATGTCACCAGGGTACATTGGATGAACTGCCCCTTACTATTCTCAATACTTATGCACCTAACATAGACAATCATTCTTTTTATGATAATATACCTGAAGTGCTGGAGGAGGGGGTTGCCGCTCCTCTAGTATGGGCTGGAGATTATAATTGTATATTGGATGGTGAGAAGGATCGTGATCAGTCTAAATTGGGCACTAAACCATTAATGACGAGACCCCACGCAGAGGTTATGCACAATTTAGGGCTCTGGGATGGATGGAGAGAACTGCATCTGGAGAGTAGGGAATACACCTGTCATTCTAAGATGCTCAATACATATAGTCGGCTGGACCGTTTCCTCCTTGGTGGACTGACTTGTTCACGGGTGATGGATATCAAGCATTTGGGGAGGTTTTTGTCTGATCATGCACTGGTGCTGATGCACGTGCTGTGGGGATCTGATGCCATAGTGACCCGCAGTTGGCGTATGCCGACGTCTTTTCTGACGGATGCTGGCTGTCGTGAGAAAATGGCGGTGGCCCTTAAGAACTATTTAGACTTGAATTGGGGTATGACCAACTCAAGGGGAATGGAGTGGAAAACCATGAAGGTGGTACTAAGGGGAGTTTGTATAGGCACGGCCTGTGAGGTGCGCTAACAAATGGAACAGAAACTTACTGTATTGCAGCACCAGACACCGATAACCAGAGAGGTTGAGTAAGAGCAGCACCAACTGTTTAAAAAGGCCAGTAGCTGGTGGGACACACTAGATAAGGTCACACTTAGAGCGTATAAACAGCGCCTCCACAGGGAGGGAGACAAATCTGGTAAATTATTGACATTGGTCCTCAAGCGGGAAGTTGAATCTCGTCCCATTCTATGTATTAATAACACTGAAGGTGTGCAGGTTACTAATCGCAGGGATATCCTTTGGGTCTTACTGGAGCATTTGCAGGCTGTGTCCAGCGCTGGTGCGCCAGTCCTGGATGTTGGCTTAGGAGAATTTCTGCGGCGGATGCAACTCCCCGGCTGGAGCCGGGGAGTATGGAAAGTCTAGAGGATGAGATAACAATTGAGGATTGCTTGCGGGTGCGGCGGTGGAGGCATTGTCAAAACCTAAATCGATTGGTGGGGATGGTTTCCTGATCGAGTTGTACCAAACATTTTCTCTTCATTTGAGAGAGAGGTTGTTGGCGGTGTTTGAGGAAGCCTGGGAACGTGGTATTCTCCCAGAGACCATGCGTCAAGGCATTGTCTGTTTAATGCTTAAGCCTGGTGGGGATTCTGATAACCCCTCCTCATATCACCCGCTCACTATGCTCAATAGTGATGTCAAGATTCTATGTAAGATTTTGGATACTCGGCTGCGTGGAGTGATTCGGGGATTGGTACATGATGATCAATGTGGTTTTATTCCTGGTCGTAGTACGACTTACAACTTAAGTCGTTTGGCACATGTTATGCATGAAACATTGGGGGCGGTGGACGAATTGGTTTTAGTATCACTGGACCTAGAGGAGGCTTTTGATACAGTGGAGTGGGACTACCTACTGGCAGTGATGCAGGGAATGGGATTTGGCCCTTATTTCTGTGCTTGGGTACGTTTTTTGTACACAGCTCCCACTGCACGAGTTCGGGTAAGCAGAGAGCTTTAGGAATCCTGGGCGATTGGCAGGTGGACCAGGCAGGGATGGCCACAGTCAGCGCTCCTTTTTGCTTTAGTGGTGGAGTCACTGGCGGTCTGACTTCGTGAGAAATTGGTGTCCTGGGGCATTCAGGTGTGACAGGTTACACATATCATCTCCCTATACGCTGATGATGCGTTGATATACCTTCGAGAGCCGCACGTTTCGGTTTTATTTGTTGTTACAATTGTTGGAAGAATTTGGGGCTATATCTTGTCTCCAGGTGAATAGGAAAAATTCACTCCTGTTTCCTTTAGGGTCATTATGTGGTGCCCCATTGGAGGACTTGCCGGTGGTGGAGCTCATGTGGGAGCTCGAAAGTTTTAGATATCTGGGCATATGGGTCACTCATACGATGACGGCTCATGTGATGAACAATGTTGAGCAGGTGTTGACTGGTCTGGAGCGCTCTGTTTCATTCTGGAATAAGCTGCCTCTCTCAGTGATGGGGAGGGCAAGTGTCACAAAGATGGTGTTCTTGTGGTGGTGTCTTTATCTTGTGCAGAATTCTTTGTTTCCGTTGGAAGCTCGGCTTTTCAATCGTCTGGACAGTTTGTTGATTTCATTGATCTGGGCTGGCCATCATAGCAGGGTGGCGTTATCCACGCTACAAAGGGGCATGATAGATGGAGGCTTGGCAATCCCTAATGTTAGACTCTATTGTTATGCAGCACATTTCCAACATGTTGCAAAGTGGATGACTCAGTAGGATAATTGAGAGAAGCAACTGTTCGCGGGCATGTTGGGAGGAGAGGCATTGATGCATGTATTGATGACGGGGGGTTGGTCGGAGACTGCTGTCCCCTATCTGGTCAAAACTACTGCAGGGATCTGGGAGCAAGCTGTTAAAAAAATACTTCCACACGCCCCATTTGATAGGGAACTGAATATTTGGAGTCTAGCCCCCTTTAGGAATATGGACTCTCTAATGTCAATAGATGCTTTGAGAGTGGGAGGCTGCCTGGTGGCGGGTGATTTATACCCCAATAGGGAGTTTATCTCCTTTCAGGAGGTACAAAATACGTTTTGATTGAGTGCTGGTCAGTTCTTTCACTATGCCAAGATTGAGAGTGTGGCTTGAGAAATCTGGTCTGGATTCCTGGGCCCCCCCCTGACATTAAAGGTGCTGAATGTGTTGATAATTTGGGGAGAGGATTCCCACTTGATTACACTGTTCTATAAAGTGCTACAGAGTGAACATGCAGGGGTGGAGTGTGTAGCGCATGGCCTGGGATCGAGATCTGGAGGATCCCCTAGATGATGTGGACTGCGATATGGCGCAGTCGCTGGTCCGCACGGTTTCTTGTAACAACAGATTTAAATTGTTGCATTTTAATTTTGTTCTTCGTGTATATCTTACGCCTGCTCGTCTTAAGAAGATTGACCCGACAAAAGAGACTGGGTGTCCTAGATGTGGGGAAATAGGTTCCTCCTTTTTCCACTTGGCTTGGTCCTGTGGGGAGGTGCAGCAATTTTGGTGGGTGGTGGTTTGAAAGATAGACAGGGTCACCAGTTTGGAGCTCGAAGCGACTCCTTTGACTTGTCTATTAGGTGTACTACGGAGACCACAGGGAAGGTGCATCCCATATAGATTTGCACAGCTCACTCTGGTGCTGGCTAAGCGTAGGGGAGCTATAGGCTGGATGAGTACACGCAGCCCATCCATTTTTAACTGGATCCGTGATGTACTGGATTAGGGTGTTGCTGAACCCCCTAGGAGGATGACACGTAGGGAGGAGGGGGCACTGACGGACATAACAGCCTGGGGTACACTATTAGAACGCTTCACAGGAGTAGAGGAGCCTAGCTCTGTTTGGAGCACTGATGATGATTGTTGATAATGGAATGTTATGCTGTTCATAAAAGGTGGCAACCAACTGTGGTGATATTGTAGCACTGGTAACCATTGTATCTAAACAAATTGGTTACATGGGAGGTCCTTGGGTAGGGGAGGTGGGGGTATCTACTATTGCAATGATTGGATATGCTCCATGTTTCTGTCTGTATATGTCATCTCCCTCCGTTCAGGGGATCAATAGATATTGTGGTATCTCGCAATGGTATGCGCTGCTCTGTTTTTGTCTTTTTGTTGTTTTATATTATAAACTCAATAAAAGAGTAATAAAATAAAAGTGGTGGCTTGATTCCTGTTCTCGCACCTGAACTCTGGTGCTGGCAAGATCTCATGAGATTTCCAAAAAACAGCTGAATCCTTCAAGAGTTGCACAGTTTCCATCGACAATCTTGGTTCTCCCGCGCCACATAAGCGCATTGAGTCTCGACCACACTGCTTGTTATTAAAGCAGTTCTAAGGAAGTCATCCTCCAAGAGTCTGCAGTTTGTGAACTGGGAAGAATTAAGTACACGTCAGAGTAAGGAATGTTCATAATGAACCACAGGGGGTGAAATTACTATTCCAGCTTACTGCGATCCTCCTGCCTTCCTTCAGAACCCCAGTAAGGATTTCAGTTTTGTTTACATATTGAAAAGGTTACGCATAATAGACTGTTCCAAGGGCAACCCTATTCCAGAAAATTAAGATTTATAAAAACCTGAGATAAGTAATGAACTCTTAAAGCATATCATAGATGATAATAGGATTAAAGAACTCCTAAATGACTGAACTAAAGTGGATTGAACTAAAGAGCACTGAGATGAGAGCCAGTGTGTATGGATATCAAGTCTAGAGTGACAATAACAGTAACCTCACTGAAAAAGGAACTGTGCTGCTAAACGATTCCTTCCAAGACAAGTATTTAGAAAGAAAGGTGTGGGGGGTGGAGCCTGCCACTGAGGAGCATGACAGCATCCCTTTAGTGATCCCGGCTTGCTGAAAATGCAACACCTGCAGTGGAGCACTTCTTGGCACTCAACTACACACCAATAAGGGATATCCTGGTGACCACAGAGGACACTCAACATTCTGCAACAATGCACATTTGGGCTTCCAACCGCCGGGAATGGGATAAAAGGGTGGTGGTGAGAAGTGAGCTGTCATGTGCTGAGGAGACCTTGAGGTAGATTTGGGTGTTGTGATGCTAATCATGCTAACGGTGTCTAGAAAAATGCGGCAAAAATGCCAAACAGAAGCCACAAGGTAGAACCGAAAGGCAGCACTACAAACCAGAGTTGGAAGTCTTGCACCCCAGGAGGAGCTGGATAAGTTGGAGAAGATGGGGGCAACAGTCATCCCAGACAGTTGGTCACTGGAGTCCAAGGATGGGACACTGCAGCACATGATGAGCAAGAACAAGGAGGCCTGTGATTTGGGGAGGATTGCTGTTGTGCATCAAGGGACACGTTCCTGCACAACATCAGGCACAAGTGGCTTCTCTGTCTTATTATGTGTGATACACAATGCAGCACATAGAGTAACATGATATTACTAGAACAAACAAAGATTACACTCACCCCATGTGACAACTACGCTAACCCTGAGGTGGTGTATAAAACGGCAGCATTCCCAGGTGTGAATATCTGGAAATGATTCAGAAGTTGGGTGGGTTACATGTGTGTTCTGTGGGAACAAGCCCAGCAACACACATGTAATAACACCTACATGCAGTTTGAGGTATGAACTGGCCCTCTGCCCCACTGGAGTGTAACATAAAAAGTATGCCCTTGTAGGGCAGTGTGCAGTTAGTGCCTGGGAAATGAAGCCCAGTGTTAACTATGCATGATGAAATCATGCAGTGCAGTACAGCAGCCCAGCCTGCTGTGCTGCATCTTCTTGAATGTGATGAGATGTGTAGTTGTCACTAACATGCAATGCATCTCTGAACTTACCTTGGTCATGGGGCACTAACTACTGCGTAACACCAACATTGGCACTGGTGTAGGGGTGCCTGTGTTGCAAGTATGAATGCACGTGCAGAAAGGGTCACATCCTGCAACATCAACAATCAGGAATGCTGTCTGCCACTTCCAATGTCTGTTGCCAATTGCAACACACATTGAAAGATGGAATCAAAGGGCCCACAACAATGTCAGTCATATGCTATACAAGTGCAATGCCACCCCTGAGGCGGTGATGCCCCCTGATACATTCACACATTGACATGTTTGGGAATGTGTCAACTCGATATGCCAACCCATGTGTATTGTAACAGTAATGCAAGCGGGACAACTGTCCACATGCCTTTGTCTTTTCACCTCTTATCATGTGTGCTGTATCCTGAACCACCCATAGTAGGATGCAACCACATTTCATATATGGCATTGTACAGGAAGTTGTCCCTTCATGCACAATGACACTCAGCCCTGCACCATAGGAACCTTTGGACCCATTCCGCTAGTGGCCCATTGTTAGAAATGGGGTCTCTAGTTGGCAGTCGGTTTGCACCCTGTCCAAGTAGGGACCCTCACTCTAGTCAGGATAAGGGAGATACAGGCTCAGATAACCCCTGCTCACCCCCTTGGTAGCTTGGCACGAGCAGTCAGGCTTATCTCAGAAGCAATGTGTAAAGCATTTGCACATAACACACAGTAATACACTACAAAAGGACACCACACCAGTTTTAGAAAAATAGCCAATATTTATCCATATAAAACAAGACCAAATAAGATAAAAAATCCAACATACAATAATAAAAATATGAATGCTGCAAGATGTACTTAACAATACAGTTCCTTGAAGTCGATAACTCCACCTGGGGCTATCACAGCGTCGTGAACAACAAAACCAAAAGTTCAGGCTGGCCTCGGCGTCGCAGGACAGCTGCGGTGTCGGGAAGACCCACAAACAGTACCTTGGATTTGCATGGCGTCGTGTTCCTCGCGGTGAGCTCCAGAGAGCGGCGTCACTGGCGTCGGTTCCGGAGTCGGTGCAGGAGTCGTCGGGCCCTTGAAGTCACGCACCTCGGGGATCGAACTCCGGGCTGATGAAATCAGGTGCGCTGGCGGGGATGGCATTGGGGCTGCGGTCCAAATTAGGACGATGCGACGTGTGGTGCCCACAGGTCACGGTGCAGGCAACGGCTCAGTGACGGCTTCCAGCGGCGTCGGTGAGACCAGGGCTGCGGTGTGAAGCGGGGCAGTGCAATGTGCGGTGTCCAAAGGTCACGGTGCAGGGAGCGTCGTCGTCGTCGTTGCGGAAGCGCCGCCGTCTGTAGGCCCAAGCCAGCGGTGCGGGACAGGACGGTGCTTCGTGACCCTCACGAGCTGTGTCCACAGGCCACGGTGCAGGCAAGGATGCCTGGTGACGACACTGGAGCCAATGGTGCTGCCGTCGGTGGACCGGGGCTGCGGCGCGGAACGGGACGGTGCTTTGTGCTCATCACAAGCGTTGTCCACAGGCAACAGTGCAGGCATCGGCGCCGGTGTCAGCAGGAGCAATGTCGTCGGAGATGCCCAGGCTGCGGTGTGAGCAGGTGACACCAGAATGCAGGGTCCACAGGTCACGGTGCGAGCAGTGGCTCGGTGAAGTCGTCCGATGACGACGTCGGTGGGACAAGGGTCGTGGTGCGAAGCGGGGCAATGTGACTCCGTGCGGCGTCGGCAGGTCACGGTGCAGGCCAGCGGCATCGTTGGCGGCGTCACAGTGGTTTCTCCTCTTGGACAGCACAAAACACACAGTTCCCAGTGCTGCAATTTTCTCAAGCAGGACACACAGCAAAGTTCACCCTTTGCACTCTTTTCAGGCAGAAGCAGCAACTGCAGGCAAGTCCAGCAAAGCAACACAGCAAAGGGACAGTACTCCTCCTTCAGCTCTTCAGCTCTTCTCCTGGGCATAGTTTCCTCTTGATTCCCCAAATATTCTAAAAGTCTGGGGTTTTGGGTCTGCTTCTTATACCCAGTTCTGCCTTTGAAGTTTGCAAACTTCAAAGCAAAGTCTTAAGTGTTTGCAAGATCCTTCCTTGTCCAGGCCAGGCCCCAGACACTCACCAGGGGGTCGGAGACGGCATTGTGTGAGGGCAGGCACAGTCCTTTCAGGTGTGAGTGACCACTTCTCCCCCTCCCCTCCAGCACAGATGGCTAATCAAGATATGCAGGCTACACCCCAGCCCCCTTTGTGTCACTGTCTAGAGGAGAGGTGTGAACAGTCCAACTGTCAAACTGACCCAGACAGGGAATCCACAAACAGGCAGAGTCACAGAATGGATTAAGCAAGAAAATGCCTACTTTCTAAAAGTGGCATTTTCAAACGCACAATCTTAAAATTAACTTTACTAAAAGATGTATTTTTAAATTGTGAGTTCTGAGACCCCACACTCCACATGTCCATCCGCTCCCAAAGGGAATCTACACTTTATTCAGATTTAAAGGTAGCCCCCATTTTAACCTATGAGAGGGACAGGCCTTGCAACAGTGAAAAACGAATTTAGAAATATTTCACTGTCAGGACATATAAAACACATTACTATGGCGGTCATTCTGACCGCGGCGGGCGGCGGTCGCCGCCCGCCATGCGGTCACCGCCAAATGGCCGCTCCGCGGTCAGGAGACCGCGGATGCCATTCTGGCTTTCCCGCTGGGCCGGCGGGCGACCGCCAAAAGGCCGCCCACCGGCCCAGCGGGAAAGCCCCTGCAACATAGAAGCCGGCTCCGAATGGAGCCGGCGGTGTTGCAGGGGTGCGACGGGTGCAGTAGCACCCGCGCGATTTTCACTGTCTGCAAAGCAGACAGTGAAAATCTTCATGGGGCCCTGTTAGGGGGCCCCTGCACTGCCCATGCCAGTGGCATGGGCAGTGCAGGGGCCCCCAGGGGCCCCACGACACCCGTTCCCGCCATCCTGGTGCTGGCGGTGTAAACCGCCAGAAACAGGCTGGCGGGAAGGGGGTCGGAATCCCCATGGCGGCGCTGCAAGCAGCGCCGCCATGGAGGATTCCCTGGGCCAGGGGAAAACCGGCGGGAAACCGCCGGTTCCCCTTCTCTGACCGCGGCCAGAATGGCCCTGGAAGCACCGCCAGCCTGTTGGCGGTGCTTCCGTGGTCCCCGGCCCTGGCGGTCATGGACCGCCAGGGTCGGAATGACCCCCTATATGTCTTACTTTAATCATACACTGCACCTTGCCCTTGGGGCTACCTAGGGCCTACCGTAGGGGTGCCTTACATGTAAGAAAAGGGAAGGTTTAGGCCTGGCAAGTGGGTACACTTGCCAAGTCGAAGTTACTGTCAAAACTGCACACACAGACACTGCAGTGGCAGGTCTGAGACATGATTACAGAGCTACGTATGTGGGTGGCACAACCAAGTGCTGCAGGCCCACTAGTAGCATTTGATTTACAGGCCCTGGGCACCTCTAGTGCACTTTACTAGGGACATACCAGTAAATCAAATATGCCAATCATGGATAAATCAATCAACAGTACAATTTCTATAGGGAGCAGTTGCACTTTAGTACTGATTAGCAGTGGTAAAGTGTGCAGAGACAATAAACCAGCAAAAACAGACCTGAAAAAATAGGAGAAAGAAGGCAAAAAGTTTGGGGGTAACCCGGCAAAAAGGGCCATTTCCAACACCCATGAATGAGGGACCTGATGTGTGGTTCTGTGCCATGTCAGTAAGGTGCCATGCTTAACAACCTAATGAGTCATGTGAACAGCTAACATATATCAACACATGTCAACATTGACATATTTACATATTTACATCTCCTTGCAGAGGATGATGCCAAACCTCATGGCCAGCTGCATTTCCAGGACTTCTCCGATGATGGTGATGACCAGCTCCAAAGCATCAATTCAGACATTCTCCAGGAGATTCTGGGTGCCATCAGTACACCATCTCCGGTCGCAAGGAGGACATTAAGCATTGCCGGGTCTCCAAATGAAGAACCCAACACACACCACCTGCCACCTTATCCACAGCCTTGGACTCCCAGGACCCAGACATCATCTTCCAAAATACAGCCGTAGGAGTCCATCGGGAGTTGGCACAGCATTTGCGGGTGGGGATGGAGACCATGGCAGGCAGCCTAGCTGGAGTCCATAGGTACCTCACTCCAATAAGGACAACTCTGCTGCCATCAGAGGCACCCACTCTCTGCTACGTGGACTCCAGCAGTCCCTAGCTTACACAGCTGGTGTCCTGAGGCTCGAACAATTGCCTTCTCACAATGGCACCGGCGTGATTATAGCAGGCTGTGGGTTATCCAAACTATCCTGGAGTCCATGCAGCGGATGCTGAGCTCCCTCAGTGACAACCTGGCTGCCTATCACCGTGACGTTGCTGTTGTGTTGCAAAACCAGCAGTACCTCCTGGCTGCAATGATGCCTTTCATCTTACCACAGATGACAGCTGCTGAGACCTTTGAATCCACAACTCCAACCCCTGATGTGTGTGTGCCTCCCTCAACTTCAATGGGTAAGCCCACTGCAACATCCATTGCATGTCCCTCTGCCACAAAAATCTGCATTGGGTGGGAGCCATATATACAGTGCAGTGTTAAAACACCCAAAGTGGCTTTATGCCATCCTTAAAAATTAATGAAAGGGCACAGTGCCACTGGAGTAACACAAAAATAGATGCTCTTGTGGTGCTAGGGGCTTGTCATCATACACCTGAGTAGTTGCCTAAGGGATATGTGTGGATTTGTGACATACACAAAGTCACACACACACTGACTGCAACATGAATGAGGTAACTGATAGCTATGTGAACAAGCAAGTTAAACCTGAGTATCCCAAGAATGGCATTTGACAGTTAGCATGCATGTATTGTGATAGCTGGCAGCAATCACAACACAAGTGACTGGGCCTAGCAAGGATGGTAGCAACAGGAACACCATGACATTACAGATAAATGATGCATGCGTAAGAATGTGAGGGACAATTATGACTGTCTCAGTCACAAAATCTAGATGTGGGGTGAGTGTAAATATAAAAACATAATGACAATGCAAGTCACATTACTGAAAAATACAGAGACATGCTGTTTGAATCCCTGTTCTAGTATGTGCACCCATGCACAACCGGAGTGTCACAAACATTGCTGAAATATGTCTGTAGTTGCAGATGTGACACCCTTGCCAACCTGACAGGAACTTGGCAACAGGGGATACATGTAGTCACACATGTAAACTAACTATGACTTGCAAAAGCATGTGCCTAACATGACCTGTGCATACATGGGTATGTATGCACCACCTACACACTAAATCAGACTGAAGACTATAAAGTAGGAATATTAAAATGATTTATTGAACTATAAAACTAAGCCTAGAACTCCTAAGCTAACTAAACTACCTAAACTAACCTAAACTACACTATCTTAGCTTAACCTATGCTAAAAACATAACTTATCACTACTTATTCTAAACATATGATGCCACATGATAAACATCAACCCCCCCCCTTAATATACCTCTAATGACAAGGTCAACGCTAACTTAACAAACCCTAACTAACTAAATACCCTTTACTACATACATGCACATTACAAAATTGGAGGAGCGTGTCCAAATGTCCCCTCAGCACTTCCTAATATATATGCTTTAAGTTCCCGCAGCAGTGTCAAACTCTATCTATTCTGGTGCTCCAAGTGGGCAATAAGGTACTTCTGGTCGACCAACTCCTTACAAAACTCCTCCACATAGGGGGAGCTTCACATAGGTATGTGCCGCAGTTGTAGATGTCGCTGAGCCAGTTGTTGGAGCTGAGGTTAAAGGTCCTACCCCAGGAGAAGTGGCACTGCCTATAGCCACAGGCCGCGCTGCAGCTTGCGTGGTGGTGGTGGATGACTCCTTTGCTGGTACACCTTGAGATAAGGTCTTCCAGACCCCCAAGGCATGCTCCCGATCGTACCTCCTTTGCACCCTCCGGTATCCCATGGCAACTTGTCTGTTATGGCGGTACCTCTCTGCCCTCTTTGTACATTCACACCTCTGAGATGCATTCAGGTTTGCAGCTGCAGCATGAAGTGGACATGTCAGTTAATTGTATATCTTGGCAAATGAACAACAAACATGCAATGGATACACTATTTGCAGTTGTAACACATTGGCCAGCACAAATCAACATAACATTCTGAAGGGCTGGGGGGATATACAGCTGCACACGAACCGTCAAATCCACACTGCCCATGTCAATAGTATCAAGACTAGCTATTGTGGCACATTACTTTGAACCATCTTGGAAAATCATTGAAGGTCAATGTCACCATTAATTAAGATTGTCATACACATCAACTATGTGACCATGCAACTTCATACTCATCATGGTGGTTTGTTCATCAATGTGCCTAATGTCTGTGCAAGTGACCCCATATCCGTTGACATTTAACAAACTTATCTGAGGAATAACTGCAAGTAAAATGTGACCTCACAACAGGACAACATATGGCAAGGTGAGATGTCAGGACATATTGCTAAATGGTAAACTGATAGTGTGCAAACATCATGTGAAACTATAGGATGCTGCAGTCATTCATGTCACACAGAGGATGATGACTACTCTCATATTGACACAGGTCAGTGCCAGGTGAGCTGTGCCATGATTTGATGCATAGTCTCTGAATAACTCTTTTCCTCACACTATGCTGGCCATTGGTTGTAAATGTATTTCAAACTATGCTCTGCATATTGCATAATGGCACTCAGCACCATCACCTCTTTTGTGGATGGGTGCATGTCCCACACCACATCTGCACAGGGATCTTGGTATAGCACTAGCTAATGTTGTACATTGTGTGTCATTTGTTTTACATCACATACTGGACACTATCTGTATCACCACAAGTAGATAATGCTGTGGTCCATGGCATGTCATATGTCAATGTAGTATTGATATCCCTCTGGCCAAACATACATGATAAGACATGTGAGGATGACATAGGTTAGAAATCTTGCAAACTAAACTCAGATAATGGGGCATAACACCACAATGGTGGTTGAAATTTGGCCACATCAAGAGGCATGTATACAAGCCCTTTGCAGGGCAGGTGCGTCACTTTTTAACAATATAAAAGGTGATGTACCGGCGGCGCTAGTGGCTTGTAAATAAACCCTCAAGTGTGGTATGTTGACCACTGACCTGCTACTCTTAGGTGACTATTCACATGGTAATGTGTCACACCATCAGCTGAGTTTTCAGTGCTATGTGTGGCACACAGATCAGTGGCATATATAGTCAATAACATCTACCAACCCTGCACCCATGTGCTAGACCCTTAACTTTAGCCACATGACCATACTGTCATGGTTGATATGGGACTCATTTACCATGTTCAACATTTCCATGGCCTTTGCTACACATGTTACCATTGTGCAATCATTTCATGGGATGCACAGCCTAGACACATCTGCAACCATACAGTATATATCCTGCTTCAGCCTACTATGTTTGTGGTAGTGCTGTATAGCTATTTTAGCCATATTGTAAACATGTTATTTTACTAACTAGGCCCGCCGTTGTGCACTTTAATCCAGTTACATTCTATTCAGCATTGCTTTATTTTTTTAGCAGTAGCCACATTTGCAGTGCTGTTTTATTTTCTCTATCTCATTGTCCTTTCACCTAGGAAAGCATTACATTCTTAGTAGGACATTTATTTCATTCTGTGCTTTCTCCAAGGCTACAGTCAGATCGGGTTGACAACAAGCATGGTATGCTGTGTCTCCAACATTTACACCCACATAGGTGGGGACCATTTCTTAGAATGTCTTCAGTTTTATTATAAAAACACCCCTTTGTCCCAAACACGTTAGAGGGAGATTCCAGCCAGATAACCATGACCGTATGCTGATTGCTGATTGCTACATTACAGCTACTTGCTTAGACGGCCAAACCCCTGATCCATATGGGGACGGTGTCTATCTAGACTACAGGCTTCTTCCTCCAGGTATGAGGGATGATGTTCTCCCGGGGGAAACCTGAAGGGCGCATTAGGCTTATTATGCTTTGCTCAAACATAGCGCAGGCAAGGGAACTATAAGTCACTCCTATTTGACAATACGGTAGGACTATTTTTGTTTTTCACTCTTTTAGTCACATGCTTGCTTTTATTGTTATCATCCTAGTTATTGCAATACATGCTATTTTATCTAAGATACAGTTACTTCAATAAATTCTTATTGAACTATATTCTGCCTCTGTTGTCCTTGACTATGTGAGAATTCTGTAACTGAGTGAAAGATATGAGATCTGATTGATCACAATACCCATGAGGAGTCTTTATTGTCATGCACCTGCTTGCCACAATCATCTCACCCAGAGATGAGGTGCTGCTAGTTAGCCGGAGAACCTGGATTAGGCCGACAGGTGTCACATGGTGTGGAATCGTACTCAGTATTCACAATCCATGTGATCCTGCCTCCCAAATCCAGTAGCCTCATTAGCATAATGAGAATCTACCCGACAGTCGCATACATGCACTTGGTACATGGCATTGCATACAGCATACATCTGCACACACAACACTTGCACAACACACTACACATACAGATTGTTACATACTGGTTGCTTCAGGGTCTTTGAAGCTTTCCACCTCTTGGATTGTACATTTTTGTGGTCCACCTGCAACATGGAACATGAGACATGGCAATGTGAATGTTGCACTATGAAGACTGTGGACACATATTGCACATCAGACATTATTTGCCAATTATGCTAGTATACCTATGTTGATAAATACTCAATTACATGTCTCGTTGACACACATTGGTAGGCCAGGCTTACATGTACACATATCTGCAGGAACTTAACATACATGTCACAACTATATTGTTAAGTAATTGCAAATTACTTCATACAACAAACGTTTTTAAACATTGGTAATTGTGATGCCACACTGCACATGCATGACTCACAGGACACACTCAGCCATGACTGCCATTATTCCTGTGTGATTTCTGACATCAATTGTACGTGACTATGCAACACACAACAGGAGTTAGGCACTTAGTAGACATGGACACCTGTTCCTGGTAACCATGTACTCTTCCACCATGACAGTTGTTTTGACAATGGTGTACAACAGAATTAAATGGCAAACCCAAGTGGACAAGGACAGGACCAAACATTTTGGCCCTCATTATGACTTTGGTGGTCTTCTAAGAAGACCTCCAAAGTCCCGCCAGACCGAAGATCGCCAGTGTTGGCGGTCTTCCGACCACTATATTATGACTGCTGGCGACTCTCCGCCATAATTTGGGCGGAGAGCCGCCAGCAGCCATACTGGCGGTTGACGGTCCAGTGGAGGTTGCTCCACCGCCACGTCATCACAACACCACCCACTGAATTACGTTACAGTATTTGGCGTGGTGGTGTTGTGGTGACGGGGTGCTGGCGGCAGAGCAGGCCCTATGGAACCCATTCCCTCCTGGACGACTACCAAGACAGGTAAGGTGATCGTCCGACAGGGGAGTGGGGTGGGAGGATGTTGTCTGGTGTGTGCGTGAATGGGGGTGTGACTGTGTGTGTATAGAGGGGGTGTGTGAGTGCGTGTATAAATGCGGGGATGTGGTGTGTGTCGGGGTGTATCGTGTATGTGTGTGTGCGTATGTGCATGTGTGTGCGCGTGTATGTGTGTGGTGTGTGTATGCGTGAGTGGAGGATTGGGGGTATGAATGGGGGGCCCATGGAGTTAGGGGGTGGGGGAGGGGAGGTAGTCCTATCAGCTTTGGGGGATGGTAAGGGGGCCGTGGCTGTTGGGGGAAGACTGTGGGAAGGGGGCGGGCGAGACCCCTATACGTGCCAGGGAAGGAATTCCCTGGCACTGATAGTGCATACCGCCATCATTTTTGTGGCGGTACAGCCACCACGAAAACCAAGGCAGTATGCGGGATCATTATCCCGCAGGCGGGGTAGTGACAGCCGCCGGGTTGGAGACATCAGTCTCCAGCCTGGCAATCATTACCGCCGTGGCGGACAGTGTGGTACATTGGCGGTTTGGCATGAGCCAAACCGCCAATGTAAAAACTTGGCGGTAGTTACCACCAGCCTGCTGGCGGTGCTACTGCCAAGTTAACACCGTCCTCCAGGTTTGCAATGAGGGCCTTTGTCTCTTTAATGGTGCAGTGTTGCCATTGTTGTGGCTGCTCTTTTTGAACCACCTCTGTGCTTACAACTCTGCTCCTTGCCTTAACTTGCTAAAGGAGGCTGTATGGCCAACAGACATGTACCTGCAATTCTAAAGCAACAGTCAATCACAATGTTAATGTACTCAGTCACAGTTCCTCCGATCTCAATCCCAATGTGGTCCAGAAGGACCTGCACCCAGCTGACAATGTCTGCCCAGCGATGCTTTAGTTGCCGGTCAGTCCGCTCCAGTTCAAAGATCTGGTTCATCTGGGAGAGGACCATTCCCTCACCACAGCTTCCTCACTTCGTTCCGGTATCCCTGGATCACTCGCCCGCCCAAGGACACCATGTTGGGCAGGTAATAAAGCACCAGCCAGATTAAACTGCCTAACTCCTCAGCACTGAGGTGATGAACCCTTTCCCTTCCAGACATTATGTTAAACACACACTCTGTACCCTGAACCCCCAAAAAATTAAACAAAACAAACCCCAAGTAACCTAATGAACTATGCTACCCCAGAGACAGACACCCAACAATTCAATGACAACAGAATATAAAAGACTAATAGACAGGACAATACAGTGGTCAGGGCACAAATAGGACAGCAGATAGTTCAAAATACATCTCAAACACCACTGTCTCACACAGATCTCCAAAACACCTCCTCTCACCAAGACAGACAAAAAGACTGTGGGCCTCAATACGAGGCTGGCGGTCTTCAGACTGCCAGCTCCATGGTGGCAGTCAGGACTGCCGCTGCTGTGGCAGTCCCACCACCACATTAAGACCCTGGTGGTCTGATTGCCATGGTTCCGCCAGCACCACCGAGATCCATGATCCTGATTGCCTGGCGGTGGTGGAGATAGTAATGCATCAGGCCCTGCAGATTATGACCTCACTCTTTGCCAGCCTTTTCATGGCCGTTTCAATGCCATTAAAAGGCTGGCAGAGAACAGGAGAAGGGGGGCACAGGGGTGCCCCTGAACTGCCCATGCACTTGGCATGGGCATTGCAGGTGTCCTACTGCCCAGCACCGTCACAATGTTCACTGTCTGTCTGCTGGTGCACCCTGCGGCAGCAGCATTGTCGCTGGCTCAATTACGAGCCACAGACAATGCTGCTGCCTGTTTCCCGTTGGGCTGGCAGGCAGAAATCTTGATTTTCATCCACCAGTCCAGCGGGAAACTCTTAATGGGACTGGCAGGGAGGTAGCCAGTGTGGCGGCAACCTTCGTGTCGGATATTCAGCAGATGATGCAAACCGTCCGCTGAACTCCTAATGAGACCCTGTGACTGTAAAAGAAAGTGAAAGTAATTTTGCAGTTACTGGTGTGCATGGTACATCCATCACTACACTTCCTGTGATGATGCATCATGTTTCTGATGATGCGCCATTTTTTTATGCTATGCACCTATGCGTGATTTTTTTATGTCGCATGGCAAGGCAACATTAGGCAGTTCCAATGCATTGCATGGTATGAGTCATTTTTGGTAGACACAATGCCATCGAAAAACATGCAGAGTGGCAATGTGACTATTTTTTGGATGCAAGGCAAGTAAAAAATACTAAAATGTATGGTGTTGTAGGCAAAATGTTTTTTTGTTTACATTTGAACTATCATGCGTAGTGTTGTGTTTCTTGTGGATATGTCAGGTCAACATCCTGCTCAATTTCCATGTGTTCAAGGTATGTCTTGTAAGTGTCCATGTGTGATGGTACATGCCTTACAAGGACCAGACAATACATAGGCCACATTTACCATGAGTCACGTTAATGTGAACTTCATAGGGTGGCCTTATGTGCCACCAGTGGGACACATTTAAAAGTCCCATGCGCACATTTGTGCCTCTGCAGTGTCATACTATATTACACTATAATGGCATTATACAGGGCCTCACCATGCGCCATATATGTTGAATGTGGCACAATGCTAGCATTGCACCACTTTGCAAACCCATTGCGACACATCATACCTGTGCAGGGTATGATGTGTGCAAGCTGGGCATACCCCCGCAGGGAGGCCAAAATAGCTATTGCACTGGGAAAGCAACTAGATGTCTTTGCACTATTCTTGCCTCATTTTGCGATGAATGGCCACAGCAGGCGTTAGACTGATGCTAGTGCTATTTACTATGTGTTTTCATCAGCTTTCATAGCCTAGTGCAACATTGTTATGTGCCAGTCCACCAAAGCGCCACAACTGCATTGTTTTTGGCTCAGCTGTGCTAAAGAGTGCCATGGAGTACTGTATTGGGAATGCAGCGCTATCATGGTGTTGTTAGGGGGTCTCATGGCAATCCTGTGAAAATTGCTCATCATAGTCAATGTTTCAGTTTCTTGTGAATATGCCCCTATGTGTAGTCACCTGAGACCATTGCTCAGTTCACACCCAAGGTTGCCATGGGCTAACCATGATGTGGCTCATACACCCACATGTAGGGCTGCACACATATCAGACAATTTGTGCTTTGTCCCAATGTACAGACAGCATGCTGTCACACAAGGGTGGTGAGTTTAAATTGCATGGTGATTAGAAGTGTGGTGATGTAATTGCCAAGCCACCTGCTTGACAGAGGCTTCACCATTTCACACCTTCCTGTCTTCCCATGTGTACAACATGTTTTCTGTAAGTGTACATGTGGAGGTACATGCTTTTTTGAGATCTGACTACACAGATAGTGCATTAACACTGTGTAGCCACACAGCTCAGGATAGATAACCCATGAGATAGACATGTTCCCTCACATGATACCCTTGTGGTTTTTTTTCCTGGAATGAATTAGATTTTCCTCAGATTGTGGCCACCTAACCCACGCTATTACAGTGGATTTGTGTGTCAGTCTAATGTGTGCCCAATGCAGCAGACATCAGCCTGTCATGCAAGATGGATAACCTACAGTTCCCATGCAGGCAAGTGTTGAGATGTTTAGGACAGACATGTGCCATGGATGTGTTTGTCATGTCATGCATGGGGCTGGTTTGCGTTCATGTGTGATTTCTTCAGCCTACTACAGTGGTCTAAGATATCAGTTCAACAATCTTCATGATCCATTCATGGGTTATAGCGCTCCTTCAGAACAACATCTTTGTTCATATCAGTGACTAACATGTTACCCTCTGTAGACACATTGCTACTGTTTGTAAGTGTAAAGAGGTGGTTTCCTCAAACACAAGTACCTATGATGCATCTTAGAATTTGTCCATGCTCACAATTGTTGGCCACACAGAGCCTGTGGCACCTAGGGGGGCATTGAGGTTGCATTTTGTGGCAATGTTTTTTCAACATACACTTTGACAGTACAATTCCTCAGCACATAGTTTTGCACATAATTCCCTTCTAGCACACACTGTGCATGGCAGAGTTGCAATGATACAGGGATGGCAGGGTACTCATCAGTGCAAACTCAAGTGCAGGTTTCCAAATGTACGTCTACACTCCCCTGCCCTCTTATCTACTAGGATGTTGATGCCAGCCTTGTCCTATTATCTACTAGGGACTAACATGGAATTTCTGTCAGCCTTGCCCTCCTATTTACGAGGGTCTTACAGGGGATTTCTGTCAGCCTTGCACTATTATCTACTAGGTAATTACAGGAGATTTTTGTCAGCCATGGACTCTTATCTACTAAGAAATACAAGAGTATGTGATTAGGGTTTGCATATGAGCCTTAATATTTCTGGCACTACAGCGTTGTCACATTGCTGACATTGACCTACTGCTGTGGGCACAGACTGCTCTTGTCCTACCAGGGGCTGACATCTGGATAACATTCCTCACAAGGAGTAACATTGTGGCTGCTGTCAAATTTCAACCCAATAGACCTGTGTAACAAATATGTTTCAATGTGACATGTATGTTACACTGGCATAGCAAACACTGCACCCGCACATTCCATTCTCATTGGATTGTGTGTAGTTTTACAGTATTCCTGCGTATGTTCCTATTTGCTTTCCCACTGTTTTGGTCAAGCCTTGCTTTCCTAAATGTGTATGATTTGCAGTTGCATTTCATTGTGATAGATACTCCAAGACAATTGTCAACAATGTATGCACTCCTGCGTGCCCTAGCAGTGGTATATGGTCATTCTCCATCCTGAGGTGGGTCGTCATTGTCCTCATCCTCCTCCCTGGGGTCCTCCACCTGATCCTCCCAGGAGACATTAGTCTGCACACATATGTTGTGCAAAATTGCACAGACAACAATAATCTTACACACCAGTGAAGGTGAATACAGCAGTCTCCCCCCTGAGACATCTAGGCATCGGAATCTTGCTTTGAGAATGCCGACTGCATGCTTAACTATATTCCTGGTGCGGAAAAGGGCCACTTTGTAGGCCTTTTTACTGTGATTCTGTAGATTTATGTAAGGTGTCATCACCCAGGGCTGGATGCCATAACCTTGGTCAGCTGTCATGGAAGAGGAGAGACAGTGTCAGGCTTGCCCTTGTGTTTTGTACCAACTGGCCTTGCTTAGTAGGTGTTTGTGAAGTAGAGATACAGACTTGCTTCTGGCGTTCTATGGTTTCCTATTTCCATGCATGATTGTAGTTGTGTGTGATAATGTACATTCCAGTCAAGGATACAGGCATGGGGGTGGAGCTAGCCAGCCAGCAAGATGGCCGGCACTTTGTGAGGCTCTGCTCCAGCGGGGGCCAAACCTATGCCTTTTCCCGGTCAGGACGAAGCTGGCCGAGCGGTGAGGCGGCGGGGGGCGCCTGAAGTCGGCGTCGCCCCTTTGCCACCGTGAACGGAGGCAGATCGGCGACCCAAGAGGGGGAAATCGGACTCCTTGGGGCGCTGCGTGGTCTCGGCCGCCGCGCCGTCGTGGAGCCGGTTGCGTGGTTCCCCGGGAGTCCTGAAGACACAGAGTTTGGCGTGGGAAACATCTTGAAGTGGCAGCACGGCGTGATTTGGCCCTGGTGCCTTGGGCCCACCTTATAGAGGTCAGTGGAGCTGCGGTGCCCTTTGGGACAAGCATTGTGCGAACTGCTGAAGTGACGGAGCTGGGTGTGTGGCCCGGAGGCCCGAAGCCGGACGGGGCTGATTGGTAGAAGACTAGTGGCATTTGCGTGAGAGACCTACTTACCTGCCTTCCTGGCTTGCACTTCCACGGGGTCGGTGATATATGGTTGGAGACGTTCTGTCGGCTGAGTGATAGGGGAGGCGGAGCAGAGGCAAGCTAAACTTTCATTTGAGGTGGGCAGGCTGAGGGGGGGGCACCCGCTGCCCAGCCGGAGGAGCCTGCAATGGATGGGGAGACATCAGATGGATCGGTCAAGGCTATGTTTCTGGACTTAAAAACCATCCTGGCTGGCATAGATGGGAAGCTAGACCACGTGACAGAGCAACTTGATCGCATTAAGACTCGGGTGGACGAGCATGACTCCCGTCTTGACCAGTTGGAGGCGCGTACTTCCGGGCTGGAGGATGCGCAGCGAGGGGAGAGTGAGCAGCTGCTGCGTATGGAGAGGGTGCTGGAGGTCATCCGGGCTAAAAATGAAGATTTGGAGGCCCAATGGCGCCGGAATAACCTCAGACTGATAGGACTTCCCGAATCCACAGACATGGGCAGAATGGAGGACTTTGTTGAGGGAATGTTGTACGATCTTTTTCCCGGTCAGTTGTCCCGCTTACTGGTGGTGGAGAGGGCGCACAGATCGTTGGGGCCACGACCCCCGCCTGGGACCCCCCGCGTCCTATTATCATCGACTCCTAAATTATCGGGATCGGGACATGATTCTGTGATTGGCCAGGGAGCGCCACCCGGTGGTCTATAAAAACACTGAATTGAACTTCTTTCCGGACTACACCCCTAGCGTGCAGGTGGCGCGCAGGGCGTTTTTGCCGGTAAAGCGCTCTCTGGCCCAAACGGCTGCTAGGTTTTCGGTTATGTACCCGGCGAAGCTCAAGGTGCAGCACGGTGGGTCGCCTCAATTCTTTACGGATCCCAAGCAGGCGGCGAGATATGCTAAGTCCCTCCCACGGAGGTCTGAGGCGTCGCCTGCGGAGAACCGTGCCACTGAGAGGGAGTCGGTGAGCGACAATGACTGATCGACACGGAGGCCTTCTAGCAGAGAACGTGCCGCTGTATTTGGCTGTGAGATACTTTTGTGCCGTCCCTTCTGAAGACACTCCTTTTGCGTTGGGCCCCCTGCCTGCCCTTCCTGCCATTAGTAGGCGGGTTGGGCGGTTAGCTTTCGCCCTCTGGATGAGTCCCTACTATTCACATGTTCGGATATTTGTGGTTTTTGGGGGGAGGGATATGCATTTGACCCATTTGGGGGGTCGGTGTGGGTGGGGGGAGGTGGAGTTTTTGGGTCTGTTGAAACTCAGGTTTCTCTGCTTTTCTTTCTGCGTTCGGTGGATGGGGGGGGCTAGCCGGGATGGAGGAGCGATAGACTTCTGCTGTATGTCTGCTGGGAAGCGGGGATGACACCGATGAGAGCATTTTTGATTTGTTGCTAAACATGGAACGTGCATGGCTTGAATGACAGACAGAAGGTGCGCCTTATGTCGGCTTACGTTAAGAGGCAGAACAAAGATATATGCTTGTTACAGGAGACGCACCTGGTGGAGAACACCTTGCATTACTTAAAGGCAGGATGGATTGGGGAGTGCCATGGCTCTGTGTATTCGCACTATGCTAGATGTGCAGCGATCTTGATACGAAAGGGGTTACAGTGGCGTTCTCTGAGAGAATTACATTTCTTAGGGAAATTTGCACGGGCCAGGCGATATGGAGAGGGCGACAGAGCTGGGCGCACTTTGGCGAGTTCATTCCGCAGGCCATGGGCTAGCAGCTACGTGACCGAGATGGATGACCCGAGTGGGGAGCGAGTGGCGGGTACGTCCGAGGTATTGAGGGTTTTCACTGCATTTTTTCGGGACCTCTATTCTGCCCCCTCTGTGATTCCTGAGGAGGTGATTCAGAGATATTTCTTGGACATTAGTCTCCTCTGGTTTGACAGGGCGCATAGGGAATATTTGGATGTTCCCTTCTCTATAGAAGAAGTAAAACCTGCAATTAGGAGCCTTCCTGGAGACAAGGCCCCTGGGTTGGATGGGTTGACACTGGCGTTTTACAAAGAATATGCTGACATACTGGCGCCCTATCTGCTGGCGATGTATGATGAGGCTCTGCAGGAGGGTGTCCTCCCGGCCTTTCTGCGTGAGGGGCTTATTGTCACGATTCTCAAACCGAGTAAGGCTGCGGCTAGCTGTGATTCGTATCGACCTCTATCGATGATTAATATTGATAACAAGATACTGGCTAAGATGATAGCGGCCCGGCTGCAGCCTCTCATGACGAGACTGGTGTTGCTGGATCAGTCGGGGTTCATCCCGGGGTGGTCCACCGCGCATAACCTGCGCACATTTTTTGCAGTGTTTCTCGATGCCACTAAGGCGTTTGACTCATTGTTGTGGCAATACCTGTTTGCGCTTCTGGAAAGGGTGGGAATGAGCAGACGTTTTGTGAATTGGATACGCTTATTATATTTCGCAGCTGGTGGCCCGCTTACGGGTGAACGGATGTGTGTCGGATCCCTTCCCGGTGGCGCGCGGAACCAGGCAGGGATGCCCCATGTCGCCATTGCTTTTTGCAATTGCAATGGAGCCTCTGGTGGCTTTTTTGAGAGAGCATCACAGTGAGCAAGGGCTGCCGTCCCGCCAAAGAGCGATTCTGATTTCCATGTATGCCGACGATGTGGCACTGTATGTGTGCGACCCTGCACGCAACTTAGACGTGATGTTAGACGAGATTGTCAGGTTTGGAGGTATTTCTGGAGTGGCGATAAATTGGACTAAGTCGGTTGTGTTACCTCTGTCGTCTGGAACGGCCTACTGTTGATCCCGATATCCCATTGTGTGGGCAGATGGGCCTGTAAGATACTTAGGTCTTTGGCTGAGCTGTGATGTTGAGACGCTCTGGTGGGCCAATTATGGTAAAGCCATGGCTTGGCTAGAGGACAGAATTACAGCATGGTGTTCATTGCCATTGTCTTCGACTGGGCGGATTGCGGTGGCAAAGATGATTGTATTACCCACATTTTTGTATTTGTTTATTAACCTCCCGCTGGTGCTCACGGTTAGTTTCTTACAGCGACTTCGTTCCGCGATGATCCGATTGGTGTGGGCGGGGGGTCAAACCCACATAGCTTGGAAAACATTAGTGCTGCCATTTGAGATGGGAGGACTCGCAGCCCCTGATTTGGAGCTATACTATTACTGTGCGCAGGCTCTATTTGCGTACTATTGGATCAGACCGATCCGATATCTGCCGCACCTGGCTCCTGAAAGCGATGCGGTGTGGCCTGACGGTCTTGAACGAGTGTTGGGCTGTCTGGACAGGGCTCGGCCTCGGGGCATAGATATGGTGGCTTCCACGGTCTGGGCCTGGTCGAACATATTGAAGCGTTCTGGAACTAATGTGTTGTTTGCGCCCTCTATGCATGTGGTGGCTGCAGGTGATGAGATGATGTTTTGAGACTCGCAACTCCGGAGCTTCCTTCAGGCTTTTGATTTGTCAACTCTGGATGACTGGTTTGCTGAAGATAGATTGATGTCCCCCGGGGAGGTCTTGGGCGATAGACCTGCCACTGAGCTTCATCGCTTCTATGTTCTGCGGATATGTGCCATGTTGCGCGCTCGCTTTCCCGGCTCGCCTGCGGCCCCGGCGTCCTGCAGCGCACTGGAGGCACTGTGGAGTGCGCGGTCTCCTAAGAGGCTTATCACAAAGCTGTATGGGTGTGTACAGGAGCAAGGCGAGAAGACAGGGTTGTCAGCAAGGGTAAAGTGGGTGAGGGATGTAGGGGAGAACATTACAGAGGATGCCTGGAGAGCCTGCTGTGCGCATATGAAAGAGCTGTTGCCCAACTACAGGTTACGACTTATACATTTTAAGTTCCTGCACCGTCTGTATTACACCCTTCGAGGTCTATGTACTATGGGACTGTGGGCGGATGACGTATGTGTGAGATGCCGGGCCCCTGCTGCTGATTTTCTGCATTTGGCGTGGGCCTGCCCGGAAGTGTATGCTTACTGGAAGACGTTTTTCTGTGCAATTTCTGAAATGATTGGTCAGGAGATTTCTCCGTCTCCCGTGATGGTGCTGCTGGGTGAGATGAGTGGAGTGCAGAATGCGATGCAACGCCTGGCTGGCATGATGTTGCTGCTGGCTAAGCGCAGGGTGGCAATTTGCTGGGGCCGGGTTCGGTCTCCTCGGGCCTCGGATTGGCTGCGAGATGCTGCATACTGCCAGGAGCAATTAACAAATTACTGGGAGCTGATGCCGGCCGGCTCTAGGCCACGAGATATCCGGGCGCCTCTGCGATTATACTTCGAATCTATGTCTGTCTGAAGAGTCTGACACGGATGGGCATTTTGAGGTGTTGAGTGCTGTTCCCGCTTTTATTGGTTGAAATCAGGTGGAATGGTTGTTGAGAGAATGGGTCGCTCCTCCCGGCTCTTTTCTCCTATATTTCCTTCTTTGTGTTGGGATTTCTGTTTCTCCCTCTCTGCCTTATATGTTTAGAGTCCAGCCCTTGGGCTTGACGACCTGCCAAGGTTGCTTGGCAGGGGACTGCTGCACACATATACTGAACACTCCTCTTTGGACTAACTCAGCTTGAATGTTGAGAACTTTTGAGATTTGAGACATGGGGAATTTTTTGTA
The DNA here is from genome assembly GCF_031143425.1 of Pleurodeles waltl. Taxonomy (NCBI): domain Eukaryota; kingdom Metazoa; phylum Chordata; class Amphibia; order Caudata; family Salamandridae; genus Pleurodeles; species Pleurodeles waltl. The sequence continues at coordinate 665,758,872 of NC_090444.1, read as the reverse complement.
GCGCTGAGGACACACCATTGCTAAAATGTCTTTGAGTTATAATCGTTAAGGCAGAAGTGGGTATTTCCTGTTTTTGTTGTATGCTGTTTTTATAAAATTATAAATAAATATTTTTTTTTAAAAAGGATACAGGCTTAGGGGCTTGCTGATAGTGTGAATTGTGTGGGATGACAGTTCACCCATGCTGGGTTGTGTGTGATATTGAAGATGCTTGTACATGTGTCCAGCAACATGGGACCTGCCAATGATCCATGGTGTGTGAGTTTTCTCCTAGTTTTTGTTATGTGGGCCATGAGACAGGTGTTGTGCCCTGTTTGATGCATGTCCCCAAACCCACCCCACCCCTGTGGACATAATACACCTCCTTTGCACACAGAGCTGTGATCCATATTTTCTTGCAGACATGCATGTGTATGCTTAAACATCATGCAAAGTGTAGCACAGTGGCTTCAGATTTATTGTGATGTCTTCAGATGATTTAGAAGGCCCTGTGGCACACGGCAGGACATGAAATGTGTTGCTGCTCTAAACTGAACCACTGTGAACGTCCAGCAATGCACCATATTCACCAGATACAGTGGATTTCTGTTCTCAGTCCCTGCACTGAGTCAGCTGCCAAGCTGCAACATGAGCACTATAGCACCATGGTGCACAGATGCATGTGTTGTGGCTGTATGGGCAGGGAGATGTTCCTTTCTGCACATCACCAATTAATGATGGATATGTAGTATTCCTTTGTGTGCTGCAGAAGGCATCAGACAGAGTCAGAATGTTTCACACAGTTATGGTGCTTTAGCTGGACTAGTTTAAAAATGTGGATGCTAGTGTAGCAAAGGTCAGGGAGACCTATAGATTATGATCAGCTACCACAATTGTAGTCAGGGAAAGTTAATGACGTGACAAAAATTTACCCTCTGGTAGCTAGGCACAGAGCAGACTGGTCTAACGTAGAAGGCAATGTGTAAAGTACTTGTGCAACACCCATACAATAATCGCAGTAGGTACAATACAAAAAGACTCCACACAGAAGTAGAAATATAAAGCTTGTTTATCTGATTAATTTAAGATCAGCAAGATACAGATTCAGATCGTAAATTATTAAATATTTGCTTTACAGATCTATGATAAAACAAGGTTGATATCCAATGATGCAATCAAAGAGGTGGTTCCAAGGACTTCTCAGCACAAGTGTATGATGATTTTATAGATTACAGTACTGTCCTTGTGGTGTTCCTCTTGGGGAGCAGATTGGTGATTTCCGGGTACGTTCTCCAGGGAAAAAGGTCGGGATGGCTGGAGAACGGCACAATGGCTGGGTTGAGCAGGGCTGCTCCAGGTGATCAATGCTGCACTCAGCTAAGTTGGACAAGTCTGCTTGGGTTGATTGAAGTGACGAGAGACAAAGACTCAACACGGCCGCTCCAGGTGTTTACAGATGCAAGCTGCAGAGTTTGGCAAAGCCGTTCATGGGTGATTGAAGCAGTGAGCGGCACACATTTAGCAGGGACACTCGGATGATCAAACAGTTGCAAGTGGCAGAGTTTGGTAAAGCCACTAAGGGTGATTGAAGCAGCGTGTGGCAAAGATTCAGCAGGGCCACTCTGGGTGATAAAGTTGCAAGTGTCAGAGTTTGACAAAGCTGCTTGGGGTGATTGAAGCAATAAGCAGCAAAAGAAAGCAATAAACTGCTTGGAGTCAATCTGCGTTTGGTGGACTAGTCTTGGGCTACCGTGCAGAAATTAGCAGGCAGCAGGGTGGCACAGCAAAGCAGGGCAGCAGGGTGGCACAGCAAAGCAGGGCAGCAGTTCCTGGGAGCAGTCAATGTTGGCAGAGTGACAATCCTGGTACACCGCAGTCTTTACTCCAGCAGCGTTTCCTTGAGTCCAGAAGTGTACTGATTTGAGTGGGTCATGGACCCAGTACTTATACTAGAAAATGCCTTTGATGTGGGGGATGTCTACAAAGAGTTCTTGTGAAGTGCACAGCTCCCCCTGTCAGGTCAGCCCCAGCTCCGGACTATCAGTGGGAGTTAATCAGACCCTTTGGCCCTCATTATGAACACGGCAGTAAACACCGTCGGCCGCCGTGGCGACAGTGAACAGAAGACAGCCATTGGCGGTGGACAGAAACCTGCCATATAAAGATGTAAAATCAGATTCCGTCAAAAAAGTCCCAGCCACCAGTCACCGCCAGGACCTGTCAGCGGAAATGCAGGACCTCCGACCTCGCCACCGCCGAGCACACAAACTCCCCGTCCTCCAAATAATGATGCACAAATCACCATGGCGGTCAGTGGAAGCCGAACGACCATTGGCGGTACAGACCGCCACAGCCAGCAATGGGACCCAACAGTAAGAACTGCACACATTGGCAAGTCTGAAACCCACATACCTAACACATATCCACAACACTATAAAACACTCACAGACACACCCCACAATCCTTTGCAATGACATTCAGACAACTGATACTGAGAATTCCAGAAGCAGACACTGAACGCCACAATACACGATACATACACCCAACCTCACAACAGCACCCTCACCTAGATCCACACAACACACCACTCACAACACACACCATGGCACCCCCCAAACACCCACGCTTCACTGAACGGAAGCTAAGGACCATGGTGGACAAGACACTGAAGGTCAAGCTACAATTATTCGGGGCACAGGTCCAGCACACACCCATCACCAGGAAGATGGAGCTATGGCAGACAGTAGTGAACAAGGTCAATGCAGTGGGACACCATCCACGCAAGAGGGACGACATCCGCAAGAGATGGAACGACCTGTGTGGGAAGGTGAGGTCCATGCATCCTGGCACAACATTACAGTCCAGAAGACTGGGGGAGTACCTCCACCAACACCACCCGACTACTCTGACCGGGAGGAAAAGGTCCTGGCCATCTTGCACCCTGAGGGCCTCACTGGAATCACTGAAAGAATGGACTTGGGTAAGTCGTCTACAATTACCCCATATCCATCACACCTGTAATGCATGCACCACCCCACCCCTCCAACAGCCACCAGGACCACTACCGCACCCAGGCCACAATCACTACATCCAGTCACCCTCATGCCCACAAACCCACTAACAGACCCACATCCCTCCCCCTGTGTACAGCTGCCTACCCCTGCAAAGAATCACAAAGGCACTACTCCACCCACAATGCACCTCCACATCCTAAGCAAAATGCAATGCAAACCTCACAAAGGCACCCTGTATGGCCCCAAAGTGTTAAACCTGCACAAAACAGCCCAGCCCTGTGCACCCCATCCGATCATGCAACTGTAACAGACATGTGCATTCCCCCCAACAGGCACCACCAGCCATGCCACCCTGACAGACAGGACAAGGAGTGGCAGTGCCCCACATGGAGACAGAGGCACCACCCAGGACACTGGAGAGGGAACCCAGCACAGGGGGCTAGGCACAGTGGGAGGGCATCAGTGACCCATGGGGGAGGCCACAGGATGGATGCTGCAGCCCAGGATGTGATATCGGAGGTCCTGGGAGCATACCACCATACCCAGGACAGATTGGCCCAGATTGTTTCCACCCTGGAGCAGAGTCAAAGGATGCATGTAGCACACCACCAAGAGGCCATGGAGCAGTGGAAACTGCATAATGCCACCATGGCCACTATAGCAGGTGCGCTGCTGCACCTAGTCCCAGTCCAGCCTGAGGCCCCCACAGACCAGGAAGCCCCTACTACAGGCCAAGATACAGACTGGCCAACAACATCAGCAGCAGCAACTGGACTTGTGCCACCATCTCAGGACACACAGGAGACCTGCATCTCAACCTGTACAGGCCAACACCATGCACTGAAACAGTCCCTCAGGCCCAGGTATGGCACAGGAACACCTGCCAAGGCCCCCTGAAAGAAGTGACTCTGGCAAGAACTGTCCTCCAAGTGTGCACTGAACCATGGTCCACACCGTGTAAAAACAACCCCAAAAACTGTCAGTGATAAAAGGACATACCGCCACTGCCTTCAAATGCTGCAACCATGTAGACATATTGAACATCCACCAGTAACCCACTCCCATCACTGTAAACTGCACGAAGTAATCCCTGCACCAATTAAAACACCTGTTCACTAATGTCAATGTCCCCTGTCATTATGTTGAAACAAATGGAAGTATAGATGCAAAAGTCTTTGAAATCATTTATTCTTATCTGAGTTGCAGGAATTGCACCCCACGCATAACATGTGGTTGTGCCAACAGAATTGTGTAACAATTTGTCCATAATGTTACATGTCCTAGGCAAACCTGGTCACAGTGACAATGTCTATAGACCCAACACCCCCATAGAGGAAAAGGCACACTGACAGTATGCTGCACAAACTGCAACATCATCGAATAGTCCCACATAGTTACTGGAAGTAAAGTTGTATCAGTTGGTTCCTGGAATGTACATCTTCTCCCTCCTCATCATCACTCTCATCCCCTCCCTGAGGAAGCTGGTCTGGATATAGAGCACCCACCTCCTCCAGGAGAGGGATAGATTTCCTCACAGCCACGTTGTGCAGAATTCAGCAGGCCACCACTATTCTACACACCTTTTCAGGCTCATCGACCAGGGATCTCCCAGAGATATGAAGGCAACAGAATCTAGCCTTAAGGAGACCTATTGTGCGCTCTATCACCCTCCTAGTACGTCAATGGGCCTCATTGTAATTCCTCTCTGCGTCTGTCCTAGGATTCCACACTGGTGTCAGGAGCCAACACATGTTGGGGTAGCCATAATCACCTAAAAAAGGGTGCAAAACAGGACTATCACTGACAACCCTCAGTGGCAGACAGCCTGGCTGTCTGCTATGTGCCAAAAAAGTGTCAGACACACTTACCTATGAACCATCCTCTGTCCCCTTGTAGTTGTTCCATCTTGTGTGGCACACTACTGCTCCTCCACGCAAAGGAATCATGGACTGATCCAGGGAACATGGCATTCACATGTGAGATGTACTGATCTGCGGTACACACCAATTGAATGTTCATGGAGTGAAAGCTCTTCCTGTTTCTGTACACCTGTTCACTGACTCTTGGGGGGATGAGAACAACGTGGTTGCCATAGATGGCAGCTATCACATGGGGAATGTTGGCACAGGCATAGAAGTCCAACTTGACGGCAGGGAGGTCAGCACTTTAGGGAAACCTCACATAGGACTGCAGGTGACATACAAATGCATTCAGCAATCCTGACAGTATAATGCTAAACATGGGCTGTGAAAAACCTGCACCCATGCCCACTGTCATTTGAAATGAGCCTGTGGCCAGGAAGCACCTGCACTTCAGTAGGGATGGCATGCTGATTCCGATTAGCTGGTCTCAGTGCTGGATCCAGTAATGCACAAAGTTCATGAATAGTAGCAAGGTTGAGTCTGTTATTGATAATGATGTTACGTTCCACCATGGTCCTCAAATCAACAAGTGGTCTGTACACCGATGGGGCCCTCCCTCGCCACAAGAGTCTGTACCTAGGAGGAGTTGAGAACACACGTGAGGAACACACATACATCTGCCCACAATGTTTCCTATTCAGCACAGCTGGCATACAAGTTGATGACACACATGCATAGTAGGTGTGAAACTGGAGTAACATGTCCTCAATGATACATCAGGACTGTTGTGGTGAGTAAATGTATATTTGTTAATGCCTATGGGTGTTTGGGGACAATAGGGCCTGCATGGGGCATATGAGGATTTAATAACTGCGTAGTAAAGGCCAAAATGTCTGCCCCCTGTAATCCAGAAATGTTGTAGTGGAAGTGACCTCATACTGCTAGCAGTTGATGTAATAGCGTAAGGCGGTGTTCGCCGCCATGCGACCATTCATTGGTTAACATGGTTGTCAATGGGGATTCTTAGCGTATCATAATCGCCGCCGGCGGTGACAGTGCACACAGCCGCAGTGCGCACGCTTACTCGTCACCCCAACTTCGTTTGGCTCCCGGATTTCGTGCATGCAGGTACTCCACTGAGTGTGCTGCTGTGTCCTGCCTCTGGTCAAGGAAATGTCACATGTGGCAGGGGAAAGGCCCCCGGCCTTCACCTGCGAGGAATTGGAGAAGCTTGTGGACTGGGTCCTGCCCCTGTACGCCAAGCTCTATGGTCGACCAGAGGTACAGATGAGTAGGCGGATTGAGGGGCATGGATGTGTGTAATGGTGCTAGATGGCTGCAAACATGTGTGCACGTTTGACACTGTACAGTCCTTGGTTCCTGACATGCTGCGTGTGTGTGTGCTGTTATGCTGTTGTGAATGTCCGTCCATAGTGGACGTATAGCCAGCTGTATATAACGGCCATTGTCTGACCTCTGTGTTCCTTATTCTGTATGTCCCATATAGGTCAGCGCCCATCATAAGAGGAGACTGTGGCATGCCATCGCCAGGGAGGAGCGGACCTCTGGGAGTCTACAACCGGCAGAGCACCCATTGCAGGAAGCGGTGGGAGGACCTGCGGCACTGGGCAAGGAAGATCTGCGAGGCCCAGCTGGGAAAGTCCTCCCAGTGAGGAAGGGGTGCCCGTCGGACACTGACCCCCCTTATGCAATGCATTCTGACGGTGGCGTATCCGGACTTGGATGGGAACTTGAAGGCTACACAGCAGACACAAGGGGGTGAGTACAGAAACCATTGTATGGCTGCTTGATGGATGTGTGAGTATGCTGTGGTATGTATGCTGTCTAGTGGCAGGGACTCTGACTGGTGTCCTTCTACAGAATGGCCCCCGTGGGGTGTAGGGTTGTAAGAGTCAGGACTGCAGTACTTCAGGTCCTTCAGTGCTGTGGGGAATGGCTGTAGAGCAGGTTTGTGGCCACTAGTCAGGAGCATAGCCATGAGTATAGCGGTAGGTGCTCCCTGGTGGAATATTTGCAGGGTGGGCGTATGTGTGAATCCCTCATGTCCCTCCATTCAGCTATTTACAATTGTCTCTCCTGTTTTGTCTCCCCATCCCTGTTTTCTTATGTTGTCTGTGTACATCAGCATCATCTGGTGAGGGAGCTGAGGCACAGGCGAGTGGAGATACAGTGGCCCACGGTTCCACGGAGGCAGAGTCGTCCAACGCCAAGTGGAGGGCAAGGGGAGTACCACGGGGGAGGCAACTACCACTGGAGGTAGTGTCCACTCCTCCCACGTCACAGCCCCCCGTCTGTCCTTCCCATTCCCGTGCTACCTCCCCTGTGAGGAAGAGACCCCGTTCTGGCCCTGGAACATCTGCCGCACCCGTGGCCAAGTCCTCTCCACCAGCTTCAAGGTCCCGACCCAAGCCCCCTCCACCTCCAAACCGTAAAGACAAGCCCCCCACCACCTTCTGCCCCTGTACCCTGAGGTGCCTGGATGCCCCATTGTTGCCCCTATGGGGTAGAACACCTTTGCACTTATGGGAGTCAAGTTGGGGCCATTGGGGCCCACTGGACTACGAACTATGGACAGGCCATTGGCCTTATGTTGCACTTCTGTTGCTCATTGAGCTGAATTAAAATTTGTGTGGCCAGTGTTGTTTTTGGCACACTCTGTATCCGTAGTTCATCGTTTCTTTGGTTGGGGGTGTTGGGTACATGTGTGTACTTTGGGCAGGTTGGATTTGCCTTCTAACCAGGAAAGTACCTCTTGCTGTGGGGTGTATGGCTTGTGCTGTTGTGAAGGGTCGTGGGTGCGTTGCAGGGTGGGTGGAGTGCCTGGGTATGTAACTGTGCCCTTTCTTCCCTTGTTTAGTAGGTTGTGGTACTTACCCTCGTCGTCTTCGTCGGCGGTCTCGTCGTGGAGGTATATGGCAAGGAGCAGGGCTGGCATGATCTGCAACTCTCTATCCATTTCTGCTTCAGCGTGTTGTGTGAGCCTACGGTGAGTGTTTCCTTTTATTTGGTTCGTTTCAGCCTGGTTTTGCGTGGAAGTGGTTCCCGCCCCGGAACTCACGGTGGTCTAGTGCTTCAATATTTGATGGGCGGGTAAGGCCTTTCCGTCGGCCTGTGGGTGGGCTCTGCCGTCGTTGTCAGCACTCGTCTCGTGGCGGTGAGTGGTTTTGAGGCTGCCTGTTTTTAAAATGGTTCATAATATGGCGGTCCAGACCGCCAGAACGTTGTCGGTTGTTACCACCACCGCCGCCGGAGCAGTGTTTACCACTGTGTTCATAATGAGGGCCTTTGTGTGGACTCTACTCACCACCTTTTCAGGTGTAAGTGTGAGTTTTTCTCAACCTCCTTCCCAGGAAGGCCCATCAGTATACAGATGCATGCAGATGCACGTAATCATTCTGTGTTGTGGCTGTCTGGAGGGAATGCACAAGTGTAGCTGTCACCCAGCCCAGGATAGATGTGTACTGGAGATATGCTATAAAACTCAACCAAGCGCAGACCTGGTGGGGCCTGTAAATCTGCTACTTGGGCCTGTTCTGTGACACCTCTTTGCTACCACTTGGCTCCATATATATAATGTACACTTTGCTTTATACGTGTGCATGCATAAGATCTCCATGTTCTGTAAGTTAGCTTTCGTAATTGTTGTTCGCCATATTACTGACATAACACATTCTCGATAAGTTGGGTCAGCGTAATAGAAGTTTGGTTGTCTCACTGGGAACTTAGTAGTAGATTCAGACAAATCAGGGATGGGGGCCCACTGCCAATGTCAGACGCACTTGCCCCACCCCAGATCTACGGAACTTGCTGCCCACGTTCTCCGGAACTGGAAGAGGAGACAACAGTTTTCGACACAGATCTTTAAGTAACAATATTTTCATTTCTACGGTGATAACATTCTTTAGAGAAACCTTAAATCAACTCCTGATTTGCTGTTTCCCCCCCTTCCCCTTCTTTATCCCTACTTTTCCCCTGCTGACTCTGTTTGATATCATATAGATGCCCACTGTTCCCATTGGGTCATCCAAACCCTGATGGATCACCTCGCTTAATGTCAATGGGCTGATGCACTTTCTTAAGAGAGAAAAAAGGTTTTCTTACCTAAAACTCATCACTGTGATCAATCAATCAATCAGGATTTATAAAATGCATTTAATCACCCTTTAGGGTATCCAGACACTTGCAAGTCCTGGAGGCTTATTTTAATAGCAAGGTCTTAAGGGCTGTTCGGAATTCCAGAAGTGAGGTGATGGTCTAGAAGTGCGTGGGGAGGCTGTTCCATGTTTTTGTTGCAATGTGAGAGAAGGAGCATCCTCCACGTCTGCTTTGGTAGATGCAGGAAGTACGAGCAAATGAGAGGGAGGCAGAGCGTAGTCTTCTTGACAGTTGGTGGATGTTCAGGTGGTGGTTAATGTGCACACTTCCTTGGTTGGGTATAGCCGTGTGGGCATGGATCAGCACCTTGAATTGGCATCTCTTCTGTACAGGGAGCCATTGGAGTTGCCTGGGGCGGGCTGTGATGTGGGTTCGTCAGGGAAGGCCAAAGATGAGTCTGGCTGCGGCATTCTGTATGATCTGAAGTGTCTGTCAGAGGTGTGCATAGAGGGTGATGCCATAGTCTAGTCGGCTGGTGATGAGGACCTGTGTCACAGTGCATCTCGTATGTAGGGATAGCCACTTGAAGAGCTTATGTAGCATGCGCAAAGTGAGGAAGCAAGTGAAGAGACAGCATTGATCTGTGATTTCATGGTGAGCATGTTGTCAATAATGAGTCAGAGGTTTCTGGCGTGGTGGGATGGAGTGTGCCCACTGGTCATAGGTCTGATGGCCACCAGTAGTCGCACGACACCTCACACAAGAAACAATAATTCATGAACAGGATCACACTACCCACACTCATACATGACCAGGAAGCATCACTTGGGGATGAGATAAGTGAAGACGAAATAGTTCAGGCAATAGATGACATGGAAACAATAAAGGCACTGGGAGACAATGGTCTTCCGACAGAGTATAATGGGACATGTCTGCCCCTCTTCAAGCATACATGATATTTGCCGTCCCTGCCCTTATATCTGTGTTTTAGAATTTTAAGGTAGTGAGGTGATGAAAAGTGTTTATCTACTGAGAAACAGGGGAATCATGCCCCACTCCAACAAATCTCCCTCACCCTTTCCTTCTTCTAGCCATCCCCACTTGCCCTCTCTCTACCTACCCAGTTGCGTTGCATTACATCCTCCTCACACAGGTGGAGACTCTTTCAAGATGAACGATCAAGCAATTACAGTGTAATGAAAAAGGATTTATGCGACTAACATTTTTCTTCCACGAATAAGACATCAAGCAAATGTCACTCTCTACTAACTATGATTGTCATTCTGTGAACACCAAAGGAAAAGAATGACAGAACACCATATCTACCTACAAAAAATCTCTTGCTCTAGATCTCCCTCCCCACAGTAACGTCCTTAATCCCTTCCACCTCATCTGGCCACTCAGAAACTCTAGAATTTTAACTGCAGAGTTGGTGCTGCCAGAAGGTGGGGATTTTGAGGGTACTGCTTCTGAGGAACGTGGTATCCTGCACCCCGATTTTGAAGAACACACCTGTCTGGTTCTGGTGGCTGGAGACAGATATACTCTCAGCAGTGGTTCCGAAAAGGAAACCCCCTATGTCCTTACAGGGCAACTGCTCACCAGTATATCAGATTGAAGGGCCAAAGGATCCCACCAATGGTACATAAGCGGAAACAAGGCAAGGGGGAAATCAGTAAGATGTCCTCATCAAACAGTATGAGTCTGTGATCTTGATAATACCCCTCCCCCCCACTGCTAGGCTTCCCAGGTAGGTGACCTATCTGATTCAGAATGCACTGCTGCTGTTAATCTGAATCCCCAGGATCAATCTCAAAGAAATGTTGATAAATCTCTTTGGGGAGTGATAGGAAGCTGACACAAGAACAAGTGAGTGGAGTCAGTCAGAGCTATTCCCAAGGATATATACACTGAGCGAGGAGTTCATACTCCACAAAAGGAAGGGGAAGGGAGCGGTAAGAACAGGAATCAAGGGCAATCCCCTTTTGGAGCAAGGGGGGAAAGGGAGGAACAGGAACAAAATCAGTACAAAGTCTGAATACCAGAACAGTCAAGGCGGCAAAGCAAGAACAGGTCTAGTCAAACAAAAGCAGTAAAGAGTTTGCCATTGTATTGTAGATGTTGCTCTTCTTTGGCTGTGTCTTTTATACAAAGTTATGCCTGATTGTTTATTGGTCTCAGGTGTGCTGGCTGGATGTATAACAGAGTGGTGGGGCCCCACCATAGCAATACATACTATAAAGACAGAACATACTTTCCAGCTCCCTTCCAGCTACCTGCATGGTGGTAATGTTTCCTGGATACCCATGCTGGGTTTACCGCCACCTCACATAATGGTCACAGTCTCCATGGTGCTCTTCCCCCCTGCCTCGGTGCCCTGGTACCACCATTTCCCCTGTGACCATGCTGTACAAGTGAATGGGAATGCACTGCCTGCAAAGTGGTAGAGGAGGGTTTGGTAGTAGAACAAGTGCACTTGTGATGGGTCCCAACAACAACACAGTTGCTTAGGAGAAAATATAACAAGAATTTACAATGATTTTTCCATCGTAACAGAAGTGCTACTTCTCTACTTGTCTTTCTATAGAACATGCTCATAGAAAAACCTTTTAAAATTTCCCTTTGGCTTCTAGTCTTCTCGTTCATGTGTCTTCTTACATACTTCTGTCCAGTACAAACATGTTTAAAGTGTTCATATATTTTAATGATTGGAAACAGTAAAGGTCTTTTTAGTTTCTTTCTTGATTTTGTGAAGAAAGGGCAACTCCTCCCAATAAACACGGTGCAAATGTGCACTTAAAATACCCATGAAAAGTGTCACGCACCTCCTAAAGAGCATACCAGCTAGCAGGAGAAAGATACAAAGGACAGAAAAATGTCTTGGGCAATATTGGTAGTTTTTGATTGAATATGATGATTGATCCAGAGGTTCTTAAGCAAGGCACCAAAACTACTGTGAGACGGGATAGAGAAAGAGCCCAGCACAAATGTCTTTTACTTGATACATATCCTTTATGAAGTTTGAATTTTAATTTTACCATTCATGCGGTGTTGACAACCGGATTTTTAAATTGTAGTTTAAATATTACTTATAAATTAAATTAATATATTTTAATAAATTATTTAACACACATTTTATTTGATTAGTTAATATGCTGAAACATTTTATTTTTTTAGTTCTGGGTTAAAAATAAATAGTTGTACTTATAAAACCTGTTGCGGGAGGCTCCACCAAATAGTTTGTGGGGGAGACATGTAAGTGTACACCTAGGTGGAAATGGTAAGTAGCAAAAAAGTGTAAAGTTACACCTATTTGTAATAATAAATAATCACAAGATTGAATTTACACATTGAATATTCATTTGGTAAATAGACCCTGTAGTGTTTGTTTACTCCTTTGCACACACTGCTTCTGGTCTGTTCATGACAATATATATTCTCATCTTTTTTCAGTTTAAAAGATGTTTATTAAATTAATAAATATAATCAGTTTGATACAATGACAATGTAATACATGTATAAGTATAAATAAAGAACATCTTATTTACATAATTAGCTAAAGGGTACAGAGACAACAGAACACAAAACAACATAAACAAGGGTATGTGTTGGGTATGGACTACATAGAATGTGGTGGGTGGAGTCTTGGATGAGGTGAGGGTTCCAGGACAGCAGTTAGTATCTGCACCCTGCTGTCTTTTTTATGATTGAAGTTGGCTTTTTACCTTCCAAGCATCCTCATCTTTTCAATGGCTCAAGCACCATTGACACTGGGTTCAAACTTCTGCTGGGGATCATAAAGCCATCGACTGCTGTTTGGTGGCTACGTGTGTGATTTCAGCGCAACGTGCCGAAGTTCCTGGTTCTGTAGGAGAATGGCATGCAGCAGACACCCTGCAACAGACAGCAATGAGGATCCCTATTTTGCTGATGGTGGCATGTGGTGATATCTGGTTTATCACTGCGACTGATGTTGCAACCAATCACCTGTAGAAACGCGCACTAAATATGTGTCTCTTGATGTGCATGTCACATCTGGCAGCCATTTTCTTTCATTGTGAAGTAGCATGATTTGCTTGTAGCCATTTTGAATCGGGATTTGCTGGAGAAATCAGCTGTCATTTTATTTATTTAAAAGCATCCCATTTTTGCTTGGTGGCCATCTTAGTTTGGGATCACTACCATCTCTGTCTTATCATTCAGACTGAGCCTCCATTGTCAGTGACAGGCACACCTTTGGGATATATTACTTTATGGGATTTATCGCTGGTTACACAAACAGTTGCTTGCATTAGTTGTGATAGGCACATCTACATAGTGTGGTATTGTGCCTGCATGAATGGTGATAGGCACACCTTGTATTGTGTTTATTACTTATCTTACTCACTTTTAAAAACATTGTGGGCATATTTCACTGTGATTTCTACTGGTCGGGTAGCAACTCACCCACACAAGTTAGTGTCACCTCCTTTCGTGAGTAGTGCGGCTAACATTGGAAAAAACCGCAGCACCACCACCACTTTATCTGTTCCAGGTACTCCTCTGCTGTATTGAGAACAATGGAAGGAAGCTCCTGAAACATATTCAGTAACCAATGATGGTACACTTTCATGTCCAAGTAGAGAAAAGCTTTACTGATCCATAAACTCATTCCGGTAAGCAGAAACAGTTTGAAAACTCTACTCTTAGAGAGTGTAAATGTGCTTAGCAGTATTGGTGATAGTGAGGGTAATGGAAGTGAGGCACTTGATGAATATCTTTTGGTCATTAAAACTTTGGATAAAAGGTTTAGTCCCAAGAAGAATACAGTTTTAGAACATCACTAGTTTTTGCAATTGTCACAACTTCCTGGTAAACCAGTTGATGCATTTGTGGCAGCATTGCACCAATTAGCAGCAATGTGCAACTGGCTCAAGTTCAAATATGAAATTATTTGTGATCAGCTTTTTGAAGAAAAAAAACGAATAATAGAAACATTCAAGAGATTGCTATCAACTAAGGATCCGAACCAGGAAGCAGCTCTTAATATGGCTAGAAGTATTGAACATTCAGAAATTTGTGTTAGGCGAATGAGTGTCAGTACCAGTGTGCGTGAATTGAAAGAGTTACCTAAACAAGCCAAAAAAACATATGGTAAAGAGAAGAGTGAACAGGTGCAGTTACATGATTCTTCAGTGAATGATAAATTGTTTTGTAGTAAGAGTGAACTTATTTGTTTTTGTTGTGGAAGCAAGATGCATTTCAGTAACAGTAAAACTGTCCAGCAGTTAACAGTTCATGTGTGACAAAAGTGGGAATTATACCCACATATGTAATTCAGGAGTGAGTCAATAAGATTTGAGTCAAACTGCGAACATTTTGGAAGATGATGTGGCTGATAAAGAGGAAATGTTATATGCACTAGATGTGGAAGGAGACGACATTGTGGAAATTGCATCTGTAAATTCCACTACGAAGAGAAAACCACCTCACTGAGAAGTATCTGCTAACGTAGTAAGGTCAGAATAATGGCTGACTCTGGTTCTCCTTATTCTTTGATGAGTGAGCATAAATTTAAGAGATTTCCAGGTGTTCATCATGAAGAATCTTGCATCACAAGTCTTAACAATGGAGGAAAGAGAATGGAAGTAATGGGTAAATTTGAAGCTGCACTGGAGTGTGAAAATAGTGCTACTAATGGCACCATTTATGTAGCAAAGAATAGTTCAAATCTGTTAGGTTGGGATGAACATGGGGACCTCAACATAGTGCCGGATCCAAACCACTCAAATCGAATCAAATAATATCTGAAAAAAAGGCTAATCAAAGAAATTGGGTTTTATGTGTGTCAGTTGGATGATTGCAAGAGGGTTAGTCAGTATCCTGGTTAGTAAGTACCATGGTGTGTTGTTAAGGATGACTTGGAAACGGTGAAAGGATTTCAACATCAAATAGTTTTGAAGAATGCCCGCCCAAGGTACATTAAGTACATAGAGTGCCTCTGCTTTTGAGGAAAGAATTGAAAGTGGACTTAGAAAAATTGTGTACCTTAGGTATAATTGAACCAATCGAAGGCTCAAAATGGTTGGCCCCCATGGCTCTTGCACGCAAACCTGCACAACTTTTAAAATTATATGTGGATTTGTGTGATTTAAATACCAACATCTCCCCAAAATAAATGAGAACTTAACCACTCTCAAGGCAGGGGAAGTTTACATGTTTCTTGACATGTCTGCTGCTTACCATCAAGTAGAATTATGTGCAGAATCGAGACACCTACCATCTTTTGTGTAATAACTGACAGTGCATACTGTTATGTGCAAATGCATTTTGGTCTGGCTTCTGCCTCAGCTATTTTCAGCAATTAATGAGCAATTGATTCAAGGATATGACTGGGGTTGCATATTTTCAGCACAATATCATGATCTATAGCAAGAATCAAGACAAACATGATTTGATAGGTAAAGGTGTATTGGGTGTAATTAAGAGAAGTAAATTGACACGGAGGAGGGATAAGTGTATGTTTATTCAAACAATGGTAGACTATTTGGGCCAGATTTATCAAGAAAGGGCTTTGCGAATCGCAAATATCGATTTTTAAGAAATCGCTATTTCCGAGACGCAATATGGCATATATCACTATTGCGATTCGGAATTAGCGATTTCTTAAAATTAGCTATTTGTGGTTTGCGAGGCCCAAATACCGAATCGCAATTTGCGAGAACGCAAATTGCGATTTGGTAATTGAAAATCGCAAATTGCAAGAACGCACACCTGGAGGAGCCTGATGACATCACAAGCAGGAAGTGAGTCCTCCCAGGCAGTTTGCAGGTGCCACACCCAAAGGAGCACTCAGAGAGAGACAGCCCAGCCACAGTGAGCAAGTGTCTGAAGAAGGCGGGACTGCAGAACCACCATGGGCACCTCTGCACAGGGAAAGGAGAAGGGAGAAAGGAAAAGGAAACTAAAGTTTAGTGAGCAAGAACTGGAGGTGCTCACAGAGGGTGTGGTGAGGAGCCATGACCGTTTGTTTGGTAAAAGCTCACTCCAGGTGCCTGAGAGTGAAAAGCGCAGACTCTGGGCAGACATTCAGACAAAAATCTGCGCTGTGGGAGTTGCTCAACGCTCTGTGGAGGAGATAAAGAAGAGGTGGTACGACCTGCGTTCCCATGCCAAGGAGAGGGTGGCAAGACGACTGCAGGAGGCAAGGAGCACAGGAGGCGGCCCACCCACAGAGACACCCTCCACCCCGATGGAAGACCTGGTGGAGTCGCCACTCATCCCGGAAGCAGTCAGTGGGGTCACTGACATCGACACATCCGGCACACCAAGCACCAGTAAAGGTAAATGCAACATTGAAATGTAACCCCATATGTGTATGTACAAATGCCCCTTAGGCATTAGCAAGTAGGGCAAAGCATTGTGAGAAGTAGTCCATTCCACATCTTAGAATTGGCACAACAATGCCTTATGGGAGTGGTAGTCCACAACCCAGAGCTGAAAGTAGCACATAGAATGTAGATATGCCGAGCGACACCCAGAAGAACACAACACCTGCAACACTGTGATGAGAAGTAACTGTACATTTATTACCATTGTGTGACCTTTGGTGATACATACATAACTGACATGCTGCACATTGTCGTTGCAGGTGGCCCAGGCCCAGCAGCTTCTGCAAGTGCCGTTGCGGGGGATACTGAAACCCACCCTGCATCTGACTCAAATACCAGTGAGTCACAGAATATAGCGCCCATCAGATGCAGGGCTAGGGCTGTACCGCTACCCGAACTGAGCCAGGACTCTGATGACCTGCAGGATGACGCCCACACACCTTCCCCAGATGGCAGATGCACTGGTATGCAGGAGTCCCAGCCCCAGCGTAGCACAACACCCCGCAGAAGGCCTACGTATGCAGGTGCACAGCTTTTTGAAGCAGGAGAGGGACCATCAGTGTTCGGTGGCCTGGAATCTGCTATATTAAAGCAGCAGCGCCTGCAAAACAAGAAAATCTCTGCTTTACAAAGGTAGATGCAGGCACACAATTCATACATGGGGGGCTGCATCGGCAGTTGGAGTGCCTCAATTCGAACCTCACTAAACTGCATGAAGGACAGATCCAAGCATCTGAGAACACCAGGGAGCTGACAAGTGCAGTGAGGGAACTGTGTACTGAGCTGCGCGTAACGACAGAGTTAGCCACTGCAGGGAGGAGCGACGTTTTATGGGGATGTTTGGTGGTTTTTGTCGCTCAGTCAATCGCCTTGCAAATTCTAGAGCCCTCATAATGCGGCGTGCTGTGGCCGCACAGGTGGAGGCAGCGCATGGCGGTAGGGATGTGGAACAGGGACTGGTGCAGATCACAAATGTGCTTGACAATGTGCTGGGTAACCGCTCCGCCACACCCACTGAACTGGGACTGGGGGACACTGAGGACACATCTAGCCTCAACAGCTTAGCAGTGTCCACAACTGATGCTAGGCGTCGCAGTGCCAGGCACAGCACTGTCACTGACGCCGAAAACAGAGGTGCCAGTGAGGCCACTGCGCACTCGAGTGGCTTGCGTGGCTGTAGAAAGTGAGAGTATTGGCCACAGAGGACTGTTTATCTTTGTGCCATGCAGTAAACTATGATTGAATAGTGACATACTGTTATCTGCTTTTGTTTTTAGTTACATAATCTTATTTTTGCTGCTAGTGAAACTGATGTTACCTGACATTAAGGTAATAAATTTACTAACTACAAGTACAAATGTCAGTGGAGTTGTGTTGTTCTTACTTACATCTAAAATGGTTGTGCATGATGTCAGTACGCCTTTGCCTGCCCTCTGCTGCACTGGTCCTGTCTGCTGGCTGTAGGGGTGGTATGGGATCATCATCCTCATCAGATTCAGAATCAGATTTCCACAAGTATGCCCCTGGTGCTAGCTATATTGTGCAAGATTGCACAAGTAGCCACTATTCTACATGTTGTCTCCGGGCTGTACTGTAGTGCACCTCCATTTTTGTGGAGGCACCGGAAGCGACTCTTCAGCAGCCCAAAGGTGCTCTCCACCACATTGCGGGTTGCCCTGTGTGCTGCATAGTATCTCCGTTCAGCAGGTGTTGTAGGGTTGAGGTAGGGTGTCATCATGTAGGTGCGCACTGCTGAGGCACTGTCTCCTGGAAGGAACAGAGGGTATGATGAGTAAGTGAGCCATCTTACGTCACCACGCCATCAATGCGCCACTGTACAGAGGGTCAATACCTAGTAGATATCCTTCTCCAAACTCCCCAGCTAGCAGTCTTGTGTAAATCCCGCTGTGGCGAAAGATGTACGAATCATGTGTGCTCCCTGGATACCTGGCCATGAGATCAGTTATGATATAAGAGGCATTGCATATCACCAGTATATTCATGGAATGTTGGTATTTACGGTTGCGGTACACATACTCTGCAGCTGATGATGGACAGATTGCAACATGTGTCCCATCTATGGCACCTAGGACGTGGGGGAACTGTGCTATCTGGTAGAAATCTATTTTTGTCTGCTGTATTTCCTGTGGGGTGTGGGGGAATCGGATGTACTGGTGTATTCTGCGCACCATGGCGTTGATAAATGCATTGACAAATCTAGAGAGGGCTGTGATACCCCCCCAGCTGCTGCTATGACCCCTTGATAGCTCCCTGAGGCAAGTAGGTGGAGGGAGCATAATACCTGCACATGGGTGGATATGCTATTTGTCCTGTGTGTTGTGCGCTGCAGTACGGGTTGTAGCTCAGCTATCAGGTCAAGTATCATGGTTGAGTTCAACCTGTACTTCTCAAATATTTACTCCTCAGTCTGGCCAAAAAGGGTAATGCGCACTCTGAAAATGCGCTCCTGTCTCCTCCTCCCTCTCCTCAAACCTGCTAAGATCCTCATTCTCCTCGCAATGACGTAGAGTGCAGCCATTGTGGAAAACAGTCTGAGGCATTCTGGGCCTCTTTACATAGGTTGCACCTGGTTACCACCTGGTTTCACTTAGTGGTATTTTGCATGTGCAAAATGCCATTCTGCAAAAAATCGCAATTTGCGATTTTTTGATGCATCGAATTGGGACTTGGTTTTGCGTGTCGCATTTTGCGTCTCGCAATTTCCAACTTGAAATACCGAATCGCTAATTGCGATTCGGTATTTCATGTCACAAATTGCGAGACGCAAAATCACTATTTTTGCGATTTCTTATTTTTGGTCTGCGAATGCCTTTTATGCATCGCTGACCACTTTTTTGCATTCGCAAACGGCCAAATTTAGCGATTCGCACCGTTTGCGAATGCAATTCGGTTTGATACATCTGGCCCTTTGTGTCATCACATATCTGGTAAAGAAATTGAACCAAAACTAAAAATTTTGAAGGCAATTGAGGACATGTCTGCTACCAAGGATAAGGACCAATTAAGATCATTTTGGGGTATTACTCCTAGTTTGCCAAAAATATTGCTGCGAGAAGTGAGTGTGAAGATGGTTTTAAGTCCATCAAGCATTAAATTATCTCTGCTGATCCACTTATGCCTTTTGATACTTGTGACTTGTGGATCATTACCACTGATGCCAGTAATTATAGGTTGGGGGCAGTTCTACTGCAGATAAGAGGTAACAGTTTAGTTATGTATTCTTTTTATAATAATTTGTAGGGGTGGGGGGGTTGGTGTAGACTACATAGAATGTGGTGGGTGGAATATTGAGTGAGGTGAAGATTCCAGGACGGGAGCTGCCGCCTGGTGACGTTGGTCTGAATAAAGTTGGCTCCTTACCTTTCACGCATCCTCAAGTTCTCAGTATGTTATAAATATTCACATATAAAAATGCAATAAAGGCTACTAACAATATGCAAACTAAGGGTCTGATTCACTAAGATAAGTTACATTTTGAGTAAGTTAACACGTTGTAGTAAGTTTCCTACTTTCGGTATTTGCAAACAAAAGACTGTAAACTTACTACAAAAGTGTTGGTTATGGGGCCACCCCAGAGTAATGCAATTGTCCTCAACTTGTCTGCGTGGGTGACATCCCTCCCTAAACCCCTCTTTAACTCCTCCTAAAGCTTTCCCTAATCTCATCCTAATCTTCCCTAGTAGTAAATCAGCACCTTTTCCCACCCATCTCCTATGCCCTTCTAACATTTACTACTAAAATCTATACTTGCCTGTGCTGAAACTCAGACATCGGGGCAAAGAACTCTGCATATATATCTTACACTTATAATTATAGGGGAAATTAACACTTTGTAGTACGTTTTGTAGTACATTTTGTATTTCTATAAAATGTCTCACAACGTGCAGTTTGTGACTCAGGCACTTAGCGATGAAGGAGGTTTCTGAAATGTCTTGTAGTTATTGTTCATTCTTTTATTCCCCTCTCCCGTTCCCAGCTAATGCAATAAAGGCTTCTAACAATATGGAGCCTTATCTCTTCCATTGTGTTGATACCTCTCGTTTCATGGCCGGCTTGCAACACCCAATTGAGGTGGTTCTTTAAATATCGAAACAGACAGTATTTTTGACAGGAAATGTGTTACTTCTGAAAATGTGTCACCATTGAAACAAGAATATAAACATAAGCACATGATCTGAGTCACAACAAGCTCTTGGTGTGACCCTGATAAGGCGCATGAGGAAGGTAATGTACATGGCAGTTCCCTATCACAGCCACTTGTTGAAGATATAAGTGGGTAATGGACTGATGGGCCAATGTACTACTGTGTGCTTAAAATTCACCTCCACCTCTTTCATCCCATCGGCATCTCCAACTCCAACGATGATCGGATTGTGATGTCAGTCACGGATCGCTGCGCAGTGAAGGGGTGGGGCAGCGTGCGGGAGGGTGGGAACAAAATAAACATTCAATTAAAAAAAACTCACCTGCCTTGTCTCAGCGTAACTCCTTTTTCCTGGTCACTGGAGGCACAGGCTCCCAGCCTGCCCTGTGGTAAATCGTAATGCTTTATGAAAGCAGCATTAGGATTGGCTGGAGCACCTTGGCTAGGAACTCCCATCCAAACTGTGAGCCTGTGCCTACTCTCGAGCCCGGCAACACAGTGACGGGTTGGAGAGAACACAGTGCATTTGTGTGTTTGGTAGGCACGAAACTGCCCGTTAAACATACATATGCACTGAGGGGGAGTGCTGTGCACTCCTCCTTTGTCCCATTCATCCCCCATGGCTTGTGGGTGGGGCGACGCTCCTCCCCCATAGCGAAAGAGCCACTGCTGGATGTTGTACTTTTGGCTTTAGAGCCAGGCCACAGTATTCTGTTTGCTACTGTCAGAGTCCTCTCTCATTTTTTTAATAATGTAAACAATAGACACAGTTTAACCCCACAATTTAGTAAATTCAGGGCAAGCTCCTTCGCAATGACGAAGGACCTTCGCCCCCTCCCCACCCCGGCTAAGAGCCAGCAGCTGAAAAATAAAATAAAATAAAATAGTTTACTATTGTTTTATGTTTCAGCTGCTGGCTCAGCCAGCATGTGCAGGAAGGGATGGGCTGGGCCATGGGAAGAGGGAGAGGGGAAGGGGAGTGGAGTCACTGAGTGCACTTAAGAGTGCATATCAGTTTGGCCAGCTGTCTTAGGCCAGCCAAACTGCCAAACTGAGATGCGCACTTAGGTTTCCCCTAACCGGCAGTATTGCAAAGCCAGGTTGGAGAAACTGCACAGACTCCCATGCAGTGTCTGAGGGCGGACCAAGCTACTCAAACCAATCTTGGCACTGCTCTCATGCTATGTTTAGCATGAGAGCAGTGGCAGGATTGCATGGGGGGGAGCCTGTGCTAATGTCCCAGGGACTGCTGAAACACCATCAGAAGCGGCGCGCGAGGCCGCTAGCAGCGTTGGGACAGGTGCATTCATTTTTCATATTTATTTTTTATTTTTTTCCCCCCTTTCAGCCCCCTGCCCACTCCCTACCCCCACCCTTGAGATTTGTGGCGGCTGCCACTGTAAATAAAATGACAAAAAAGATCCAGAAGGGCAGGTGCTGCAGTTTCTTCATGCTACACATTCCCTTTGTTTAATATACATACTTCACATCCCCTATTAATTGTGCGTCATTTGTCACTTCCCCTTTGTTCATAGCAGACTTAGAAAATGTGTTGGTTTCGGTTGCTTAGCTGACATCAACTAACCAGTCCTTTTAACTAGAGCACGAGATAGAAGCAAGCATTTGCAATGCCATCGGTCTCACATTTGTGACAGTTAGAGCTCTTGGTGTTGAAAATTAAAATTTTTGGTACTTTCGTTTTTTGTATGCAGTGGAGTGATGATATTTGCATAGGGCTATTGCCATTTGTTTGACCTTGCGGTGCTGGAGAATCAGAAAATGGGAAACGGGTTATGAGGGAGGAAGACAAGAGTAATATGCTGGCTAAGAAAAGAAAGTAAGTAACAACATCCTGGTAAACGCAAACACTCATAGAAAATGCAAGATTAAGGCGGTCATTCCTACTTTGGTGGGCGGCAGCCGCCGCCCGCCTGGCGGGAACCGCCAGAAGACCGTACTGCGGTCAAAAGACCGCGGCGGTCATTCTGTCTTTCCCGCTGGGCTGGCGGGCGACCGCCAAAAGGCTGCCCTCCTGCCCAGCGGGAAAGCACCAGCAACGATGAAGCCGGCTCCGAATGGAGCCGGAGGAGTTGCTGGTGTGCTACGGGTGTAGTTGCACCCGTCGCGATTTTCAGTGTCTGCCAAGCAGACACTGAAAATCAATGTGGGGCCCTGTTAGGGGGCCCCTGCAGTGCCCATGCCAGTGGCATGGGTACTGCAGGGACCCCACAACACCCGTTCCCGCCAGCCAGGTTCTGGCGGTGAAAACCGCCAGAACCAGGCTGGCGGGAAGGGGGTCGGAATCCCCATGGCGGCACTGCTTGCAGCGCCGCCGTGGAGGATTCACAGGGGCAGCGGGAAGCCGGCGGGGAACCGCCGGCTTCCCTTTTCTGACCGCGGCTTTACCGCCGCGGTCAGAATAGCCCCAGAAGCACCGCCAGCCTGTTGGCGGTGCTTCCTCCGTCCCCTACCCTGGCGGTCTCGGCCCGCCAGGGTAGGAATGACCCCCTAAGTAAAGCATCTGAAATGTAAGCAAGAACAACATAGTTATGTTAATGCTTTTGCACTTCTAATATGCTGGCTGAAATAAACCTGCAACATTTAGGCCCATATTTATGAAAAAAGTGGCACATCAGAGCTGATGCAGCACTTTTTTGTGCCCCCGCCATTCCCCCCGGCACCTAATGACACCATGGTTGTGGTGTATTTAAAATACCATGCACCATAGCGGTTGTTAGCACAATAGTGTCAACATTTTTTATGCTATTGTGGCGTTTTGCTACACTAGCATAAACATTTTTGATGCTAGTGTAGCAAAGTGCAAGGAGGCCCATGGGTTTCTATGG
The DNA here is from genome assembly GCF_031143425.1 of Pleurodeles waltl. Taxonomy (NCBI): domain Eukaryota; kingdom Metazoa; phylum Chordata; class Amphibia; order Caudata; family Salamandridae; genus Pleurodeles; species Pleurodeles waltl. The sequence goes on along the minus strand of NC_090444.1, from coordinate 665,735,520 downwards.
GTGTGTCTTTTTAATGCCTGCTATGAGCAGGCATCAAAATGACACCGTAAAATCTTTTAGATTTCACTGCACCATTTTTGCGGACCTCCCAGGCCAGAATTCTCCCTTGCATACATTATGCCTGGAGCAGGCATAATGTGGCCCAAGGGGTTACAAAGTGGTGCAATGCATACATTGCACCTCTTTGTAAGTATAGAGCTGGGAAAAAGCCACCTTAGTGCCACAATAGAGTAAAACAAAATGACTATAGTTGATGAAACACGAGTAGAGTGGGGGCACAGTTGTTTCAATGGCCTTGTTCCCTGGTTCAAGAGGGCAACCACATTGTCCATAGTGGAGGAGTTTGGCCTGAATTTTGTCTGATAATGCAGAATGATGTTTTTCTCATTGATCCAGGCCTCCAACTCATGCAGTAGCACCTTCGTGAAGGCCTTACCATCTACATCTAGTAGGACAATTGATCTGTAATTTTCAGGTGTGATGTTGTCTCCTTTTTTGTGGATTGGATACAGGATGGAGCCTTTCCATGATTCTGGGATGGTAGATAGTAAGATGCATTTGTTAACAGTGTATGCATGTGGGGTGCCCAAACGGCCAGATCATTCTTAAAGATGCTCCCCAGTAAACCATTTGGGCCAGGGGCTCCATCTTTCCCGATGTTCTTCAGAATGGTTAGGGGCAGATTTATGAAAAGTGGTGCTGCACCTAGTGCAGCACCACCTTTTCAGTGCCCCTCCAAATGCCACCCTGTGTGTCACCATATTTAATATACGGTGCACCATGGCAGTAGTTAGGGAACTAGTGTCAACATTTCTTATGCTAGTTCAGTGCGTGGCAGGATTAGCATAATTCCTGCAAAGCACCCAGAGGCCCATTGAAACCAATGGGAGCCTTCTTTTAATGCCTGCTTTGAGCAGGCATTAAAAGTACCCCACAAAATGACACAAAAAAATCTCTTATATTTCTTTGCATCATTTTTTCGGTCCCTCCAATGGAGGGACACCCCCTTTTCGTACATTTTGCCTGGTGCAGGCATTATGTGGTGCAAGGAGTTACACATTGGTGCAATGCATGCATGGCACATCTTGGTAAATATGGCGCGGGAAAAAGGCCACCTTAGTGCCACCATATCTTTAAAAAAAATACTCTGAGGCAGTGCTAAGGTGGCACAAGGGGCTCTCAAATATGCCCCTTACCGTTCTAATGTGCACAAAGCAGGGAAAGGGTGCAGTACCACAGGCTATCCCTAGGTGTTCCTTGGGACCTCTTTTGGCCACATAAGGTACTATGTTACAGTGACACCAACACAGAAAAAGCATGTTTATTTCCATTGGAATTTAACAACCAAGTGTTTTACTTTGTAAAACACCCTGTTCCTGAAACTGTTAAATCCTAAAAAAAACTAACCAGTAGAGTTTATTTTCACAATGCAAAACGTAAAATAATAACAGTGAAAGTGTTAAAAAAGCAATTCGGAATAAAATACACATACAACACAAGCAGGAAGTTCTAAGTACAGCAACATGAGTTTGAGAGACTCCAAAATTTCCGTCAGTTAATAGCATGTGAACAGTGCTGTCTCTAGGGAAGTGCAACAGGTGCCACCGCGCCGGGTGTAAACTTCTGGAGAGGGCTCAGTTTTTGAAAGTGTATTATAATTTTTAAAAGCACCTGCTGTTGGTGTTTCTTGCCACCAGCTATTTTCAGTCAACAATAACAATGTCAACATAACTCCGTAATTAATGTTCTTTCTGGAGAGAAGGTAGCTCAAAGGGTTAATACATCAATTATGAAATAAAGTAATTCAGAGAAAACCACGTACAAAATAGGATTACTGTGTCGGAATTGTAGTAACGCGAGTACTGACCGACTGAGAATTCCATCAACATAAGTACAGAATCTGAACCCCACAGAAAACAAAACATTCCAAAACCAATAATAAAACAGTTTTCAAATGTATGAAATGCATATTTAAGCAAAATAAACAATACAAGTAAAATACGAGCTAGCTTTTTTATTACTGTGCAAAAGCAAAGTCATAAAAGCGAATGACAGAAAAAAACCTGGCACATTTACCATTCTAATGTGCACAAAGCTGGGAAACAGTGCAGTACCACAGGCTGTCCATTGGTGTCCCTTGGGACCTCTTTTGGCGACATAAGGTACTGCACTCTGCAATCTTGAATTGAACACATCTCCAATTACTTTTGGCGCTGGGCTGAAAAATGAAGCGCACCGCTTGTTTTTTTTCGAAAAGTTTTACGCTGTGCCTTCATTTTATGAGGGAGGGTAGACAAGAGTAATATGCTGGCTTAAAAAAGCAAACACTCATAGAAAATGCTAGATTAAGTAGAGCATGTCAAATGTAAGCAGGGAGAACGCGGTTACATTAGCTGTGGAAATGAAAAGGTAAGCTTCGCCGAACACGAATAGGAAACCAAGAAAAAAAAGTCCTGCAAAGAACAGATAAGCACAACAAAGAGTAACTTTAGTAGTTAGTCCCTGCTCCCAAAGAAAAAAAGGAGGGACAAAGAAGCATTACTGACCACTGGCAAGCAAAGATACTTAAATGACACTGATACGAACAAATGAAATGGCTTTACGCCAACTTCCATTCAACCTAAAAAACATTTGTAAGAAACATGGTCATGAAACCACATAGTCAGCCTCTGGAAGGCATAACAACATGAAAACAGAAAGGCAGAAAATAATGTAATATAGCCATATATGTAGCCCCTAGAGGGTGTAGTGCCTTACACATTTTCAGGCATACTGCAATACTATTATGAACAAGGCTTTTAAAATACAAACTACTCCCAGCTGTAAAACAAAAGTTCCAGCAATGACAGAGTTTAAAAAGACACTAAATGATGGGAGAGGTTATTATTTTGGGGTCCCCACTAATCTAGTGGAGGACCCAGAGATGACCTAGGCAGAAAGAGCACGTCATGCTGAATTGCTTTTTAGTGGTCCTATTGTTGTAGGACCACCACAGGCTGAGTTAGGGCAAACATTTTTGGAAAAAGAAATTCCCACAAAGCATTATGAGGTGAGTTTCTCGAGTTTCTCGAGTGCAGTGAATATTGTAGTATTGTAGTATCGTCTCCCGCTGTGCCGGGATAGCCGTTTTGAGGAGTTTTGTGGGTTTTTTTGTTTTAAATTCTCCAGTTTGTATATTTCTCAACTGCTAAACTTGTAAAGTGGTACTCATGTAAAGCGCTCCTCTGATCGCAGTCTCGCTATATGAAACTTCATACAGTCATGTAAAGTGCTCCTCAAATCGAGTTTGTGCTTTATGAAACTTCAGTGCTCCTCCGATCGAGTTTGCGCTATATGAACCTTTTAAAAAATGTATTAAATAAATTAAAAATAACCCCCCTCCAACTTGCAGCCTTTGTGCACAGACACCACAAAGAAACAGCACCATGCCCAAAACAAGAAAGAGGAAGAAACAACAAACGTCTATGCAGCAAAAGGCAGCGAGGCAAAAGAAACAAACTGTGCACCACACTAAGGTATCTGGCCGATCATGCAATAATCCATGTAACAGGGTCAGTCTGCAAGGCGTAACAAAGCAGCTTCAAGGCGGGACAAGCGTATTTACCTATGAAATCAAGGGAATTTCAAAAGGCAGGCCAAGGAACGAATGAAAATGAAGGGTGTGAGATGACGTGGTTAAAGCCTGCAGAGTAGACTACAACATGTTGAAGAGCAGTGCTTGTGCACTGCTAAGCTCGACATAAGAATGTACTCTTTGGACCCACAAGTTGCGGAAGAATGACAGCAGCAAAAAAGGGATGGAGTCATGACAGGTGGAGTTATGAAGCATAGCAAAGTCAATGAAAGTTGGTAAATGCATTATCCCTTTACAAACTCTGCCCATTATGAAACAGAATACATGGAAAATGTGACAACAAAGATGTTCTCCCTCATTGGTCACAAACTGCCTTTTTAGATAGCTTGGAGGGGTATGGGAATTTAAAACACCCGTTGCAGAGTATTATGGGTATCAAAAATATTTAATTGTATATAACAGGTATGCTAACAAAGTTGGTAGATGCACATGCTCTAGAGAACTGTGTGTAAATTCTGGTCACAGGGTTGCATCATCATAAAATAGCTCAAATAGTTAATGTGTTCAAAGCAGTACATTAAATGTTATGTGTAGGCCACAGATTTGTTCTTATGGAAGATAGCTCAGTGGGTCATTACTGTTGATGCCGAAATCCTTTTGCAACCTGTAGGTCACAAGTTACAGTCCTGGTAACATTTCTGCAAGCAGCTATGTGTTACTTGTACAGCAAAGTTGAATAATTAGAGTTTTTAACTCTGTCTTTTGTGATTCTAAGGCCCAGATTCTGGTAGGTGACAGGCAACACAGCCCAAAGTTGCTGCGCTCTGCTGCATGAAAGGAAGGGAGCAGGAGAGAGTCATATTCACATAGAAATGGCAATCTCATCTACTCTACCTAGTGCCTGCACTGATTTCAGCTGCTGTGCGCCACGCACACCTGAGCACCATAGTGCTATGGTGTGTGCGTGAGTCTAGCATAGGTTTTGTATAGGAAGGTTATCCTTCTGGTACAAAATACTATGCCTAGACAAGTGGAAATGCTTTACCTAATTTGTACGTGTGCTGTAGAGTGCAGCACACAAGCAAATTCGGAAAAGCACAGAGAGATTAGAACATTTCTCTGTTTATTATCTGCTTTTCAGCAGCATTAATTTTTGGCACGAAACCCTTTATACTGATGTTTTAGAATAGGGTTTAGCATCAAAAAGCATGGGTGGTAGCACTTTTGTTAATGTAAAACGAATCTGACTGCATTGACCAGGATGCATTGGGGCTAACTTTTTGCTGGAGTGTGAGGCAGTGTGCTCCCTTCTTTTTTAAACCAGAGGTCCGCCTGCCTCATTTAGAGACAGGCAGACCTTACCTTACTAAGGTCTGTCAAATTTAGGTATGACCACAGGGCCATCCCGCCAGTTCCCCTCAAGGCACAAAAAGTCTGGTGAACTGCAGTCAGTTTTGATGGCCATTCACCAAACCTTGTTAAATCTTGTTGGGTTTCAGAAGCCAACTCCTAAAGCAGGAGATTGTTTCAGAAAAACAAAAAGCTAATGAATCGTACACCCTGGGAGATTTTTCCAGGTTGTGGCATCATTTTCATTTTTTCTGGCCCTCGTCACCAGGTCATTCATTACACTGTCCACTTTAAATGCTTATTAGCCTCACATCATCCCGCACCTACAACACTGCATTTTTGGCTCACCATAGAGATTTCCATACAGAATGACAGAGGGAGAGGGGCTGCTGTGCCAGCTGTGAGGTAATAATTCAAGGGCTCATATAGCACCTCACTGTAGGACTTTCTGCCCAACTCTAAGGGCCAGATGTAGCAAAGGTTTTTACCCATTCTGTCTCTATGGGAAAAAGTGTTCGTACATATGGCCCTAAATTCGGCAATAGTTCTGCCACCTGTTTTAGATGTGTTGCAAGTGGGAAAGAGGATGCAAAAGCAGGCAATGCTGACCTGACTGAATGAGGGTCCACCTCAATTATAAGTCTAAATTAAGCAGCAAATGTGTTGTGTGGAAAATGAATTTGCCTGTCAAAAGTTCATTTAGAGTATAGTTCTAACGTGTAAATGATTTCACTTTGGTTTATGTGGTCTGACTGTCAGAGAACTCAACAACAACCCATGGCCTAATTTTCAGTGTTTAGGGTTTGTAACACATCACACACATTACTCAGCAAAATAAAATAAGATCTGATATAAAACAGAGGCAAAGATGTTCACAAAAGTGCAAAAGCCAGGGATTTTCTTAAACTTCTGCTTTAGGAGTCACTGCCATGTGAAAATAAATAGAAAGGGGAAGGAATACATGGCTATGTGGTCAAAGACTTGCCTGGTAACTTGTGACAATCACGTGGCCCTTTGCACAATCATAAAACTTAGAACTGTGGCTTATTTTCATGTTTACAATAAAGTTGTGTAAAGCTCTCCTTTGCACATATTTATGTCTTTACCCTGAAAGCATATAGTATACAGTTTGCACTCACAGAAGAAGAATGCTCAATCGTAAGCTGTATAAATTGTGGCATCTAAAATGTTATTATTTATTGTCTGGTAAACATACAGATGCAGGTAAAGCACTATGATACCAGTCAAGTGGCAGACTGTACACTTTACAAATAGCAATAGCATGATGCAATGTAACAGAGCAAAGCACAGAATAGCATATGTAGTACATAAGCAGCACTAACATTAGAATGCACAAACTGTCAGGAAAAAGCTTAAATGGATCTGGTTCTGAGTCACTCCACCAAAACTGAATGATTAAGAAAGTCTTGAATGAGAATTAAATCTTAAAAGGTAAGTTCCACCCAACACCACTGTGAAAGATTTCATCTCACCAGCGGCCGCCTCCAACTCAATCACCCCCTTGGAAGACCTCTGCATCAATCTCTCTCAATTCTTCAGCAAAAAAATCACCTCCATTACAGCAACTTTTACTCACAAATAGACCCAGCAGACCTCAACAAACACCTCCTGATCAAATCCAAAGAACGAAGCTAACACGTGGCCCGTCATCACCTGAGAAGAAACCACTGCCCTTTCCTTCAGGGCAGGGCCCGATTGGATCCCTGCCCTCACCACTTCTGCTGTAAGGGTCCACAGCCCATCAACAGTATATGTTTACACCTGTCCTGGATGCCTCCACCTCTTCTGTGACCTTTCCAGAGGTTTAGAGACACACAACCATCTTCCCATTGATGAAGAAACCCTTCAGCAATCTCCAGCTAGAGATTAATTTCCCTGCTACCATTCCCGGCCAAAGACTTAGAGAAAATGATCAGCAGATGCCTCATCAAAACCTCAATAACCACCAACTCATTAACACCACTCAGTTTGGTATCAGACCCAACCACAGCATGGAAACTGCTCTCATCACTGTCACAGATGACTTCCGCAGGACTCTGGATGAAAGAGACATGGTGGTCCTCATACTCCCTGTCCTCTCCACAGCATTTAATATGGTTTCTGACCACACCTTCATCCACCACCAACATGACATCATAATTGAGGGGTGTGCATTCGGATGGATCTGCTCCTTTCTGACTGGAAGGACCCAGTCAGTCAGACTGGAACCATACACCTCCAATGCCTGTGACCTCATTTGCAGAGCTCCTCAAGGACCCTCCCTGGGCTTGATCATCTTCAACGCATACATGATCCCCTAGGTTTGGTTAGACTCACACCTGCTCAGCATCAGGATAACCAACCCGGGTTACAGTCTGCTTTACAAATCTAGATAAGATAACAAAACATCACATAACCTTTTAGGCATTGGATGGCCCACAATACAAAACCCCAGGATAATTCAAGCAGTTTATTATTTTCAGTGCAACATCTTTCACTTTCTTCCTATTTTAACAACTGTAAAAACAAGTGGTAAGTAGCATGTTTCACCCTATTTCCTGTATCTGACATATTTGTGAAAGGGAGACATGGATTTAAGCATTATTGCCTCAAACTGTGGGTGCTAATGACTGCTAATTACACTCCCCATAGTTATGGACCTGGACCTCCTTTAGCCTGTTCAGAAGCAGTCAGGTTACACACATCTGTCAAGGTTTCTCTCTTTGTTTATGCCGAGTGGAAAGCTCAATCAGCCCAAAAAAAATATTGTGAAAACTATTTTTCTTTGGCTGAATGGAATTCCCTATTATAAAAACAAAATGGTGGAGCTAAACAGCTGAGTGTGAAATGGCAGGCTTTAAAGAGGCCGAGGGAGCACCACAGAAAAATGTAGGCTTTTTGTCATTCAGCTGTTGAGGTGAGAATCAACTCCTACTCAATCTGTGTTCTCAGGACCCACAGCACCAGAGGACATTAGGAGCTGACAACCAGAGAATGCTCTCTTTGCAGTCCTGAGGGTTAGATATATTGCGCAAAGGGATCATTCTGATTGGCTAGCCAGATCCCAAAGTTCAACTCTAGGTGCTAATACTTGGTTACTTTTATATGGAACATTCATCTGCACACATTCAGCAGCATAAAATAAGTACATTTCTTTGGAGCTTGCTTTGGAATTTCTATTGGTGGTTAATACCACAGAAGACTGTGCTACTCTGTGAGATATGAATATTAGTTCAGTGAAGAATAATGATGCTTAGATTACTGGTAATCTCTACTTGAATTTGAGCATCACTCAGTGCCTGTGGCCTGGAGATAGAGAGAGAGGTATTGTGTTATTCTTGTCCACTATCGGGACTTCATTTTCAGATCCATTATGAAATATACAGTTTTCCATCATTGCTTAATGGATGTATTCCAAAAATAATGAAACGATATCCTGATTCCCAGAACTTTCCACAGGGGTGACTTTTGGGACCATATGTGTACATCAGGGATTGCAGCTGATATAACTCAATAAGCTGTAATAGTGGGCACATATACACATGTAAAGCTGCGCTGACATTAGGGACCTCTGCAAATTATTCCACATGACTCTAGTGCTTGAATTCATCACATCATTGTGATGGTCCAGTTTTCGCTGCAGCCAATGTTTCTATACGGCTGAGTATTTTTCCAGATCCCCAAGCCCATTCATGCTGTATTTTCAGGAGTATCAGGACCAACTGTGTCATATCCAACAGAACGTACCAGAGCGCTAACAGCTAATGGTTATTCTTAGCCGAGGCTACAAGGAAGCTGTAGAGTGAGGTCTGTCAGTCGGGTGAGAGCGGTACCTATCATTAACATACATGGCTGAGGATGGCGTACCCCATGGAGTTCCCAGCTGGGACAGATGCCATACTATTTCTATATCATATACATACTGCGTGAAGACCTTGGTACTTAACAATTTTGCTGAGGAACATGTATGTCAACATAGACAGATATGAAACGCTGATGAGCAACCGGATTGTTGTCAAGATTTCTTTACTACTGGCCTGTACCCATTACAGAGGCAGCAGTTGTGCCCCTTTTCACCCGCATGATACACTGTACATTCCCATGATTTGCAATACTTGACTAATGTAGACACTGGTAACTCAAATGTATCGTATTGTAAAGCATATTTCTATGCCAAAAGCACCCTGATGTCACTTCAGTGAGAAACTGTGCACCGTACAAATGATAATAACATATTAACAACATCACACAGTAAAACATAACAAAACATTTATGGTCCTAAAGCAGAGCCCGATTAGTAAAAGTTCTAGAGCGCGTGGGCTAACAGCAAAAACGTTTAAAGAGTTCTATGTTTCTGAACCATTCCACAGAAACTGCAGGAACATTAAAGACTTGCACTAAAATAAATCAATAAAACGGGGCTCATCACCACCATTATTGCGCTAAAAACATCGGCCTAAAAGAGCAGAATATCTCATGAATAAATTACCAGTCCCATCAGAACTACTTTGCTATCTCTTTTAAGGCTGACGCTGTGTGAGATAAAAGTCGTATTTCTAAAAAAAAAAAAAAAAAACACACCAATCACGACAACCGGAAACCTTGCACGATTTTTCATTAACGTAAAACCTCACAAGACGAATGGGAAGCCTTTTGGTGTTCCACTAAATGCTTCTCCCTTTGTCACTTTTCACAACTGCATAGTCACCCTCCTCATCTAACAAGTGAACAATTGAAGAGGAAACTTACCTAGGTATTCTAAATCCTGACTTAGAGGTTCTCATCTTCAGCAGCAAACTGAGGGGCGTATTTACAAGCAACTGGTGCATCAGTGCTGATACACCAGTTTTCTTGCGTCGCCCCTGCCCCATCTAACAGCACCATGGGTGCACCATATTTACAATACAGAGCACCATGCCCTTCATTTGGCCAATAGCGTCAACATTTTTGCCGCTATTGTGGCACTTTGCTGCACTAGCATCAACACTTTTGAAGTTAGTGCAGCAGCAAGAAGGCTCATTGATTAAAATGGGTGCGTCACTTTAACACCTGCTTTGAGCAAGGATTAAAAATTCTGCCAAAAATGGTGCAGTGAAATCTTGTAGATTTCACTGCCCAGTTTTTTAGGGCCACCCCCCTTGCATACATTATGCCTGACGCACGCATAACATGGCGCAAAGGGTCGCAAAGTGGCGCAGTGAAAATTGCCTCCTTGAGACACATTAGCATACAAAAACAATAACACTAGTGTGGTGTAAGGAGGCACAAGGGCCTTGTAAGTCTGGCCCTTAGAGTCATCTGGCAAAATAGAGCAACAAAGGTTAGTGAGATGACCCAGGACAACCTGAATTACCATACAAGATAGTACCAGAGAAAATAAGACATTAAGACCACTACAAAGCAAGAACACTCAAGTAACATCTGAAGATCAGCAGAATTCGTGACATATTTGCATTTTGCTTTATGCAAGTAGAGTAAGAATCACAATCATACACAAGGTGCAATTCATGTGTTTTGAAGTCTATGGCCCATATGTACGAAGGTATTTTGTATTCCTAATGGTGCGAATCGCAATGGGGAAATACAAAATGCCATTTTGGTGTGTACAAAAGGCTTTTTACGGTGGGGCAAAATGGGATTTCTACCTAGTGGAAATCCCATTTTGGAAAAGGCAAAATAGTAAATCCCAAACATGGATTTCCTAATTGTGATTCCATAACTGTATGTACAAAGGATTTCCTAATTGTGACTAGTCGCAAAATGGCCATTTAGGAAATGCAAATACATTGATTCAGATCTGGTGGTAACCAGGGTCAACTTAAAAAAAAAGCACCTAAAATGCATCTAGCTCATTCAGCATGGTGGCTCTGTATGTCCTTGTGAGGAGGATGAGGATCTTGGCTGGTAGGCAGAGAAGGAGGCAGAGACAGGACAGAATATTTAGGGTAAAGGTAACCCTTTTTGAACAGACATAGGAGAAGATATATAAGAAGTACAGACTCAATAGTGAGGTACTGTTGGAATTAGTTGCTGATTTTACAGCCTCAGCTCCAGACCCCAAAAGTCAGAAGCAGCACAATCCTACCACATTTGCAGGTACAGTGCTGTCTATGCCTTTTGGCTTCAGGCAATCACCAAGGAGTCATAGCAGTGACACTATGAGTGTCACAATGTGCATTTTCTAGGTGTGTCACGTTTCTGGGCATCATGGTCAGCAAAGTAAAGAAATACACATGTTTACCAAATATGCAGCAATATTTGCAACAGACAAAAGTAATGTTTTAAGGGTAGTACAATTTCCCCATGTAATTGGCTGTGCTGATGCACACATATTGCCATATGCTCCCCTGTGCAAATTAATTAATACACAGTAAGAAGAAAAGCACCCATTTGTACAATGTACAGGTAGTGTGTGATGACTCATGGATCATAACTGATCTTGTAGACAGATTCCCAGCCAGAACCCATGACTCCTTTGTGTTCCACAACTATCTCAGTAAATTTGGCGATGACTTATGACTTGGCAAGAGAATAGCAAACTCAGTTCATACAGTGTCCATAAGTGTGTTTGTGATGTGACCTATTGGTTTCTCGTTCTCATGCTATTAAAGGAGATAGTGCAAATGGCTTGCACCGTTGGATAATGACACCATACTTGAATCCAAGACAAGAACTGAAAGGCAGTACAATAGGGCACATAAAACAACATGAACCATCATAGAACGTACATTTGGTATAGTGAAGTCTAGGTTCAGATGTTTCCACAACACTGACGGAGCACTGCCTTACAGACCTGAGACGTGTTGCAAAATCATTGCCACATGTGCCATCCTCCACAACACAGCCATGAGCAAGGGTCTGCACAACATCGTCATAGAGGCCGAATTTGTCTCATATGATGAATTACCACCACTACAGGGGCAGCAGGATGGGATACATGCAGCAGAGGGTTGTGCACGATGCACAGTGATCACCAACAACTATTTTCGAGGTAAGAGTGATTACCACATCTAAGAAATAGACATCACACATGATGGTAATGCATGTTGCATCACTGAAAGATCACCTTTCTTCAGTTGTGACAATAATGCATCTCTCCTAAATCGACTGTGTGCATTGTGGAGGTAACATTGTTTCAACAAAACAACACAGTATGTCATAACAAACAAAACTAAGTAGGATCATTACTCTGAGCGTTCAGTGGATTTATTTTTCTGGCCTCAGAGATTGGTTGCCTTCTCACCAACACTGGCCTGTGGAAGAGGGGACAGGTCAGATCCAGAGGTGATTCTGCATGTAGTTGGGGACAAACAGGTTGTGTGTTTACAAGGGCTGTGGTCACTTGTACTAGCCAACATGCAAAATCCTGACAGCACCTTTTGATTAAGTTCATGCTACACCAATATCACATACATACATACTGCACATTTATTAACTGGCATACATGGCTGTTTTTCCACTGCTAGCAAGCAGATAGCCTTTCAGACACTGCAGCATACAAAGTTGAATTCATAATACATGCAATCACCTCCCCAAAGCGTATTGTAAGTTTACAAAAACAGCTCTGCAGTTATTGTTCAATCTATACGACTTTAGGGAAATCATTTTTGCCTCACTAACACCTTTGTCTCTGCTTTATGAGTCTAATTGAAATATTCTTAACAAATATTTGTCTCTGTAACACAATGTTAGAAACTGTCATGAGAATTTCCCTAACTGGGTGGAGGAAGATGTTCATGGCAAGTGTTTCAGAAGTTGCTTTGGTATTTAGTATCCAAAAGCATAGATTTGCTCACTGATATGTAAGATACACTGGTTGAAATTTCACGACGACTGAAGATAGAGTTTAGGCTTTGGGTGCTGCTTTTCATTTGGTGTAAATTCCTGTTATGTTTTTTGGATTAAGAAACAGGGTAAAATAGAATGCATTTCCTAATTTGTGATTTCTTACTAGGAAATAACAAGTTAGCAATTTCCTGAATTTGCAATTTCCTAACAGCGAATGTGAATTCATAGGAATCGCTATTAGGAAACTGCAGGTTACATACATTCCATTTTGCAATTCCAATATAGCGATTTCTGCAGATTCACTATTTAGGAATTGCAATTTCGAAATTTCGTACATATAGGCCATACTCATTCCAGAAAGACTTGTGGTTCAAGCCTCAGCTCAACGGAACACTGTAATCTTGGTTTAAAACCGTATTGTAATCTTGGTTTAAAACCGCATTACCTCAAGATAAAACAAGGAACTTGGAACATAATACATGACACTGAGTGTTTATGCATTAAAACCCAGAGCGAAAAGAAGATATACAAGCTTGATTTAGAATTCAGTAGTAAATAAAATCTGCTAAATTCTGGAGGAAGCTCTAAAGTCAGAGTAGAAACCATCAGCAGAATTTCTCCAGTCAGAGAGATATTACTAGGCCAGTGAATTCGACACCTTGTTTAAAGTTTCCTACAGACGTTGGAAGATTTTCAGACACCATATAACTCTAAATCAGGCCTTTAATCAGGAATTGGACTATGAAGAATATTGGATTTCTGAGAGATTAAGAGGGAACAGGTTTGTTTTCTGATTGTAGGTACCCTAGATAAATATAAGGATTCTGGTAGATGAGAAAGTAGAAATCTGGGGCAGAATTGAGGTTGAGTGAATATAGGGATGGTGAGGAATTGTGGGAGGCTGGGGAGTATGGAGACTGCACCAGGAGCAGAGAATACTGAGACCAGGCAAGGCAAGCTAAATTGTTGGAGCATACGAGGGAATATTAGCATTGTCAGTAATCGTCAAGGGTTGATGAGAATTATGAGATTTGTGTGGATTTGTAGTGGAAAAGTAGGTACTGTGTTGTGATGATGATTGACATAAAGGAGTAAGGCAGTGGGCAGAAGCTTAGTAATGTTCATTATGACTGAACGGCATGTCAGCTTTATCAATAACAGCTGCTCTGGGCTTCAACTGGCTACTCTCAAAACGTTAACAAACTCCTGCACCAGCTCAATGCTGGCTCCCAAATCATGCCTCTGTAGGCCAGGACATAGATTATCTTGTAATCTCAAAAAACATGAGACAAATTAGATTAGGTTCCCAAATAACACCGTAAGGCAATTTTGTGAAGGGCCTCGTCCTTCCATTTCCTGTAGATGTAAACCATGGTTCCCACTATCTGGGTGATAGTCCCACAGTGTTGCTTGGGACCTTAACCTAAATTACTGCATATGTCTTTTTTGCCTACAGAAATAGAGAGGTTGAGTACCCGGTTCAACAAGGACCTGATAGAGCTCCACGGTCTCACCCCTAAAACTCAAAACTGATACAGTAAACAGAGGTATATTTCCTTTCGCAGAATTGGGCACTGGTCTGTGATGGAAACTTCTGAACCATCTGGAAAGTAATTTCTTCATCACAGAAAGCATTGCCAGAGGCAATGCTTTAAGGGGACAAGTGGGAGGTGTTTAGGGTGTCCATTATTGGCTTGGTAGTTGAGTCTGGGGTCACTGAGTCAGATTTTTATGTCTAGGATAGTTTTTTCTCATTTTCCTGATTTCACTAAAAGGTTAAGTATTGAGGCCCATATTTATACTTTTTGACGCAAGCCAGCGCCGGTGCTGGTTTGCGTCAAAAAATGTACCGCCGGCTAACACCATTCCTATGTGCCATGTGGGCGCCTTATTTAAGGATTGACGTTAGCCGGCGCTTCAGGCTGGTCAGAGTAAAAAAAAAAGACTTAAACCAGGCAGCGCCAGCGTAAGGGAAACTGGGGGTTGTGCGTCAAAAAATGGTGCAAGTCAGGTTTGAGTCAAAAATCATGGCTCAAACCGGACTTGCACCATTTTTTGACGCACAATCCCCATTGAAATGACTCCTGTCTTAGCAAAGACATGCGTCATGCCCCCTTGCCCAATGGCCATGCCCAAGGGACTTAGGTCCCCTGGCCATGGCCATTGGGCACAGTGGCATGTAGGGGGGCCCAAATTAGGCCCCCCTATGCCACTTTAAAAAATAAAAAAATAATACTTACCTCAACTTACCTGTACTTACCTGGGATGGGTCCCCCCATCCATGGGTGTCCTCCTGGGGTGGGCGAGGGTGGCAGGGGGTGTCCCTGGGGGCAGGGAAGGGCACCTCTGGACTGCTTTCATGGTCTGAGACCATGGAAGTGAGCCCACAGGTCCCTTAACGCCTGCCCTCACCCATTTTTTAAGGCCCGCCCCGTCCTGTGCATCAAAATGATGCAGGAGAATAAATAAGGTGCACATGCCTTAAAGTAATTTTTTGGACGGGAACGCCTACCTTGCATGTCATTAACACAAGGGGGTTTCCCGCATCCACAAAATGACGCACACAGAGGTTTTTTGACGTCCGCGGGGTTGGGCGTCATAGTTTAAATATGGGGCAAGGTTTGCACCGAATGTGCGTCCAAATTTTGGACGCACAGTCGTCGCAAACAGAGTATAAATATGCCCCTAGGTGTGCATGGAATTATAATTCTGCTTGTGGAATTTGCTGAATTTAGTAACTCCACGCTACTCTTGTAAAGCTGGGCTCCTGTAAAATTCCACCAACCGATGCGTGGCAGAATTATTCCCACGTGATGTTCATAGGAGCATAGCTAGGCTCATTCTAATGGCTTGCAAGTGCAAGCAAGATTTGCTGGGCCGGGGGCCAATTTCTAGTCATCAGTGAGCCTTCCTGCTCCATTTTTCTTTAACACTAATAGTCTCCAGCAGTCGGGGTTTCTCAAGGAGATTTTCTACTCCAGGAGCAGCTAAATTAACTAAAAAATACCCCTTCAAGTGAATATTCTACCCAAATGTACAGTTCAGAGATTTTTTTAGGGCAAAGTGCAGTTCTTTATTTTACTTTTTTTTGCAGGAAGAAAGTGCCACAGAGACTCCAACTTCCTTTTTCTGCCCAGAGGCTCTTTCCAGTGCTTTGTCCATCTCCTGGTCACTTTTTGATTTGGATTCCGAGGTGAAAAGATCATTCTCTTTGCCTACCTTTCCTGCTGCATATACAATTGGATATTAAGGACTTTGTTTTTCTGACATCACAATCAAATAAGATATCAAACGTTTGATAACGGTGTTGTTTTCATAGAGGGCATGCACCAGTAACGCTTTATTGTATGATTACTTAAAATCTTTACCATTCCATTAAAACACATTCAGAGTAAAATATGGTGATCTAAAATTGAGAACTTATCTTATAAAAGTTGGTGACATCGAAGCACATTCAGAATTAAAATACACTTGTCTTAAAATTAATGACTTTTGATCTCTTATAGAAGTGGGCAACTTTGAATAAATTAGGTCCTTAATCTGTGTTATGAAATACAACATATCAGAGATTAAAACACAGGGGTGAGCATTTCCACTACCTTCAAACTGCACGGTGCTGAGTTACCATGGCTTACCCACAAGTTCAGGACCAACAAGGGCTAGCGGCATGAGTGACAAAAGTGACACGTGACGAACCAGGAACAATTGTAAGCAAGCATGCATTTCAGTGTGCAAGGTGGAAAGTCTCTAAAATGTCACCTGCTAAGCATATGTTTGCAAAATGCGAGGGACCATTTTAAAGGCGCTATCGCTAACATACCACATAGTGGTGTAAACTTGTGTGGTCATCATGCATGGCCTTCAAAGTGCATTATGCCATAATATCAAATAGAAGCCAGTTTTTCTATTAAAATGCATGGTGTGGATACCCTAGAATGTCCCATAGCAAGCAAATGTTTACCAAGTGCAGGAAGTCAAGTTGTAGGCCCATTCACTAAGGTGCAATGTGCTAATTAAAAAGCAGTTTGTAAGCATGCATGACATTCAAGAGCATAGTGCCACCATGTGGGAAGACACACCACTAGTTATAAGGCAGCGTGATTTCAAGAAGCAGGTTGTAGGACTATTCACTAAAGTACAATGTGATAATACAAGAGCAATTTGTAAACATCCCTGACATTCAAGAGCATGGTGCCAATATGTGGAAAGACACAAAGCCAATTATTAGCTAGCCATGTGTCCATTATTAGCACGCAATGCAGTGTCTTTGTTAAGTTTCCGCTTGGGGCTGGCAGGTGCTGTCCCCGGAAATGGGCAGGCATCTTGCAAAAGCCTTCCAGTGGAGGTGAAAAACGTGCTGGTCCATGCTAGTTCTGTTGGTACATCTGATGTAAAGATGAATGTCATCGCCTCTTCGCATATTCTTATGCCAACATGCAGGAAAGTTGCTCTTAGGTAAACTCCCCTCTGAAGGAGCAATGCTGGGCAGCAACATATAATATGCAGTACAGATTCTGAGGAGTATTCGCACAGCCTGAGCTTCCAATAACCTGGGGAGATGTTCTTCCACTGGGACCTTTATTCATTTTTGGGCAACGTTAGAAGCCGAGTCAGCAGTATGTTCAATAGGGCTTGTCTTCCCAAGGCTGCTTTGAGATATGGCTGGCATGAGGCGGCTTCATGTGATATATCTAGCCCCACTGCTCCCAGGATGCCTCTGATGTCATTAATGTCCTCTTCCCTGGATAAGTGCTTGCCAAGGCTCTTTTAGGGTCCTCTTTAGCTCTGTTGTTACGAGTGGATCAATGTACGCCGAGTAGCTTTGGGGAAGTTGAATACTTTCCTATATGAAGCTGTGTGGCAGCGTTCTTGTCGCTCAGTGAACATGCCGGGGAAAGCAAGATGATCATAGCTTATGGCAGGTAGGAGTTTCACCCGGATCACTCTTAGGACCCCTCTACTGAACTGCTTTGCAAATTATGATTTAATTTACATAATGCCTACATTGTTTTGACTGCTTTTTTTTTTACCAATGCTTTGGCATGCAGAAAAGATTTACTGAGTTCTGACAGCCAAACTCTGAGGTTGTGCTTATCTTGAAGTGACCCAACTGCAATTCCAGCTGTCATTTCTTGGCTCTTTGGCCGAAGACCAGGACTTTGGTTTTTGTGGCATTTGCATGTAGGGCGTTCTTGTGATATATATGTGAAGTACACCCAGAGCCCTCTTCATCCCATTTCATGTATGATCTAATAACACCAAGTCATCCACATACTGTACAATAGGTAATTTGGAATGGCCCAATTTTGGTGGGAAGATATTCCCCTTCACCAACTGTGCACCTAGGCCAGCTGTGTATAAATTAAATAAAGTTGGAGCCCTGCTTCAGATCCTTGTTTGTATATATTTTTGCTGTAGCATGGTTTTGTGTGTCCTTAGTCCAAAACCCATGTGTTGGTGTATGGTCCTGTGTTTGCCGCCAAGAGTTGTTTTGGTATTCCTCGCTCTGCGAGTTTGGGTCAAGGGGTGTTCCAGTTGATTCCATCAAGTATGGCACTGTAGTTGAAGAAACAGGTGGAGAGTGGGGCACAGTTGTTTTGATTGCCTTGTTCCCTGGTACAAGAGGGCAACCCCATTGTCCATAGTGGAAGAGCTCGGCCTGAATCCTGTCTGATAATGCAGAACGATGTTGTTCTTGTTGATCCGGGCCTCTAACCTATGCAGTAGCATCTTCATGAAGGCCTTACCATCTACATCCAGGAGGGCAATTAATCTGTAATTTTCAGGTGCAATGTTGTCTCCTTTTTTGTGGCTTGGATGCAGGATGGAGCTTTTCCATGATTGCAGGATGGTAGATAATAAGATGCATTTGTTAAACAGTCTGTGCATGTGGAGTGCCCAAATTTCCAGATCATTCTTAAAGATGCTCTCCGGTAAGCCATTTGGGCCAGGGGTTCTGTCTTTCCAGATGTTCTTCAGAATGTTTAGGGGAATGTTCAGGGGCACATTTTCTAGCACCCCCCCCCCAACACCATGTGTTCGCTATATTTAATATACGGTGCCAAATGGTGGTAGTTAGGGAACTAGTGTCAGAATTTTTTATGCTACTCCTGCAAAGCACCCAGAGGCCTATTGCAACCAATGGGAGCCTCCTTTTTTGAGCAGGCATTGAAAGTGGCGAAAAGAATGACGCAAAGAAATCACTTATATTTCTTTGCACCATATTTTTTGTCCCCTAACAGGAGAATGTCCCCTTTGCATACATTATTCCTGGAACAGACATAATGTAGCGCAAAGGGTTACTAAGTGGTGCAATAGCACAGTGATTTTGGTCTCGTTGGGCTACATTACCGAAAAAAAATGTTGTGTCAATGCTTGTTGTCTTTCTAATAGAATGTGGGGTTATTTCTCCAGAATTGGCATGCAGCAGTATATATTTGTACCTTTTTAAATTTGAATGCAGGTGGCCTGAAGTTGCAGTAGGAGCCTATTCTTTTTGCATTCACTTTTTTTTTTAGCTCTTATAAAGGACAAAGTTTCCACAGTTAAGTACGTTTTCCTCCATGTATGTGAAATGTTCACTATTCTTTTATTTTACCATGACACCTAGTCTTTTCATGGCCATTCAGCCAGTACTAGGTACTGGGAATATGAAAAACCTGTTTCTGTGGCATACGTTATGCTTTCGGGATGGCATTAGATTAAATGCAAAATGTGTTTTTTTTGTATTTTGCATTTATCTGCAAAGTGTATTTTAGTGAGATAATATTTTTTGATGCCTTTGGAGGCAGTGTATTGTTAGAAACATTTTATAGCTTACAACTTTTTCATTTTTGGCATTGCTGAATTAATAGATATTTTTGTGTATTATGTCTCTCTTATTTTCTGGCTAAGTGGCCATTTTTTTGTCTGGCTGGTGTGTGTGCATGTTTGCCATAGGCCACCAATTTGTTCTTGTTCTCCACGCCAAATAGCAGGAGCCCATTCTGTGTAGTTATTGTCCAAAGGTCTTTATGTGTTCTTTGTTTTCCATGCCTCCTTGCTTGTTGTTGTTTCAAGATGTGACTGGTGGCCATTCTGTATAGTAGTCAGTGTGCTTTTGCCAAAGGCCTGCATCTGTTCTTTGTTGCCCATGCCTTCTTGCTGGTTGTTGTTTGAACATGTGCCCAGATATCATTTTGTGTAGTAGTCAGTGTGCTTTTTCCATAGCCCTGCATTTGTTCTTTGTTGTCCATGACTTATTGCTTACTGTTTAGATATGTGGCTGGTGGCCATTTTATGTAGCCAGCCAGTGTGTTAAATTCTTCTTTCCAGTTTTCAATGTTTTCCCCTGATATCAGTTTAATGTGCTTGATGGTGATTGTAGTATGTATGAACAGTGTTAATATATGCATTTTTCCATTATCCCCTGCACCTCCTTGCCTCCCGAAGTCCCTAGTGAGACACCAGCAATTAAGTTTTGACATTATCTGATTTTCCCTTGCACTCCCTGCCTGCTATATTATAGGTCTGTTAGGCCATAGCCATATACCAGCATTATTTTTTTACTGTCACTTGTGTGCCAAAGGCGTGCCAACGGCAAGCCCGTCTGCGCCGATCCGCACCCGGATCACATAGAGTGCCAGGTTCCCTTCCAGTTTCAGGACCCAAGGCTTGCTGAGGAAAACATTTCACGAGAGATGAGCTCTGGGCCCTAAACGTGGAAGGTACGGTTGGTGGATGTTCTAAATTAGACCCTCATTCCATCTGGACCAATTCCAAATTAGCCAGCCAAGACTGTGGCGCACTATTATGGAATGAAGAGCCATGAGTAAACACCACATCTAAAACCCTCCTAAAGGCTCAGTTAGAAGCCTATGAGACAGGAAAGAGAGTGGGTTGTGCACTAGTAAAAGCTAGGTCCTTAGTAAAACACAGCACAGAATTCTCAATAATTGTGGATACCTATGAACCAATGCTGGTTTTTGTTACTGAAACTTGGGCAAACCCCATGTCTGCCCCGGACTTAGTAACAGCCATCCCGGAAAGGTACACTATCTACAGGCTGGATAGATCACATAAGTGGGAAGGTAGACTTGCTATTATCTCTAGAGATGATATGGCAGCCATATCTGATCCAGTGCAGACAGTACTGTGTCAAGCTGTTTCCTTCTCCATTGAAGTGACTAGAACCCAGGCTTTTAAAGGATTACTAATTTACCATCCACCTGGTCCCAGATTTACCTTAGTCCAGTATATCCGTGACTAATATTCTAATATAGTAATAATATAATAGGCTTATATTCTCTCCAAAGACTACACTCTATTAGGGGACTTTAACTTTTACCTAGAGTCACAATCAGATATTAATACAGCAGGTCTATTATAAACCATTTCAGGCCTAGGCCTCATACCTGGCACACTTATCAAGCTTGGCATACCCTGGATGGAATTTTTACTAATAACAATTCATTAAGTAACATAAGTCTCCTGCTTTTAACATGGTCAGACCCCAACGCTTTTTTATATGAGCTGATTAGTAAACAGTTATGACATGCTGTCACAGGTCCCCAGACCACACTGTCCTCACATGCTTGGCATAAAATTTATCCTGATCCATTTAATCAAGTGTTAAAGGGATCTCAAATGGAGCCTTCAGATGACATTGACAAAACTATTTTAAACTATTCAAACTGGCTGGAGGCAGGAGGTATTAATCTGATGCCAGTCAGGGTAGCTAAGTCCCAGAGAATAAAAAACCTTAAGCCCTTTTCAGAGGAATTTAGGAGTTTAAAACAAATTGTAGAAGCAAGAATGAAAATAGGGAAAAGATTATAATGATTCAGAGAAAATAAAATACAAGCAATATCCAGCAAATTATAAAGCTATGCCAGTCAAAGAAAAAGCCTCCCACTTTACTAAAAAAATGTAATCTGCGAAAAATTGTACATAAGAACTATTTCAGACAGTAATTAAACTGACAGCTGTTCCTACAACTAAATTTGTAGGCAAGAGTCAAGTTTTCTCGAACGCCCTAGCAAATTTTTAACAACCCAAAGTTGAAGAGGTGTACAACAGGTTTTCCACCAGTGTCACCTCCCCCTCTAATGGAAAGGCTGCCTTCTGCACCTTCCCTATGCTGAAAACCTTTGGAGAGTTTATCCTTCCATCAAAGAAATCCACTAAGTCTGGGTCGATCCGTGCTCCCCTATGGTCACCAGTTTAGAACCAGAGATTATTGCATCCAAGCTTACTGAAATGTTCTTACACATGTTGAGGACAGGCTATTTTCCTATTCAGTGGAAGCAAGCTTTAGTGCTTCCCCGGCTTAAAAACCTCAATCTCAATGTTGTGGACCACAATAGTTATTGTCCACTTTCGCCACTACCCATATCTGCTAAAATAGTAGAAAAGATTATGAACAAACTAATCATATTGAAAACAACCATCTTCTGGATCCAACACAGTTTGGATTCAGATCAGGTGATTGGACCGACACAGCTTTAATTAAAGCCATTGAAGTGAGTAGACTGTCTCTCGACAAAGGGGGGGGAAGAAATGTCCTTAGCTTACTTAGGGGGTTATTACAACTTTGGAGGAGGTGTTAATCAGTCCCAAAAGTGACAGTAAAGTGACGGATATACCACCAGCCGTATTACGAGTTCCATAGGATATAATGGACTCGTAATACGGCTGGTGGTATATTCGTCACTTTACCGTCACTTTTGGGGCGGATTAACATCTCCTCCAAAGTTGTAATAACCCCCTTAATCTATCAGCAGCGTTCGAGAAGATCAACTATAGGCTGCTAATGTACAGTCTTTTTGAGACTGGTATTAGAGGTATGGTGTTGGATTTGCTAAGTTCCTTCCTGCTTGGCCAAGAACACTGGTAGTAGCATTTGGTGATTTTATCTCCCAACACTTTTCCCTACAGTGCAGGGTCCCTGAGGGGTCCTAGCTCAGTCCAACTTTGTTTATTGTCTACTTCACTACACTAGCTGATCTAATAAAGTCCTTTGGTTTCTCACTTACATCATATGCAGATGACACACAACTTGTCGTCTCCTTGGCTAGTAGGGACAATGACACAGGGACTATATTTCATGGCTGTGTGTTGGCGGTCAGTGAATGAATTAATAAAAAACTGCCTGAAGCTGAACTACAGGAAGGCAGACGTTTTACTATTCTGTAATCAGGCCTCAGTTTGGACTCTATCTTGGTGGCCACAAGAATTAGGTCCACACCCTACAGCAGTCAAGAAAGCACAGCATTTGAGAGTATTAATTGATCACAAACTTACATATACAAAGCAAATCAATTCCGTATTTTCCTCCTCTTTTTTCAACTTAAGAAATATAAAAACGATCCTGCGTTATAGTCTGCCTGACCTACAGAAAATTGTAGTCACATCTCTGGTGATCTTGAAATTAGACTACTGTAACAGTCTGTTTACAAACTGAAAACCCTACAGAATGCCACAGCACAATTGCTGTTGAAGATTCCTAAATGTTAATCTGCCACAACGTTCATCAGGAAACTTAACTGGCTACCAGTCAAATAGAGAATTACCTTCAAAGCCCTCTCCATCTTTTATAAAGTACTGCATAACCCGTGCCCTGTCTATCTTAAAAACTGCTTCAATTGGTATATTCCAGAGAGTATCTTACATTCTGCCATGGCCAAACATGTTGTAATCCCCAGATTTAATCAATCCTCATGGGGAGGAGGAAGCTTTGTGATTTGTACTGCTAAAGCGTGGAACTCTATGCCAATTCATATCAAAGCCATGCCTAACATACTAGTCTTTTTCGTAATACCCTGAAAATACGTCCGTTTAACACCTATTGAGGCTACTGTCTTTCTATATAGCAGAGGCAGCAGCAATACACCTCCGGGTATTCAAGCGCTTTAGAAGTTTCTTTAACATAACATAACGTAACTAGTTAGAAAATCATTACTGAAAGTTTTTTTTGGCAAGCAGAGTTAGATTAGAAAGATGAAGAATTTTGTGTATGTTGTAGGAATACCTCCTTGGTGGTCAGTAGTAACAAAGGATAGTAGGACAAGGGTATTAACTGCCAAGTATACACTCTGCTAAGTGACTTGGTGCTGTGAAAGTGGCAAAACCTCATCAAGCAATAAGTCACACAGGTCTAGTCTGTTCTCACTCTGGTAGCGGTGTGTCAGACTGCAGGAAGAGGTATCTCAAGTAACATAGCAAAGAAATACATGACAAGGGACTTCCGGTAGGGGAAGTCTAGAGGGTAAAGTCAATGTACAGGATTTGACTATTTCAGAGGGCAGCTTTTTTCAATTCAAAAACACAATGCTATGCTAAAAGGCAGTACAAAGATAGTGAGTGATATGCATTGGAGAGAATAAAAAAACATGTTTTTTTTTTTTATAAAGGAAACCCACAACAGGCCCACCATTCTCCTCAAGCAAATACTTCCTGTTTGCCCTATGTCTGACGCTTTTGCAAACCTCCCTTCTCAATTCCCACCCTCTCCTCCCACAACAACACAGTCACCCCACCAAAAAATGTCCATTTGAAGACAGGCTCTGAGGGTATCAATACAGGCACGCAGGTGGGCCACTTCCTGGGCCAAGTTCTGCTGGCCATGCCGAAGTAGCTCCAGCTTATGTAGGGAGCAACAGAGGAAGCGGTCTGTCAATGTTGATAATTAGGAGGGGGTGGTGTTCAGCTGGGCATCAGTGGACTCTGGCTGCAGGTGGTGCTGATGTTGGTGTGGCTGGGATGGAGGTAGGCCAGGCTGGCAGGCCAAGGAACTGGAGGCATGTGTCCTCCAAGGCCACCAGCTGGCGCTATTCAGCCTATATCTTCTGGCACTGCAGCTGCGCTGCTATATCCTGTAAGAACGGATGACCTCCAGCAGCAAGAGTAGCTATATCAAGAAAGAAAAAAATGAAACACACATTTTTGTTTAAAGGATTTCAGAGTGAAACTAAACAGACAATGTTTGTAATTACCTCTGATTAATGAGTAAGGCGTATATGCTACACCATTAGTAGTATACTTGATAGTATATTTGCAACATTAATGGAGGCATGCTGGGGGGGGGCTGCTGGGGATAATTGATTACATTTTTATTAATTCCATTGACCCTGCTCTTCTCCGACTGTCTCTTGAGTTCTACTCTGACTCCAAACTTTGAGGCAGATTAAATACTCTGACACACAAGATGTATAACAGATATTCCGCCCACTGTGAGTAGACAGTACACAGATTATAGACAATGCACTGCAGTACAGGGACAGGATATACTACATTAGGCACGTTTGTCACAGATGATACTAGCAGCCAAAATCTAAATCAGGCCCTTAGACCCACATGACACCCCAGCCTCCACCACTAATTATTTTCAACAAATGCCTTCACTTGGCAATAGGGAAAGTTACTTTTCTGATAGGTAAATTAGAGGGAATAAGCTAGGTAGAGGTTTAGCTATAGAATAGTGGGGTGTCACTTGTCATCTGCTATGATTTTACCTACTCACGTTGGATGACAAATGATGACTTGACAGAAGGAAAAAAATTGGAACAGGTGTAAATCCATCACTTTGACAGAAAATGTTGACACATGCCAAGATGCAATTTACAATTTTTTGGTAGGCTGGGACAGAAGGAAAGAATGATTGAGTACTTGTAGTAGGTGACTGAGTGGGCACTGGGAAACACACATAATTTTTTGTTTTGTAATGCACTGCAAGCTTCATATTGAAGCACTGTTAAATGAACCAGACCTCACTTCGTAGCCTACAATGCAGCTCCGAATTAAACCATGCAGCAGTTTTACTTGACGAAATGCCTTGGGCAAGGCAGTGATGGGTGTGATATCTGCCTCACTTAACAAATACTGTATTGTCAATAAGAAACCAAGGTGACTTACCACTTGCATTATCCTCACAAAATAAGAAGGACGAGAGGTATCTCTCTTCCCTTGTCCTCCCACGGTATCCAAACCACACACAAAAAAGGGAAAGAGATAAAATCAACAAAAAAATAATAATTACAGAAACCCACATGGTTTAAAAAAGTTGTCCTCACCCACTTAATAGTGACACGCTTCATCATAGGGCATGCTACAACATTCTTGTGCAGACCATCGCTCAGAGTGGAAAAAAAATGTATTATTTGGGATCAGTGCCCCCGTCGTACAAGGGATCCACTATGCAGAATAAATTAAAACTGTTTAAAACAATTCCCTCCCTAATTTTATTCTAGGTCTCTCTTGGCAGGGTTAAAAACTCAGTAGGGGTGAGCTTGGGGATGTATGCCCTGTCCCCCTTTCTGCTTTAATCAATATATTTTGGCACTGTTATCACCAGTCTGGGTCACTTAGGCCTTCGTCAGGATTTAGAACCCACACCTTGTCTTAGCATCCCCTCTTAGTTACCTCCTAAGTAGAGGTGGCCATGCAATGTATGTCTATACTTTCCCCTTCTTGTAACACCTCCATCGGTGGGCAGTGAGTGGCTGTGACACATGTTATCAGACCCTTGATGAATATGTGACTACAGAGTGACTCCCCCACTCTTACCCTGTTTTTGGAAAGTACAAAGTGAAGCTCAGGAAGTTACAAGGTGTTACATGAAGAGGTCTCCTCCCTAGGCTGCCTGGGCCTTCTCCGCCCTACACCCTGCGTGGCTGCTCACTCTGGCTGTGACACTGGTGGTCTGTGCAGCTTGATAAAAACATAACTTGCCTATTTTAGATACCAGATTTGTCACCTAAATAATAATTTTACACTGCAATACCTCACAACAATTCAGTTAGCAGTATCTTCTATCGAAACTATCACTTTGGGTGGTTTGTTAGTTGACAACATGGTAAAAAAGCCCAGTAGTCAAGTCAACCAAAATGTATTTTCTTCTAAGGAAGGGACAAGGCTATGAAATGATGAGTGAAGCGCAATGAAGAGATGGAAGGGAATGGTCAATGAAGGACAAACAATACTGTATAGGTCGGTAATGGGATCTTATTCCTTTCCGGCTATGTTGCACTGTCATGGAAACTGCTGACATACTGTATAAATAAGACAACATTGGGGTCCATGACCATGGCCACATGGTCTCTTTTTAACTGTATGATCAAGAAAGCCTTCTCAACCAACATGTTTAGTAAATAGTTTACTTGGGACTGCGACCTTCTTCATGCTTCCAAAAATGGGTTATTTTAGTCTTACAGTACCACAAGATAGATAACAGATTGGCAAAGAAAAGCTTAGTAAAAGTGAAAACAGAAGAAACCTACAGACAGGAGAAAGTTAGCTGCAGGTACAGGAAATTTAGATAAACAGGGTAGTGCAGGGATAATAAACATTAAATGGGAGAACAGAAAAAGAAATAGACAGTTTTAAAAAATGCACAAGGCCAAATTATTTTACTACTAAGGAGAGGTAAAAGTAAGAAATAATAATAAACAGAATTTATTAGGGCCAGCAGAACCATCTGCCATGGCAGTGACACTGGTGGTGGTCATCCCACCCACCATGGCGCTGGTGGTGGCAGCCGCTTTGCCCTTGGATGCCCTCTTGCCCTTGGGTGCTGACATAAGAACTAAAGGAAATTAAACAAATGATTAGTGGTACACTCTAAAAATAAATTGACAGGTACAGCATTGTATTTTCTAAATCAGATAGCCTATTCCTAGTTTCCTAAAACTAAAATTATATTTTGAACTACTCATGCATTGTAATGGATGATCTTTGGTTCTCCGCCCCCCTTAAGGAGTCAAGTCAGACTTCTTTTGCAATGTATACTACACATCAGGGACACTGGGACTGTATGAGCGCATAAAGGCACAGAGAAGAACGCTTACACCCTGATATGACAGGATAGGAGTCGGCATCCCTTCTTAAAGCAGCCCTGATGACCACCAAACTCCTAGCTTTTTCTCACTGGAACAGAATCCTGACAGTGTCATTTATTTGAAGTCCACTCCACTTCTACGGTGCAACACCCTTTTTGTCAGGATGACACCATGCACCACTACTCCCAGGGCCAAGATTTATCAAGGGGTTGTTGTTTGTGTTGTTTTGGCCTATAATGATTGTTTTTGTGCAGGGAGGTGTCCCTTTCCTGCACATACAATTGGGGGTACTGTGTAATGTATGTGGCACCTTTACACCACAGGGCAAGGGTACCTGCATTAGTGAGGTAGGCAGCACTTAGTTGCACTAGCGTAGTGTGAGAGCAGTAACGCAACATATCTTGGTAAATCAATAAATATGTTGCATTCCTGCCCTCTCCCTTTGATGCAGCAAAATCAAGTTGTCTTGCTGTCCTGTGATGCATGAAATACATTTTAATAACTCTGTGCCCCAGTGCACTCACCAAAGTTTATAGATGATAAACCCTGGCGTGCTACTACACCGCATGCCCACTTCCTTCAGAAGAAAGACAGTAGACACAACTGCAAGCACTCCCTGATGCTAAAAATGGAAACACTAACATTAAAATAAAACACTTCCCTGTACACGGTCCCTCGCTTTTAAATAAAATGTCTTTTTTTTTCACCAGAAGGCACATCTGCTCTATATTGTTTTACATAGATATATATATATATATATATGTATACATATTCACTGAAAAAAACAAAGGCTAGAGGGAAGTTAGAGTTAGGAAATAGAATTAAAAAAACATAGAACTTCACTTAAAAAACAAAATGTTACAAGGACGCTATAATTAGGCTCACATTTTAAACATACAAAACCATATAAATTCACCTGTTATAGTCAGAGCTAGGACTGTGGGAGGGAGCCTCAAGGAACCCGCAGTCCTAGCTGGCTCCCCACATCCTGCAGGAGCCGGCAATGCTCCCACAAGCAGGGAGCTGCTTTGAATAGCAGCTCCCTGCATGTGGGAGCAATGTTTTCATCAGTTTCCCTGCATGCATATTTGCGTGCAGGGAAACAGGTAAAAACTTCACTTCCTGCAAGTGAGAGCTGTCTGACAGCTCTCACTTGCAGAAAGTGAAGTGATTGCTCTGACTTGGCAGGAGCTGTCAAAGCTCCCTCCAAGTCAGACCAATCAGCTATGTCCTGGGGGTGGGCACCCCGACATATAGCCCTGCGGGGAGGGGGTGGCAGTCCCCAGGGCTATCTGTAGCTCCATGAGGGGGCTCCATGGTCCCCTCCAACTTAAGCTACTCCCCTGGAGGTGGTGGTCCCCCGGGCTCTCGATTCTGTAACAGACCCCCTTCGGTCTTTAATTGCAACTGCGGGGAGGTGGCAGTCCCCGGGGCTGCGGGGAGGGCACACTACATCCGAACCAGTGGATGGAATTACACCAGATTTGGCAGAAAGCTAGATCTTGGTTCAGAAAGCATGCTTCTTATGATTTTCTGTAAATCCATTCAGTAGTTCTAGAGATATTAAAGAAAACAATATATACAAATCCAGTGATGCAGATCCTCCATGGATCCTACAGTCCCTCTGCTGATATCTGATTAGCTGCCAACACTTCATCCAGTAAGTGTTGGCAGCTATTTTGGGACTTGGCTTCAGCTGAGGCCCCAAACAGAAGTAAAAATAAAGAAACGGAGGCAGGGTAGCAATACTTGAGGCCCTAGCACTGGTGCTGGGGTCTGCGAATCTGCAGCAAATTTGAAAAAAAATCCAAGCACTGTCTCCTACACTTGTTTACTCTTTAGTCCCCCCAGACTTCTACTCCCATACAAACTTGGAATTATCATGAAATCTAATTTTTAGGTTATCCTAATAATAACCAACATTTAAAGTGCAGTGACACCACTGGTGCACTACACAGCATTAAAGAAACTAAAATATTGTGGGTAATTATGCTGTAAGCAAGCAAAACCCAAGGCTTTGAATGTCTCGATAATGGGCCTCCAGTAAATTCCAACAGCTTCCTCCAAGCCAACCCTTGTTCCTTCGGTACATTCACAAGCGTTCGACAATTGTGTGCAGAAGGATATTTTCGTGTTAATAATGTAAACTGATGCAGCGTGGGCTCACAGACATCTGCCATGAAGCACAAGCTACCTTTATCAGCTGCAAAACATTGTCAACGCCAGTACCAAGCATCAAATGACATGGGAAGCCATCATCATTGCGTTTCCCAACTGTGTGCAACAGAGATTCAGTAAACAGAGCAGAGAGGACTTGTGTGTAGGCGCGCTAATTTCTGCTCAGTGTGTTTTCAGGTTCCATTCACTGTGAATAACATTGAATGTGTTTACGTTTCATTTGTGGAGAAGTGTGGCTCAATGGTTAGAGCGGCAGACCCTGAAGCAGAGATCTGGCTCAAGACCAGGGTTCAAGTCCCGCTTCGGCAGGTCTTGGGCTCAATTCCCCTTGACCAGATAATTCTCGCCTCGGTGCCTAATCTAATTCATGGGTCCCACTCTGCAACTCTGGGCAATAGCTTGCTTAATCTCCACAACGGCCCCAACAGCGCTTGGATGCCTGGCTTCACCCTGGGGGTGCTCAGGAGTGGGCCCCTCACAGGGAAAAGCCAGGAGGGGTTCCATAGCGGTATGAGTACAGCGCCTTGAGACCCTAACGGGTGAGTAGTGCGCTATACAAGTGCTAATTTACCTTTTTTCATGGTATTCTTTTTAGTGAGCAGAGCTATGATAGGTATCACAAGATTGTTTCTGCGAAATGCAGGTAAAAACCAGGAGAACTGAATGTCACATTTGTACAGAACACAGTCGCTGGATGTACAAATCATATGAAGTTCTTTCATTAGTATAATTTGCAAAAGTAAACAAAACTGGTGCATACATTATGACCAGTACTGAACTGTGCTGCACAAGCACTTAAGGGGAACGGGCAGATGAGTCACTTTAAAGCCCCCTCCCTCAAGCCCCACGTGCAATGGCCTTTTTGGAAAGAGGTGTGATCTGCGGCCCTTGGCAGCCAGTGCACCGACTCGCACAGATAATGGCCGGGAAGGGGGGCAATTAATGGCCCACCCAGGGGCCTCTCTGTGGCTGCAGCACAGGACTAAAGGTCAGCAGAAAAGAAAGGTCACTGCAGGGGTTAAAACAAGCCCTTCACACCTTGAACAAGACACTGCCCCACCCTCTTGCACTGTCAAGAGCTGAAGGACTGTGAATGTAGGCTCAGCCGAGATTCTCAAAGGTATATCATCAGGTTAGTGTTACTTTTGTAACAGCTAAACCAACGCAAAACTTTTTTAGGATTTACAAATGAATGCAAATTGCTATTTGCGTTGGCTTGTGTGGCACAGTAATGCAAAGCATTGCGAAATGTTTCTTTGCATTACCTTGCATCAAGAGGGTGTTACATGGGCGGAACGTGTATGTACCCGTGCTACCAACCATGCTTTTTGGTGCTAAACCTACTTTAAATCATCATTAGAAAGGGGTTAGAGCCAAAAATTAATGCAGCTGAAAAGCAGGCGTTAAACGGAGAAGTGTTTTTATTTCTCCCTGCTTCTCTGACTTTGCATGTGGGCTGCTCTGTACCACACACATACAAAGTAGGAAAATCATTTCCATTGGTCTAGGCACAGTATTTATACCCATCCTGTACAAAACCTATGCTAGACTCACGCACACACCCTAGCTCTATGGTGTTAAGGTGTGTGCATGGTGCACAGCAGCTGAAATTAGAGTCTGTGCTATGTGAATATGGTGCTCTCCGGCTCTCTCCCTGTCAGCCACATTTTTGGCTGCTGAATCTGGGCCCTCGACTCCTGTCCGTGCAAGTGCAGTTCTATTGCACTTGTGAGATTCTGCATTTGGGTCTCTTGGAGCTATTGCATTTAACATGTAAAGAGCAGTTTCTTTTCATTATGGTAACTTGTGAAAGTCAGCCCAAAATGTTTTAAAAAGGAGCACAACAAGCCTGAAATGTCTGCTTCTTAAAGTGCTTTAAGACCACAAAACTGTACCAGAAAGCCTTACATAAATACCTACTAACCTGATTTCTGTTCATATTTCGATTAATACTGTTATCATCATTACTAATATTAAATCTACGTATTTAGGAAGGATGCAATTAAGTTTTTAAATAGCCACTAATTAGTAATGTTCCCTCAAAAAAGTCTGACGATTTTAAAGCTATGTGGATTTATATAGCATACACTACTGGGGTAACATGTCTAAATAAAAGACCCTATTTAAAGTCTGATGTGTGGGAATTAAAGTGCGGTGACCAGATAGAGACAGTCCATCGATCCTGTGCACCCCAATGAGTCATAAAAGATTCTGGTCAGCGGAGATTACCATGAACCCCTGTCTTGGGAGATTTTTAGGGACAACTATGATTCAGTGTTTAATTTCTACTGTTGGTGGACACCAGCATTAGTTTTTGGGGATAAGGGCTTATTTTTTAAGAGCAGGCTTTCTCACCAACCAGATGGGAAATAAAAGAGATACGGGAAAAAGAAAATTAAGAATAACATTAGATGAATAGCTTTAAAGAGAAGCTGTGACAAAAAAAGAACCTGCAGGAATGAGACAAAGAGACAGGACAGTGACAGAAAGTGCAGGATAGTGACAGAAAAGGGCATGAGAAGGAATCACTTTGTCAATGTCCAGCATCAAGCAGCACCAATGGCAGGGTCCTAAAATGACGTCTTGACTCTTTTAGAGACAGACACGTGCATTTTATATATTATATATATTCACTAAAAAAACAAAGATTACAGGGAGTATATAGTTAGGAAATAGAAATAAATAAATCATAGAAATGTTCCTCTGTACTTAGTTCTCTCCTCCAGGAGCTGTGAGAGACTAGAATTGCACACACCTGTGATCAGGCTTGTGCAGCCCAGCCATGTGACTCCACCCTGGGCTTGCTGCTGCCTGGAATAGCTTATAAGCTGCCATTTCCTGAAGCTCCCTGTTCGTACATTGAAGTTTGTTCCTTTGTGTACTGGCCCTCTTGTTGGTTTGTTTTCCAGTCCTGTTCCTGCTTGCTTCAGTCCTGTTTGCTGTGACCTGTTTCTGTGCGGCCTGCTACAGATTTTTCCCAGCCCTGTTTTCTATGCCGTGTTCCTTTGCAGCCTGATACAGATTTCCCCAGCCATGCTTGTTTTTGCTGTTTATTTAGTCTGGCCATTGGTACACTTGGTGCAGCCCTTGAGCTGCTGCCTTTCTAATTGTTAATAGTTTGTTCCTTCTGTTCATTCTATTATTTTCCAATTACTTATTCCTTTAGCTCCTACCTTAACCCCTGTAATTTCTCCTTTGTGCCTTAGATTTTGTCCCTGGTTTATGTACCCTTACTCTGCAATTCGTAAGTAGTCTCTAGTTCTCTTGAAGTTCAAGTCTTTTGCTTGTTACAGTACCTAGAATCCTTGTGTATGACTTGCTCTCATGCTTTTTCTTGCATAGCTTGCTCCTGACTATTAGTTACTGTTCTCCTGAAATTCAAGTCTCTTGCATCATACAGTTTCCTAGAACCTTTGAATGCATGCCTGTTACAGTTTCCTAGAATCCTTGTATGACTTGCCTGTTCTCCAGTTTTGTTCTTTGCATAACCTGTTTCCTAAACATAAGCTACAGTTCTTAGGCTCCTTTCTAGCGCTTGCTCTATATTTTCCTCTTGGGCTTTGTGTCTGGTAAGTGTACTGCTCATCCTCACCTGTGTGTAAGTATTTTCCTTTGTACAGGAGTTACATCCCAGTTTCTAGGAGGCAATTCCTGTTCCATATTTTGCCTTGTGCTGTATGTAGTCTTAAGTGCTTTATCTGTGACAGTGTGCCATTGCTGTTTTCCAGGAATTGCCACCGTGTCTCCAGCTGGACCCACAAGAGCTTGTCTTGTGTATGTAAGTATAATCCTTGTTTGTGCCCTTATGGTCCAGAGACAGATTCACTTCTGCTGACTCCTTTTTTTATGGAGCTTGAGGGGTGATTACTTCTAAGAGTAATCTGCACAGAGGCATTGACATTCCCTATTACTGTAGCAAGTTCTGAGCCTTAACTGTGTAAAACCTTAGTGGTATGCAGTGAGTTGCCCTTTACTGGTTCTTCTCTGTTTGTTCATGCTAGGGTTGCTTTGCCTTCACTATCCTGTGCTCAACCTATAGCTGTTTTTTCCTGGTGTATGTCTTTGTCTGCTCCTCTGCTTCAGTACACAAAATCCATAGGAAGATATTCTGTGACCTCGAGGGTTGCTTCGCCCGGAGTCCTGACATAGGGAAGTTATAGTTAGGTTCAGATTTTGCACGGAAAAAACCACAGAAATTAACCAGTTATAGTTATACTTATCTCAAGAAACTATAACTAGTGTCCTAAGGTAACTATAACTCATGATTTTGTCATGCATTGCTAATGACCCCAGATATTACATGAGCCATCACCACAACTTTTGCAATAGAATTACTGATGAGAAAACTGTGCTTGGCGGGGTTGGGAGTTATAGTTACCTTAGGGCATGAGTTATAGTTTCCTGAGATAAATATAACTATAACTGGGGAATTTCTATGGTTATGGTGTGTAAAATCTGAACCTAACTATAACGTCCCTGTAACCTTTGGTTTTTCAGTGAATTATATGTACATATGTATACGTATTTACACACACAGGAGAAAACTGTGATTATCAGGGGCGCAACTTGTAGTTACCTTATGGCACAAGTTATAGTTACTTGAAATAACTCTAACTGTAACTGCTGAATTTCTATGGTTTTGTACGTTTAAAATGTGAGCCTAATTATAACGTCTCTGTAACCTCTGGTTTTTACGTGAATTTCAGTGCTTTTTAAAATTGTATTTCCTAACTGTAACGTCCCTGTAACCTTTGTTTTTTCAGAGAACATATATATATATATATATATATATATATATATATATATATATATATATATTTATTTTTATATATATTTATTCACATCGTGAAAAATGAATATGCATACATTAACCGGAGTGAAATATATTTATTTCTAAAATTAGAAAAAACAAAACATAATTATATACATACACAGACACACTGATATATATATAGTTATTAATCATATAAACCTACTTACCTGTGAGCATGAGCATGATAGTTGAAAAAAAATAGAATTCTTAGAAAACAAAAATAAATATTACTCCTTGAGCCCTGCAACCTCGACACCAAGCAGATTGAGCAGGTCCTGTTCTGGGTCCAGGATGTTGGCCCAGCGGTGTGGAGGCTGCTGCTGTCTGCACTGTACTCCTGTCTGGAGTGCACCCACCCCGCACTCTCCCGCAGAGCAGCCAGCACTCCTGCATGTTGTAACCAATGCCAGAACTGCCACTTGCTGCCAACATTGAGGGGAGGTGGTGCCGCACAAAAAAATGAGCGCTGCCACCTCTGCCTCACTGAAAATGGGACAGGTCTGCACTCTTTCATGCCTGCATCACCAACAGGAGGTGCAGGTGGCACTTGCTCCACTTCTGCCTGCTTCTGTCACAGCAGAGGAGACACAGTAGGATGGGAAAAATTAAAAAGGAACAGGAGGGGGGCAGAACTGGTCAGGAAAAGAAAACAGTACAAAAAGGTTATGTAAAACAGAGAAAGAAACCTAAATACACACACAGAAAGACAGACAGTGAGAAACACAAGTAAATAACAGGTGGGATTGAGATTGTGGTGATCAGATGGTGAGAGGATTAGGTAGTTATAGAAAAAGTATGAGCAGACCAGGAGGAGAAGCAGGAGCAAGAAAAACAAAAATGTGCTACTGGCATGGAATAAACAGCGCAAATGGCAGGAAGTGCACTTTTCCACTGGTTGTCGGAATTCTGCAGAATCTCAGATTTTTTGTTAACTCCGTGGAATTCCATGGAGTGAAATTTCACGACTTCTGTCAAGGCCCCTAAATATATAAGATTGGTTGATCAACAAATGTAGCAAATCGGTAGCCATCTGCAACCACAAAAGTACTCAGGAATGAATAGAACATTACTACTTTTTAGAATTTGCAAAAATTCATAATTGGCATGGGAATGTTGAAAATTTCAGATGCTCAGGCATAAAACTGGCAGTCAAGCTCCCATATAGTGGAAAGGGTAGGATTCTAAATCATCGTTTTTTGCCAACTGTGCCAATCTAGACAGAGGGCATTATTTGTGGTTTGGCATACAGAGTAAAGGCAGACAGGGTGGTAGAGGACTTTATGTCTGCCACTCTCCTTTACTCTGCGCGCCAAATGTAGAGATGTCCATCAGCCCAGTGTACATCTCAATACATTGGTAGGAACCGCCATCATTACGGTTCCTGTAAATGTAGAAAATGTTTGACAGGCTGCATCATCAAACATGACGTCTGGCCATTAAACGTTTTCACAGTTTTTATTTTTCAGAATAAGAGTTCGTTTTTGAAAAATAATAAAACCTAATGACCACCATAGCTATGGTGTGGGGTCATTTTTTCTTTTTTACTCTCCCTCTCACCAGTATATAGGTCATGGTGAGATACAATAAAACTGCTATCCAACCAGCCCCTCTAAACAAGGCATATGGTTCAACTGCTTACTAGCAAAGCCACCTACTCTATAGGGCTGTTAGTGGAAACTTTACACTGACAGAGTAAATTTGACTTTTTGGGCATAAAACTCAAGGTCCATCTGACTCAGAATCCAGCATGCGTACCTTGAGCGGCATTCATTCACAGAAGCAATAGAGTGCCTGCTTGTGAAAGTCTAAATCAGCCTGAGAGGCCCAGAGAGGCCCATCTAACACAAATCAGTACAGACCCTGCTTTCATTCTCATGGAAACAATCATCCTGAACCTTGGTCATATCACTTATGTACTCTGCGGTCCCCTGGTTTTTCAGTCTGGAAATTTGATGTTCACATCCCCTGAATCTCACTAAGCTATGTCCTAGAGAACTTT
This sequence comes from Pleurodeles waltl, assembly GCF_031143425.1. NCBI lineage: Eukaryota > Metazoa > Chordata > Amphibia > Caudata > Salamandridae > Pleurodeles > Pleurodeles waltl. The sequence goes on along the minus strand of NC_090444.1, from coordinate 665,699,005 downwards.
AATACCATGCCAATAGCAAATGGTGCACTATATAAATGACAAATAGCAACAAGCATTGGCAAACATTGGCAAAGCCAATAGGTCATGCCTTTGGGACCTAGTAGATTTGCCAATGGTTTTAGCAATATTCTGCAGTATATACAGTGCATATTTTACGTGAGTAAGACTTTGGATTTGTTATCATTTGTAAACTATCTTTACTTTAGTGCAAGTTTGTATTGTAATTAGAAGTTACTTTACTAAGTACTGGCAAAAGCTGGTTGTTTCTGCTCTAAAAGGTTGAGGTATTGGGCTTTATAATGCTTGTATAGTACATGTGAGATGAGTGAGATAAGTATCTGGGTGAGTTTTGTGAGAGTGTTCAAAAGTGGGCCCGACTGCGAGCTCTGCATGTGAGGCTGAAGGCCGTGTCAGTCGGTGTACTACAATATTGTTCAGATTACATGCTCATACAAGTCCTGGCCTCTCTCCAGTGCTCATGGAATGATGTTCACATATGTATCATTTGTATTTAGCAATTCTGATTATTTACAACAAAATCATTGTACTTACTCATTTATATCAAACTGCTTACAAGCACTTATAAAGCAAATAGCTCTACCTTGTTTTAGACAAATGTCTGTAGCTCTGTGATATGTCTAGATGCAATCTCAAGACTCCCAATGAGGCAGCTACATGTTCGTCAGGCAGGGTGCTGTGTGAAGCACAGGTTTGAAGTTAACAAGTTTTAAGCCACACCCCTTAATTAATAGGCATGCCCCTTTTAGAGCCACTCCACACACTTTTTCATTCCACTTAAAGCATTGCACTCTACAATAGGATTTTGACTAGAGAATGTTAAAAGCTGTCTGGTAGATGACACTCAAAAATGGAGTCCTTGAAGTAAAATCTCAAACCTGTGGCGCAGAAAAAACAAGTGACCACTTTGCTCCTCTGCTGCATCTCTGGGAGGGCATATGCACAGCTGGTGTGAAGTGTCAGAGGGGGGAGTCATGCACATGAAAGAAAGAGAAAGCAGTGGGCCTGACCTGTGATACTTCAGGCTGTGATTGCAGATCACGGGGCTCTTGGTGCCACAGCGTCCCATTACAGTGGGGCTGCAGTATTTGCTACAGGGCAAAGTTGATCCAAACAATGTGCAGGTAATTTTCTCTCAGGTGAAGCAGATCCAAATATCCTCAACGTCTGTGGGAGTCAGGTGGCAAGGATGGCGGGCTATATTGGTTCAAAGCTGGGGGTTGAACTCAGGATCTAGAGCATACTATGTACACCTTCTGCCACCACGCTGCAAACCTTGTGCTAGGTACACTCTCTCAAAGGATATCCTTAAAGTAAAAATAGGATAATTCATGAATTTCACAGAATGTAAAAGGAAGATTGTCTTTAGTAAATCTATCTGTGTGAGGCAGCTGGGTTAGGAATTGCCCGCTGTCCGTCACGGAGGTGAAGCACGAAAAGGGGGGAAAAAGGAAACACACAGTTGAGAGACAGAAACGTGGAGCGAGGGTGAATCAGTAAGAAGGGTGGGGGTCAGGATCATGGGGCTGGGGGATACAACAGGAGGGTGGAGACAAACTAACACCGAGGGTACGGTGGAAGCAACCTGAAAGGAATGGGGCAGGAAGCAAACTAATTTGGAGAGAGAGCAAGGGAAAGTGAGGGAGGAAAACTACGCAGGCATCAGAGCAACAGGAGGGTTAGGTAGGAGATGTACATGGGTGAAAACGCAATCCGGGGCAAAAGCAAATGGGGGCAAGGGCATAACGGAGTGGGTGTGGAAGAAGCACACTGGTGAATTACAACAACATGAAGACCTGCAAAAGGGGCGCGAAGTATACAAGGGAAACCGTTGCAAACATGTGCACTCTAGTGGAGTGCTTAAATAAAAAGGAAAAAATGAGCCCCTAAAAAATGAGCAGTGGTTGGATACAGGTAATGCATCCATGCTTCTGGGACTGACAAACACAATAGGGTAAACCCCACACTAGCATGCATGGTAAGCAGCGGGTGGGCTCTATGCCCACTGTGAGTCAACAATATGCCTTGCACCAGACCGCACATGCGTTGTCTAGTAGGTGAGACCTAAAACAATTGCAGAAGTAGTGATGTGAAGCACAACTGGGTCTCATCACCTTCGTAGTGCAAAGTGAAAGTAGATGGTTTAAAGGTTGAGAGCACGAATTAAAGTTAAGGAGCTAGATGAACTTGTTGATTAGAAACAAAACACAACCTAGCACAAAGATGTTCGTCATTTACCCTGCGTGATGGAGGTTTGCCTGAATTCATCAAACCTTTTCTTCCTCTTTCAATGTTCTATTGGGGAGAAGAGAATGGGGTTCTTCCTCAACATATATGGCAGGTACAGCTTACAAACTCTTTATTTCTTTTTTCAGTCTCATCACTGACTTAGTTGCATGTGTACAAGAGTTATAATCCTTGTTTTCACTATTTTATGGTACTATTTATCAAAAACAGAATGCTGATTTTCTTCATGTTTGTGAGTAACTCTGAAATCCAGCCTGGAATAGGCACGAATGTTTTATTGGTTGTATGCTTCCTGGAGCGATGTGGGGGGTGGGGGAGAGGAAAGAGGGAAACATAAGATAGAAAGTTGTTTTTTTCACACACATTTCCAAGTTGTTTGTCCAAATCGATTGAGGCGTTTGAATACCATTCCTGGTGGAAAAAAAAGCCCCCTGGGGTAGGTACATGAAAACGTCGCTTTGTGCATGAATAGCTTAACACTCTAAGATAGGAAAACAATGTATTGTGTTGGAATGTAGGCCCGGCTCCCGGAAACTAGCAAGTATGCTACTTTGAGAAGATACAATTTTTGAAATATTTGTAGCTGTGATGAGCAGTGTGACTGCTCGTAAATGGGAACTGGGGAGCAGAGCCAAACAAAAGGAATGTCTGTCCATCAAATGAACTCTTTATCAAATTCAGTTCAAAGGGTAGGCTGGAGGGAAGAGGCCTCTTTGAATCCGGTATGGGGTAGTATGAAAGGGAGTGATGTGGGGCCTGCAGTGTTCAATAAAGTCTACCAATGACCAGTTTTCTTTTTAAGTAGTTTTATTTGTCAGAAAGTGCCAATAACATGGATACTGAAAGCACTGCCTTGAGTTGGTGTTATTGCTACACATGATGTTTTTAAGCTAGAGATGGGCGAACCATAGAATTGAACGGAAGAGCCAAGTCAGAACTAAGCCGGGAGTCCTACTTGGCTCCAAAAGGCCTAAATATAAACCGAGCCAGCGAAACTAGTGGTGTACACGACAAGTACCCACAATAGCAACTTATTCTGGCTCTTTTGGGACTTTTTCTGCTTTTTTCACCCCTCTGCTTCGAAACCCCTCAGTGGTGAACACACCTCATTGAGAAATCAACGTGCATTCCCTTCAGCACCATAATGACCCGAAGCTGATGGGTCTGATGATGGCTCAAATGCCTATGTGTTTTGCAGAACGGTGGGCACACGTGCAAATGCAAGGTATCTCTGTGGGTTAGTGGACCTGTCACAGAAGTCTAAGTGTGAGCTGCAGTTCACTGGTTTCCGTCCCAGCCAGACTGACTCTGCTTTTACACTCAGAAGGCCACGGCACGCACCAATAAGCGGAGTGATTATTTACAGTAGGTATCTCTTTGGGTTAATACATCTGCCACAGACGTCTGTGTATCAGTTTCAAGGCCCTGGTCCAAATCTCAACTGGGCCAGCTTAGCATTTCATACTAGCAAGGTTGTAAGTGCCAAAGAGCATGGCAGTAGTAAAAGCAGGAATCAGCAAAGTTGTGAGACTTTGGGATGCTAAATGCCAGAAATAAAGATCATGTCATGTTTGACCATCAAGCTCAGCTCGTTTTGGGCTGGAGGTCCAAGATGGCCCAAAGCCAAGCATCTGGCCTTCAAGGGCTCGCCCACCTCTAGTAAATATGTCTGAAAAAACTGGATGAAAATATTTTCTGTGAAGGGATTGATAGTGTTAGCATTGGAATCTTGGTCCTGATTGCCAGAGGAACTTGTAAGTGTATGTTGTTAAAAAAAGGTGACCTTTCACAATTAAATAATTTTAGCCATGTACAATGTTGTCCTAAGTTGAAATAATACTGCATGTGATAAATACCAATCAAGGGATAAGGAATGGGCATTCTAGGACCTGGTTTCCTTTAAAAGGTTTAAAACAACCATAAACTCAAGAATATTTGCCCCATGAAGAAAAAAAAAAGAATAAATATGCTGCCACTACACAAAGGAACGACCTTTCACCATGCGAAATTATAACATATTTACAATAAAACAAGTGAAAATATCTCTTGTCATAAATCTTTTCCAGAAGTGCACCAGGATATTTACAGCTTACTACACATAGGCTCAGATTTACAAGAATCTGGCGTATCAGTTCTGATGTGCCAGATTTCTTGCACACCCCCACGCCACTTAATGACACCACAGCGAAACCTGGCGCACTTTAGGCCAATAGCGTCAACATTTTTTATGCTATTGTGGCGCTTTGCTGCACTAGCGTAAAAAATGTTGACGGTAGCGCAGCAAAGTACAAGCAGGCCCATTGATTTCAATAGGTGCAACCTTTGAACGCCTGCTTTGAGCAGGCGTTAAAAATGATGCCAAAAATAGTGCAATGAAATCTTGTAGATGTCATCCTGCCATTTTTGCGGACCTCTCAACGCCCCCCTTGCATACATTATGACATTATGCCCAGCGCATACATAATGTGGTGCAAGGGGCCCAAAGTGACACAATACATGCATCACGCCACTTTGTAAATATGGCGTGGCGATTTTTGCCTCGTTGAGCCACAATGGTGTAAAAAAACGACGCTAATGTGGGACAAGAAGGCGCCAGGGCCTTGTAATTCTGGCCCATACTTCTGTAAAGCTTTGTAAATTCCAGTAAGTGGAAAATCTACACTTTGTCAGAAACCCTTTGAGAGGGTTGTTAAGTAAGCAGGAGCTACTGGGCCCAACCATGTGGGTTGAGGCTTTTTACTCCTGATGTTCTGGTGCTGACCCTCTATGGTTTCTGAGCAACTGGGCTAAGTACCACTTCAGCACCTGACTCTCAGTAGTAGCATGGGTCGAGCGGTCCAAGGCTTCTCAGGTAGGAGGTACATGCTGAGGAGAGGATACAAGTTCACAACTAAAAATAAGTTCAATAGCAGCAATACATGATTGTCCAGTCAAATACTTGTTTTGTGAAAAAAGGAGTACTGATATATGACTAGAAAGTGAAATATGGCATACATAACCAATACACATAGGGGGTCATTCCAACCCTGGTGGTCATCGACCGCCAGGGTGGATGACCACGGAAGCACCGCCAACAGGCTGGCGGTGCTTCCCTGCCCATTCTGACCGCGGCGGTAAAGCCGCGGTCAGAAAAGGGGATCTGGCGGTTTCCCGCCGGATTTCCCCTGTCTGGGCTGAATCTCCATGGCGGCGCTGCAAGCAGCGCCGCCATGGAGATTCTGACCCCCTTCCCGCCACCCTGTTTCTGGCGGTTTTTACCGCCAGGAACAGGATGGCGGGAACGGTTGTCGTGGGGCCCCTGGGTGCCCCTGCACTGCCCATGCCACTGGCATGGGCTGAGCAGGGGCCCCCTAACAGGGCCCCAGCATGATTTTCACTGTCTGCATTGCAGACAGTGAAAATCGCGACGGGTGCAACTGCACCCATCGCACCCCTGCAACACCGCCGGCTCCATTCGGAGCCGGCTTCTATGTTGCAGGGCCTTTCCCGCTGGGACGGCGGGCGCTCCTTTGGCGGGCGCCCGCCGGCCCAGCGGGAAAGCCAGAATGGCCTCTGCGGTCTTTTGACCGCGGAGCGGCCAAATGGCGGTGACCGCATGGTCAGAATGACCGCCATAGTCCCCTGAAGTTGTGGTTCTAGTGATCGATAGGCAGGCCTCTGGGATGGGATGCGCCACCAGAGTTCCTGGGAACGCTTCTCTCTTGAACGTCATGATGGACTGCAGCAGCTGCTGACTGTGACTAGCCCTCAAGCTTCTGCAGGGGCAGTGGCTGGGCATCCATGGTGCTTCATCTGGTGATACTGTAAATTCATCTAATCTTCCTCACAGGTGGATGGGGATTGCTTAAGTTCTGATCCCTCAGTCAGAACATGGGTCACCACGACATCCTCTCTTCTCAACAGTGGCTGAACTACGGACCGTTCCTTGTTCCTCACAGAGACACCCTCTGGTATATGGGGTTAAAAACCTCACTCTGCACATGGGCAGTGGTCCTATCAGCATGGCAGTAGGTTCCTCTTCATGGGGGCCCCCCTCTGGAATATGGGGTCAGTGACTTCACTCCAAACATGGGCTTCGGCCTGATCGGCATAGCAGTAATCTGAACAGCAGCCCCCTTTGTCACATGGGGTCACCGACTTCACTCCGCACACAGATCATGGCTTATTTGGCAGGATGTTAATCTCCATGGAGCCCCTCTCTGGCACCCAGATTCACAGACTTCACTTTGCCCACCACTGCTAACTTCGCAATGGTCCCCTCTGGCATACAGGATTGTTGGCTGGGATCTGCACAAGGGCGATGGCCCAATTGGTGCAGCATTCATCTCCTCACACCTCACAACAGGGATCCACTCGCCAGGATCCCCCCAGTAGACCTCCCTCCCTCCAACCTCTCTCCTCTTCCTTACAATCAAGTAGCACCCTTTGAAGTGTACTTTAGAGTTTGGCTTTTCTTCCTCCAGTGTGTGTCCCATCTAGACCACAGAAATGCAGTAATCCACAATTTTGTCAGGGGGAGTCTTTGACCCTCACATGCTCCTCCAGTCAGATCTGGATCTCCCCAAATGAAACTCTGAGTCCTTCATGTATTGTACCATTCACAGGCATACGTACCCACAGCACACGCATGCAAACATACATGTGATGTACAGTGCTGCATACTAACCTGTTGTAGGCCAAGGCTGAGTTAAGAACACAAAAGTAGAATGTTATGTGTGTGAGCCTGCAGGCCTTACTCTAGTGACTTAGGTAAAAAGGTATGTTCACTTCTACTGATCACTGCACAGTATGCTGTCACCATCACACTTGTACTACCCATCTCATTGTAAAGGCAGTAGCCTTTCACCATTATGAGGGTAACACTTTGGGCATCCCTCTTGATCCATCAAGATTGCATTGTATGAGACAGGCCTATATCATGGCACACATGAATGATCTGAGTTCACCTATGACAACAAAAATCAGCACAAGGGATCCAGACATCATTGCAGCTGGGGCATTCAGGGCAGGGGTGCACCTCTGTCACCATGCAAGGGACTTTTCCATTGAACAGGCATAGATCTCTGACTGCAGATCTATAACTTTTAATTAAATGAGACCTAAGTATGTTGCTTTGCACTCATGGAGAACAGACATAAAATATACCCACAGTTTACATATCTGGAACAGAACTTGTGTACACAGTGACAGATTTCATCAAGGTAAAGCAGAAGTCATGCTAGCTTTCAATGAAGCCTTACTCACCTTTGAAAAATGGAACAAATTATGTTTTTAAGGCTCCTTGTTGCTTTAAAAGTTAGCCTGTACCATAGGGAAGGCAAAAGAGTTGAAGTGGGACGTATCATCTTTCGATAGGAATGTCTATTATTGTCGAAAAAGACATAGGCCCTCGTTACAACCCTGGCGGTCGGTGATAAAAGGGCGGTAATACCGCTAACAGGCCGGCGGTAAAAAAAATGGAATCACGACCATGACGGAAACCGCCAACACAGACAGCCACTTTAACACTCCGACTGCCACGGCGGTAGCATCAAACACCACGGCGGACACCGCCAACAGACAGGTGGAACACAGTGTACCGCCCACACTATTACAAGGCACCAATCCACCAGCTTTTCCGGCGCGGTACCAATGGTATCAAAAGCACGGCGGAAACAGTCTTTGGAAGGGAAACCACTCACCTCACGACACTCAACAAAGAACCAGGATGCCATGGAGCCTAAACCACAGGTCCTGCCCATGTTGCTGTATCTCTTAATACACCATGAAGTGGAAAGAAGGCGGCGATGACCACGGTGAGTACTGCACCTAGCACAAAGGGGAGGGGAGGAGGGAAAAGAGAGTGACACACATACGCAAAATGCAACACCCCCATCCCCCACAACACACACACACACACACACACATATCCAATAACATCACAGATACACCCGGTCACGCCCTGGAAGAACACAAGGACCAAACGAAATGAGTTTAACTAGTGCAATATTCGAATAATCATATAGCCCAAGAGAACAGCAAGTAAGCAGTACACACAAATAATTACAGTAAGTACACAGGTCAGTACACTGTCCCATCAAATGTCCGTGGACCAGTGGTCCCAAAAAGCATGGGCGAAGCCCACACATGACACCTGCCTCAAAACGGAGAGAACACTGCAGGGGCATCAGGTCGATAAAAAACAGGCACATCAGGGGGAAGGGGAGGGGGCACCTCAGCCGGATGATGGTACGACGCCACTACTCCTACTGGGGAGTGCAAAGCCACAGTCTCTCAAGTGGGTGGTTTGCCCACTGCTTGGTCCAGGGGAGTGCAAAGCCACAGTATCTCAAGTCTCTCAAGTGTGTACACTGCCCACTGCTTGCTCCTGGGGAGTGCAAAGCCACAGTCTCAAGTCTCTCAAGTGGGTGGTTTGCCCACTGCTTGGTCTTGGGGAGTGCAAAGCCACAGTCTCTCAAGTCTCTCAAGTGGGTGGTTTGCCCACTGCTTGGTCCTGGGGAGTGCAAAGCCACAGTCTCTCAAGTCAGTGACATGTTCCACTGGTTCTGGAGGAGGCTTTGTGCCCAGAGTGCTTCATCCTGCCAAGGACTGTGTTCGTGGATGCTTTTCTCCATTGGTTCTGGAGGGCGCTTTGGGCCCAGAGTGCTCCATCCTGACAAGGACTGTGTTAGTGAATGTTGACTGGTTCTGGAGGGGGCTTTGGGCCCAGAGTGCTTCATCCTGCCAAGGACTGTGTTCGTGGATGCTTTTCTCCATTGGTTCTGGAGGGGGCTTTGTGCCCAGAGTGCTTCATCCTGCCAAGGACTGTGTTAGTGGATGTTTTTCTCCAATGGTTCTGGAGGGGGCTTTGTGCCCAGAGTGCTTCATCCTGCCAAGGACTGTGTTAGTGGATGCTTTTCTCCACTGGTTCTGGAGGGGGCTTTGTGCCCAGAGTACTTCATCCTGCCAAGGACTGTGTTAGTGGATGCTTTTCTCCACTGGTTCTGGAGGGGGCTTTGTGCCCAGAGTGCTTCATCCTGCCAAGGACTGTGTTAGTGGATGCTTTTCTCCACTGGTTCTGGAGGGGGTTTTGTGCCCAGTGATGCTGCACCTGGGGTGTGGCATGTGTACTTCGTCTCACCTGGCTGTCACAGCCACGCGATGTGCCCGGAACAGGTAGCATGATACTCCATGGAGGCAGACCCACACTCCATCCTGCGGCGATTTAGGCTGCCAATTGCTGTTTCGTGTCAGTGCTGGAGGTGGTGTCTCAAGTGGCGTGTCCAGGGTCCAGGACGTCACCTGCAGACTCTGACAGCTGCACACTGGGGATGGGGCTGATGTCCGACAGAGTGGCATCGGCTGTGCACGTGGCGGTGCTGATGGTGGTGCAGGCGGCGGTGGCTGCGGCGGAGATGCTGCCAGTGCTGGCCGTGGTGCAAGTGACTGTTGGGGTGGATGGAGATACCATACCGTCTCCGGCAGCCTCGGATGGCTGATCCTTGGGGAGGATGCTGCAGACTGACGTTGCGGCAGCAGCGGTGCAGGTGGCGGTCGGAGAGGCGGTGGTGACTGTGGTGCATGTGGCTGCCATCTGTGATGATTTGGTGGTCACCAGCCCCTCCCCAGGTGAAATCATGCCCAGAGGTAATGTGCCCTTTGGCTTGTGGCCCTTCCCCATCTTGACAGCAGCTGTAGGGACCTTGGCACTGTCCACTCTGTGTTTGTGTGAGGCCTTGCTGAGTGGTTGGTGTGACTGTCCCCTGCTGGAAGCCGGTCCCTTTTTGAGCTTTGCATGTGGTGGAATAGAGTGGTCCTTCTTTTCTGTCGGTGGCACACTGGCAGCTCTGACGGGTGTCCCCTTTGACCGAACTGGAGTAGAAGGGACCACAGCGGATGCAGATTTGGTGGCTGAGGAGCTGGGCTGGGATCTAGACATCCTGGCCCTTGGAGAAGGACGGGGGGGTGTGGGGAAGAGTTCCAGGTTAGCTAGGTAAAATGTTTTGGACACACTGGGACGGGAAGATGGAGAGGGTTTGGGAGTGGAGGGAGAGGTAATGGTTGTAGGAGGTGTACGTCTGCTGAGTTTGGGTGAAGGTGCATGGGTTGGAGGCTGTTGTGAGGTGGATGGCTGTTGAGTGGGTGTGTGCCTGCATTTGTGTACTTTGGGAGGAGGGCTCACAGACACATTGGGAGAGGCGCACAGCGGACGTGTGAATGGTAGTGGGAGGTGATGATTGCACGTGCGCGGTGTGTAGAGATGGGTGTGCTGGTGATGGAGGTAGTGGCTGAGGATGTAGTGTATGCAGGTGTGAGTGGAGACAAGACTGGGAGGGAGGTGGAGGAAGTGGAGGAGGGGGACACAGTGGAGGCAGTGGATGTTGGTGTGTCTGCATGGGTATGGTGCTTGTGTGAGTGCCTGTGGGATGTGTGGTGCTTATGTTTTCCTGAGCCACTTTTGTGTGTTGATGTGTGTGCATGCTGGCCTGATGGTGTGCTTGGGATAGGCTGAGGTAGAGGGGATTGGGTCTGGGTAGTGGAAGTTGGAGGGGGAAGGCTGGAAACAGGGACAATGGCTGCCATCAGTGCAGAGGCTAGAGCCTGAAATGCTCTCTGTTGGGCCGCCACGCCAGAATGAATGCCCTCCAGGTATGCATTTGTTTGCTGCAAATGCCTGTCGACACCCTGGATGGCATTAAGAATGGTTGACTGCCCAACAGTGAGGGATCTCAGGAGGTCAATAGCTTCCTCACTGAGGGCAGCAGGGCTGACTGGGGCAGGGCCTGAGGTGCCTGGGGCAAAGGAGATGCCCACCCTCCTGGGTGAGCGGGCACGGGAATCATGCTGAGGGGCTGCTGGGAGGGCGGTGCTGGTAGGGGGGTGGCGGCTGTACCTGTACCACAGAGGTGCCCGCCACCACAAGGGAGCTCCCATCAGAGGAGGTGTCGCTGTTGCTGGTGTCCCCTCTTGTCCCCGTCATGGAGCTCCCCTCGCCCTCCATCCCACTGGTGCCTTCACCCTCCTGGGCCATGTGGGATGCAGCTCCCTCCGTCTCCGGTGCCTGTGCTCCTCTGCCAGATGATGCTAATGCACACAAGGACAGGGTGACAAAACAAGAAGAGGGGAATGACAGAGGAGACACATGGTCAATGCCTGCAACAGCACTACCGTTGGTGGACACAACACACAGGGAGCAGCCCTATGCACTAGGTCATGCACTAGCAGTTATTAGGAAAATCACCTGCCCATGGGGGACTATGCCTAACACCATTTGCTGCACACCTGGAGCCCACAGGAGCCTGACTAGTTGTAGATGCCCACTACAACTATTGGGGTTGGAGTGCCTCAGAGCCTGCCTAACAAGGGACCTACCCTACCAAGTTCGCCCTGGCCTAGGGAAACCCACAGCCCACATCCCTCACCCAGACACCTCGTAAAGCGCACAGAGTCAGCTGAATGAGACTGTACTCACCCCCTTGTGGCGGCTGTGAAGCCCTCAAGCGCCCATCCAACTCCGGATATGCCACCGCCAGGATTTGGAACATCAGGGGGGTCATGGTGCAACGGGCACCCCTTCCACGTTGGGAGGCCATCCCCAGCTGGGACTCTGCCGTCTTCTTGCTCCAGCGGCGCAGGTCCTCCCATCTCTTGCGGCAGTGGGTGCTTCATCTATGATAGACCCCCAGGGTCCACACTTACTTGGCAATGGCATGACAAATACCCTTCTTCTAGTGGGTGCTGACCTAGAGGAAAGGTATAGGATGAAAGGAAATGACTCTTGTCCGGACCGTCATACTCATTGCCCACCAATTCCCACCCATGCCATGACTCACATACACTCACCATCCTCACATGCAGGCCTCAGCC